>NC_042629.1:66625360-66969527 GCF_901001135.1 Rhinatrema bivittatum | reverse complement strand
TATTCTTTCAGATAATACAAGGACTAGGGGCCACTCCATGAATCTAGCAAGTAGCTCATTTAAAAAGAATTGGAGAAAATTCTTTTTCACTCAATGCACAATTAAGCTCTGGAATTCACTGCCAGAGGATGTGGTTAGAGCAGTTAGTGGAGCCGGGTTTGAAAAAGGTTTGGATAAGTTCTTGGAGGAGAAGTCCCATAAACTTGCTATTAATCAATAGGGAATAGCCACTGCTTGTTGCAGGCATCAGTAGCTTGGGACTTGTTTAACGTTTGGGTACTTGCCAGGTTCTTGTGGCCTGGATTGGCCACTGTTGGAAACAGGATACTGGACTTGATGGACCCTCGGTCTGACCCAGTATGGCATGTTCTTATATTCTTATGTACTTGAATCCCAAATATCTCCCATGGTTTCTCTCTGTGACTTGCCTGAGGTGAAGGACTGACGAGTCAGAGAGCCAGGGGTAGAGCCCAGGGAGCTGTACTGCATGGCTTTCAATGCCGTTGCCTCTCCGGTGTCCATATTGCACTGTAAAGATCTTGCTTGGACTTAGCAATGGTTGGCTGCCCTCTTGGCCCATGTGCGCCTGCCTTGCTTTCTAACCCTCACTCACTGGTATTCTTTCCCAGCAGCTTTTCTCTTTTCTTCATCCTTCCTCCCCCTCCCTGCCCGCCAGCTGTGGTTTTTATCCTGTTCACAATTAGCACATCATTATCCACTAACGGTATTCATTAACCAAAGAGGCTGAATAATCAATCAATTAACAGGTTATTAGCTGAACCACTGAGAGTTTTACAGGAGCTAATCCCACATTTTTGCTAGAATGTTCTTTTTCCGTGCCGGACTGCATACGGAGGGAGCCCCCCCAGTTGCTTGGATTTTCTGTGTGAAAAAGCGACCGAGGAATGCGGTTGGCAATAATGTCTCCATCTGGGCAGATCAAGTAGGATGAAAAGATATGCCCTGCCCTTGTGCTAATGAATGTGTCCGAGCGGCATTGATTTATCATATCCGTGAGGGCCTGTGAAACCGGTAAATCTGGAAAGGCGCCGTGCAACAGAGCTGCTTCTCGTGTGCGCCGTCAACTTCCCTTGAGGTGTTTGCAGGTCTCCATCGCCTGTCCCTCCTCTCCAGCGCATGCATTTTCTCGTCTCCGGGTGCTTACGTTGCAAGCGCTGGACCATCTCGATACCCTCCTCAGCCTGCCCCTTTTCGTGCACTTTGGGGGGTGGTGGGCAGGGTACTGCAGGATGAGGTCTCGCCGCCAGGGATTGTGAGCAGGAGGCGCTCCCAAGCCCTTTCGTCTTTTCGTTGCTATTCCTTCAGCTCAGGTCGCCTTTCAGCCTGCTTCTGTGACTCACCAGAAACTATTTAAGATTATCTTTGCAAAGATGGAATAGATTCTCCCATTGAGTTAGCTAATGGCCTAATATACAAAATCATTCTTATCACTGGAACACCTGGAGCAAAATCAGATTGGAATTAATTCAGTTAAAACTAATTTTGGAGTAGTTCTCTCTCAGTGGTGTTGTAAAGGCCATACTGTGTTGGGGGCTAGGGATTTAATCAGTTTTACCCAATCTCAAATTAACACTAATCAAATTCTGTGGCTGCACAGGCAGTTCAAAATGCAATATGTTTCTTTAACAACAAGAGATAATTTAACTGATGTGGTAGTAATAAAGCTGGGAACTATTCAAAGGTCTTTTACACAATGTACACACTAGGCTGATATTCCTATGTTGTATACGAGTACATTTCTAAACTAACGTGATTAAATTATGACAAAAGAACAATTTCTGGTCATCCCCGGCTTCAGACTTACTAGGGCTGAAAGTTGCAGCTCTAGAGGAAACAATCTTTAATTGATGTTTAATTTCTTTAGGGATTGTTTTGTGGTTGCTGATGTTTTTAGTTGTTTCATCAAGTTTTGTTTTAATTGGCATTGTTAGTCTTATGTATTTGGAGATTATATGTACTGTGATTTTATTTCTCATATTATTGTTTGGATTATGAAAAGGTTTGGATTATGTTAGGTGCCTAGAGTTCTTCACCAGGCGACTAATAAATAAATAAATGTCTTTATGGCGTCATCGAGTTGCCCAACAACCCCCAAATTAATTGAAGCAAGTCACAGGCCATAGTGGACCCCCCCCCCCAAGAGTATAAAATAAAAGGTCTGGCTCTGGGCACCCCAAACACCCCAAAACCTCAAGGGTGAGCCAGGCGATGGTATACTTTTGGCGCTCTCTGAGAGCAACGTTGGCCGTACACGCGAGCGCCATTGCTCTCAGAGCAATACTGGCGAGGTCTGCAGCACAGTAAGAGTCAACTTGACCTTGGGAGTTTGGAGGGTGAAGAAGTTGGGTGTAGGGGTTGCAGGTTGAGTGGGGGCAGGAGAGGACACAGAGCCAGGCCTTTCAGTTTAATATGTGGAGGAAGGGGGGAGCTTCAAGTCACTATGGCTTGTGTCTCATTTAAATTATTCTTGGGGGGGGGGGGGGGTTTGAGGGATTGGGTACTATGCCCCAACATATTACATTATTATAGCATTGCTATAATATTTTATAGCATATAATATTATTATAGCATTGCTATATAATGTAGCATTATAGCATTGCTACATTATAGCATTGTTATATTTTTCTAATAGTCCTTCTTTAGTTGAACGTTAATTGTAAAGCACTGTTGCTATTCTCTAACTGTTCTAGCACTGCTGCTGAAACTTTGTTGTATGTGAACCGTCATGATGTTACTAAACGAATGGCGGTATATAAAGAACCTCAAATAAATAAAATAAATAAATAAAAAATTATTGCGTTTGGGAGGGGCGAGGAATCCCTCGTACATGCCTGTTTTTTATTTTTAACTTACCCAGGTATGTGTTGAATGTAGCCAGTTAGATGTAAATTTATCTGGGCAAACCTAGCCGAGCATATTGACGTGGGAGACTTGTTCCACTGAATACTGGGCTAAGGTTTTTTGGTAGCTTTGCCTGCTCACTGGACCACTGAATATGGATCTCCTTGTTTTTATTTTATCACCAAGGGAAACTCCATTCAGTTAGAAAAAAACAAAGCTTCTCCCGCCTAGCCACGCCCACTGTAATAAAGGTAAGTAAATCAGGAGCTGGTCCCTGTGAGACGTGCACTAGCCAAGAGGAGGCTCAAAGGGAGATTTTTATACTTGAGCTGCAGTCCTAATAAGGTACACATATTTTAGTTTTTAAAATATAAGTTAATATATACAGAACGCTTAGAAATTCTGAATTGCAGTATACAAATTGTAAAATGAATAAATAAAGGAGAACTCAGAGGAAGAGAGGGGGGACAGTGATTTATTTTTCAGCCTGGTAGACGACCTCCTTTCCCCATTTTTTTTTTTTTTTTTTTTTTTTTAATCTTTTACCACATTCGGAACCAGAGCTAGAATTCTGACACCAGGAGGCTCAATTTGCAGCTATCTGGGGGAATCTCCCCTCCCTTCCCCCCTCCCCCCCCCCCCCCCCCCCGGTGTTCCTGTACTGGTCATCGCAGACCCAGAAACATGCACCGGGGCTCCTCCTGGAACCCTACGATCACAGACCTCGACTCCCTCCCCCCCTAACATAGGCTGCCCCCCCGTCCTGGGTGCGGAACTGGATTGCAAACCTCCTGCCTGGCAGTATTTTCCTTTTTTTTTTTTTTTTAATAACTTGTAAAGATTGCCTAGCCGCTGATAGCTAGCAGAGTAGAAATACAGTAGCACATGATTATTAATCCACCTTGTAAAACTGTGGCCACGAGCATGGCGGCTTTGTATCAATATTTTATACCGAATAAAGCAGAGCAAATTGAAACATACATTTTAGAGATACCGGGGCCTCAGCTTGCAGCCGGCTGGAGGAGAAAGGAAGATCTCAGTCTATAACAGACGTAAGCCATAAACGTAGCTAAAGTTATTGCTTAGAAAACTGAGACTGGGGCGGCCATCTGGCCGGATTTGTAAGGTGCCACTTGCCAGATCTAGAGGGCTTGCAGATGAGGCTGTAGTTAGGTGCTTGCCTGAAAGCATCCTTGGGCCAAAATCTTCAGCAGAATAAAAGCAGCGTGGGCCCTACTGCCAGAAAGTGCAAAGTTTAAACTCCGGCCAAGAAATCGTTGGCGGATTTTTTTTTCACCAGCTATTTTGCTTGCTTAATTTTTTTTTCCCCACGAATATTATTTTTCCCCTACTAAAAGTCACAGGATACAAAATGTTTGAGAAAAAACAAAAACAACCCCAAAAACATCATTTCAGAATTCTGCAAGCGAATGGATTTGAAGGCTTTGTTTTTTTTGCAAACTTAGACCTGGACCTACTAGGCCTTTAACCGTACCAGACACATACTCATATAAAAACGTTCTCTTCCATAATCCCTATTTTCCAAATGGGACCTGAAGCAAAAGCTGCAGCAACGCATCCAAGCATGGAGACAGGGCGATTGCAATTCCAACTTTCTTCATCAAAGCACTCTTTTACCTAACTCTTTTTACAGCCCGTGGCACAAAAACAAAAAAAACAGTATTGCCTTCTCTATTTTCTTTTCTTTTTGCATATTTTTTTTTATGAGCCCTGTAAGCAGAGCTATAAATGTCCGTGTGGTTTTTGGCTGCGGTTTGCTCTTGCAGCCGCCTCATCTGCTCTCAAGCGCCGTGCACGTTCTGCAGCTCGCCCGCGTTGGAGGATGGAGAAAGCCGCGCGTCCGTTCGCATGCTGCGCGATAACTTTACATTAAAGACCCCTTAATAATAAATGAGCCTGTTGTAGACAGCCTTAAATTTATGCTCAATATTATTGTAAGTAAACAGTGTCCTGGCTGCCTGGAACTGTGTGTAGAGGGAAACAAAAATATCTCAACTCTTCCTTCAGTATTTTGGCTTCCTTTTCGCTTTTTCTCCTTCCGCTACTTGTTTCTTCCTTCTGCTTTTCTCTCCACACCCTGCTATTGATTCTATATAACGCTTTTTAAAATTGTCATCTTTTTTTCTTCCTTCCTCTTGGTATTGCAGCGTGTGACAGACAGTGTAATACTTGTATTTTCACATTTCACTTTATATAAAAGACCTGTAAATAATGAATGTTGCCGTAGTGTGGCCGGGAATTTATCCTGGGGATAACCAGAGCTCCCTGCTTCTCTGCTCAGCAGAGAGAGATAAAACCCCTTTCTGCGCATAACTTAACGTTCTCCCCCCAACTCTCCCTTCTTTTAAAGATACTTTTTTAAAAATTCTGAATCTGTGGGAGTTTGACTTTGGAAGTTAAGCTTGGCGATGGCCCTGCAGTCCTCGCGGTGTCCCCTTTTCGTTTGGACTGCCCTTGTGAATGTTGATTGCCTTGCACCCGCAGTCTGGTCACGCGTGTGCAGTCACCCGATAAACCGTGCGCTTCGATTACTGCTCATGCGCCCTAATCCTCTTACAGAGCGCACCAATCGTCTGGTAACCAGGTGTGCCATTTCAGGGTTTTCAGAGTTGTTGAGGTTTAAATAATTTCCAACAAAGGGGATTCTGGGGAGAATGGGGCATAATTCCAGAGACCCTGAAATGGAATACAATCCGTTTCCTAGCACCTGAGCCTTTTTTAAATGTACAGAGTTGCACAGAAGACAGGAGTGCCTGGTCATAGACCACTGACAGGTTCAGGTGATGATTATAGCAAGTTTTGAGATGTAAGGAAATTGCTTTGTAAGGAATTACTCAACGTCAGAGCTGCCAAGCCGTGGGTAATGAATTCAAATCGTGCTCAGGTTATGTCTCTCGGAATATTTGGGGGCGAGATGTCGTGCAAAGATTTGGGTTGGATTTTAGATGTAATTGCCGAGTTACAATGCAGGTGCAGTACTAGGTAGGAAGATCCCTGACCTAGATGGCTTACAGTATAAGATGGTACATTTTAAACAGGCACGTGGCTACACATGCACGCGTTCTTCCGCAGCGCCCTGCAGTGTGGCCATTTTATAACATACGCGTGCATATGCGCCCATGTTACAAAATAGCCTGACTGCACGCACATGGGCGCACAGTTTTAAGTGGACGCATGCCATTATCGGGTTTACAAGTTCATTCCCAGTTCCCCCTGGTAAGGAATAGCACTTCCAAACCCCCCTAGTTTAAAATCCTCCCTTCTCCCCTGTTAGCCCCGACCCTGCGATCTGTCTATTTATTTTTATTTTATAACTTGCACGACATCCATAGCAGAAGTAAAGTTACGCGTCAGGGGTATCCCGGTGCATGTAAGTACTTGTGTGCTAATTTCCATGTGACATCCAGGAATGAGCATGCCCAGGCCACTCCCACGCCCCGCCCCTTTTTTTTTTTGGAACGGTTCATTCGTGCCTGTAGCGACAAGAACATGTTTACTTGGGCGGCTTTTAAAATCTGCATGGCCCGCGCCGGCCCACCTTGTGCGCATATCTCCTGGTTCTGGCATACGCCGGGCTTTTAAACTTAAACCTTTAAGTTAGTACCTGCCCAAGATCAGAAGGAACATCACTGGGGAGAAATGGGATTTGAGACCTAGCTTCCCTGGTTCTCCGCCTGCTGCTCTGACCACTGGCGCACACTTGCACTCCGAGATGCCTTCATCCAACGCATGGAGCCACTTTTGCATGCTGAAGAACAGAGAAAGAGATTCTGAACTTGTGTGCATTAAATGATATTACAAAGTGTATGCATATAGTATAGTAAAACTGAAATTAACAGCATTGACAGGATAGGACCCGGATGCTCCTATTTTAAACCTCTAGGAAATCCTGTTTTCTAGGTCATGTTGTCTTTAAAGAATTTCCTTTCAATATTTTTACCTTAGGGACTCTCGGTATCCGCGATCTGCCGCCAATTCTGTGATGTGGTGCCCCTTTTGCCAGGGATGAGATCCGAAGTGGCATTTCATGCCACATCAGTCACATAAATGTGTTACTGTTAGTAGTAGAAGCCGAGGACCAGAAAGTATGTAATCTTAAACATGTCCTGGAGTAAAGGCAGGAAGAAGACACCTATGTATGTGAATCAAACCTTTAAGGCTCAGATGACTTTGGCAAAGTCAATGCATTCTCCTAGAGCCACAGTCCCTGAAGAGTGGAGGATGGCTAATAGCGTGCCAGTTTTCAAAAGGCACTCCAAGGATGAGCCCAGAAACTGTAATTTGGTGAGTCTGACGTCAGCATTGGGCAAAATGGTAGAAGCAACTCTTAAAAACAAAATGACCAGGCATGTGGATAGACATGGCTTTTAAAGGGGAAGAGTCAACATGGATTTAGCAAGGGGAAGTCTTGCCAGATTTTTTTTTTTGAAAGTGTTGTTAAACGCGTGGATGGTGGTGAATTGGTGGATATAGTATTTGGATTTTCAGAGGTCATTTGACAGAATTCCTCGTGTCTGTAACCGAGGCTGGTTTGAAAGATGGTGTAAAGTACCCACAGACTTTGTCCCAGTGCAGTTTGAAAATTGTTCCCCTTGACAACGAATCCCGAGTCTTTGCTCTGTCACTTTTCAGCTAAATAGATTACTGGCAACTCTTGGTTAACCAGTGCATTTCCCGACACCTCTGGATCCTATATCTCCCTATATACAATGGCTCCTTCCTTGGAATAGTTGTTTATGTTAAACACTTCAAGTTGTATTAATATTTTTATTAGTACTGCAGCAATGACAGTCGAAGTAGAGCATATTTGCATAGATAAATTCAGTCAGCACAACATGCCGTCAAAGTTGATAATTTGATAGTTCATTGAAAACAATTTTGCATCATAAATCTTCTTCTGCGAAAGCCAGTGAAATGTTTAAAAGATGTATTAAATGTCAAGCGTGTCTTGGAACTATATTATGTGGTTTGTTTGTTTTTTTTAAAATAAATACATTTGGTGAGCACAGGGATTGTTTAATTTTTAACCGGGTTGGTTGTTGGCTCATGTGTTCAGTTTTTATGTCCAGCTGTGAAACTACAAGCGTATGAGAAATCGGATTTCTTTCTCTGTGCAGAAATCTCCCAGTCCAAATCATTTTTGTCCCAGGTCAACTAATCTCACCAGGCAGACTTCCAGTCTGCTTTGTTAATGTAACCTCATTTTGAAAATTCTGTGTAAATAATCTTTAATATAACTATTGTACCTTATTTATTAATAAATATTTAAGCATGCTTCTATTCCACATCTTCCAATACAATCTGGAGCTCAGTGCAGAATACATCTATTACGTATGTAATATAAACGTTTTACCATACAACATCAGCTCAAATGTCCAAACAAGCAGTGGTACCATCAGATGCTTTATTCATTTGAAAAGTTATTTCTGTCTGCAGGTGGAATCAACCTGCTGTATTTCCAAATTTTATTTTATTCCTGATGAGAAGTTTTTCAAGCTACACAATATTCTGCTTCTGTTTGACTTTCCAAGGCCATTTTCTGCAGGGTAGAAATATCAGATAGAGTTCAGGCTGCATACTTTTGTAGCTGTTCTCGGTTGGCTATTAGATGAAATCCTCAAATGATAAATGTGCTGTTGATCATTCATTTATTTTATTTATTTAATGTTTTTTTATATACCGGTATTTGTGGGAACATCATATCGGTTTACAGATAACTTGTAACAAAAGTACATTGAACAGGGGAAAGCAACTTGGAGGGTGGGATCCCGCACTTAATACAAACATCGCAAATATTATTTACAGGTAGCAATGATATAAAGGCACATGCTAAATGTTGCATGCCACATGCTTAATTCTGCAGCTAGGTGATTTTTATCTGGAAAGCTGAGCAACTATGAGTGATGCAATGGAGGACACAGCCCGTCAGGAATCCTGAAGGGCTTATTTTCTCACAGTGGCTATTGTCATCTGGAAGTGACATTGACCTCACATGCAATATTAGCGTGGGTGGCTGCATTTTATTTTTACGCTCTGTGACATGGGGCTGTTGGGCAACTCTCCTGTCAGGCTCGAAAGTTTAGCTTCAGAGGTAGAAACCCCTCCCAAGCCAAAGTTTACATATCTACCCTGGAAGAGGTAAGAGCACAAGGACCGACCAGTCTGACCAACTCAAAGACTGCTATAGGAAAATCATTGCTGTATATTCTCTAAATTGGTCAGATCTTTAAAAGTGTAAGTTAATTAAAAAAAATAAAAAAAAGGCTCCCACAGAAGGCAGGCTGAGAAGCAGTATCACCTGAGACCAGCAAAATCTGCCACATCGCTGACGTTGAATGATTTTTTTTCTTGTACTGCAATTGAATAAAATGCTGCTCAAAGTTGGTTCAGACAGAATTATGATCGGATCTGTAAACTGCAGCTTTTCCAGGGGAACCTGGAGTGCAATGCTGCTGGTGGTGGTTTCTAGTATTCGTTATCAATGTAAGGTTCCCTCCCGGCCTGCTTGCACCAGTTTCGCATAAGGTATTTGGGTGTTCCAGTGAAGATAATTCCCTCCCATGGGTGCATGGCCTTCAGATTTCAGCCCATATCCAGATGCTTTGGGTTCTCTAACCAGGAGCTTCCTGGACTCATCCTCGGGACCGGCAGAGTATTCACGTACACATTTCTGCCAAGTTAAACTGCTGTATTTTGGATATCCTAGAAATTGGGCCTGCTTGAGCTAAGGCTGAATTTGGGGGAACCCTGCCACAGTCCTATAAGAGTCTCGCATTGCACAGTGCTATAGTGATCCCAGGACTTGCTTGCATGGCCTTTGGAGCTCTGCTTTCCCATCTTATTCACGTCTTCCTTGCCAGCTGCGACAGAAAAACCTAGCAGAAGTCGCTGAATGAATGATCTTTAGCCGCATATACATAAGTGCCAGCATGGTATATTGAAAACAATCACGAACCAAGGAGAGAGGAGATTCAACTCACTCACCAAATCTAAAAAACAAATCTCAATAAACTTGTTATCCAACAACTAATTACCCGGCAAATGACAATATCATAAAGCTTGTTGCTCTAGTGTTGTAATCTGCAGCCTCTCACCACACAATGGGTCGCAGGCTGTTATCAGCTTACAGAGCTTGATTTGATGTAATCATTTACTGTCATTTGTCCACCCACCAAATACCTTTATTCAATAACCCATCCTATAAACCTATCACTATTTTCTCAAAATGTAAACTTTGACTGAACGAAAACGTTCTTTGAAGGTCAAGTTCATCACAAAATTGAATACTTAGCCATAAATTTTCCATCGAGCAGCTACAATACTTTGCTGTTCAGTTTCAGCTTCCCAACATGTTTCGACTGAAATATCAGTCTTCTTCAGGGGAATTGTGATATCTCGAATCAGGCCAACATATTCATTATCTCCTAAAAATTAAAAAACCATGAATTAAAACACTCAAAGCAGACCACACAGCCAGAAATCTAAGCTAAACCAATATCTAGCGTAAACCATCATTCATTGTTGCAACGTATGGAAATATGCTCCACTTACCCGGACCAAATTTACCGGTCTTTTTAATTTTTAGGAGATAATGAATATGTTGGCCTGATTCGAGATATCACAATTCCCCTGAAGAAGACTGATATTTCAGTCGAAACATGTTGGGAAGCTGAAACTGAACAGCAAAGTATTGTAGCTGCTCGATGGAAAATTTATGGCTAAGTATTCAATTTTGTGATGAACTTGACCTTCAAAGAACGTTTTCGTTCAGTCAAAGTTTACATTTTGAGAAAATAGTGATAGGTTTATAGGATGGGTTATTGAATAAAGGTATTTGGTGGGTGGACAAATGACAGTAAATGATTACATCAAATCAAGCTCTGTAAGCTGATAACAGCCTGCGACCCATTGTGTGGTGAGAGGCTGCAGATTACAACACTAGAGCAACAAGCTTTATGATATTTTCATTTGCCGGGTAATTAGTTGTTGGATAGCAAGTTTATTGAGATTTGTTTTTTAGATTTGGTGAGTGAGTTGAATCTCCTCTCTCCTTGGTTCGTGATTAATTCAGGAGAGGTAGTTGCTTCACAGTATTTGAATATTGAAAACAATGACACAGTGTGCAAAAGAATAACATTTACAGGTCGATGTTCAAAAGCATTTAGCTGGCTAACTGAATATTTGGACATGTATCCAGCTAAATTCTAACTGGCTAATGAATTAGGAGGCTTGAATTTAGATTTATAAGTCAGGGGCATTCTGGGGATGTAACTGGGAGGAATTGAGTTAGCTGGCTATACATTAACTGGTTATTTCCAATATTCGGAGTTAGCCGGATGACTTAGCCGGCTAAGTCTAGTCAGGCCAAAGAGCTGTCCAGACTTTGATAGCCTTCTGTATTCAATAGGAAAGTTTTTTTTTCTGGCTAACTTTGCTATCCAGGCTGTGCCTGACTATGGACCTCTTACTGGTTACAGTAAAAGTTCATTTTAGGAGACGCAAGCGGGCGTCCATGTGTGCGCAGTTCCCGGCACACACACACATGGACGCACCGATTTTATATCGGTGTGTGCGCACGTGCACGCGAGTGCCGGCCTGCGCGCGAGAAGGGGGTGATTTTGGAACATGCTCAAGGCAATGCGATAGGGCCTTTCTCCAGTTCCCGCCCGGTCCGCTCCAATAAAGGAGCGGACAGGGAGGGAACTTCTTAAACCCCCTACCTGCTCTTCTTGCCTTTTCCCCTATCCTCCCCGACTCCTAAGGACCCCTCTAGCTAGTCTGGTTTTATTTCCACGTTTACCTGCTCCTCCGGAGCAGCAGTAAATTGTGCGAGCCGGCCGGCAGGTGGCGCGCACTTCACCGGGACAGTGCCTAATGGCGCTGTATCTCCCGGTATTGACCCGCGCCGGCCTTCGAAAATTAGGCCGTTTATCTTTTAAGCGCATTCATTGACACGGCATGATTTTCAAGTCCTGTGAGGCTCAAGGTTTCTTTGCTAATAAAGATCCGCCAAAAAAAAAAAAAATGAAAGAAAGAAAGAAAACCAAACCCAACAACGAACTTGATGTTTGTATTTACCTGTTGTCTTATGTTCTTGTTACTCCGCTCTGAATTTAGGTGGGGGAGAAGCTAAGATGGGGGTAGAGGACCGAGAGCTGCTGCGAGCCAGAATGCTTTTTGTTTCACATCTTCTGATGGGTTCTTTCTGTTTTATCTCCCCAGTGTCTGTATGGCTGTTACGTCCATTCCTCCATCATCCCCACGTTCCACAGGAGATGCTACTGGCTTCTCCAGGTAAGGCAACAAATGGGATTTCTTTCTTTAATATAATCGCTGCTTCTGTTGAGCAAGCTGGATTTTATTGGGCTTGGAAGAAGCTTCTGAGACCTGATGCTTGCTTATTTTTTTTTTTTATAAATTAGTAAGTGATGCTCGGGTATCTTCAGCTCGCTGGCATTTCTCTGCAGGGCTGTGAGCTGGTATGTTCCTTGAATAGAAAAGTGTTAATTGGTGTTGCAGCAATTCAGGCAGGAGATGTCCTGCTCACTAGGTAATGATGAAAGGTTCCTCGGTGTCGTATTATTGTGGTGTGACTGATGCTATTTTGACAAACACAGTGCCAATGATAGGAAAAGGAGCAAACGGAAGGAAAGACTGGTGCAGGTTTTGGGCAGCAAAAGATTCCACAAAGGCCTCCTCAGCTTGCTCATGCACAATTTGAAACCTTTTTGTGTGTCTCTTGCCCATGGATTCAGTTTCCTCCCTCCAGCCGGGAAAACATGCCACAGAAAAAACTACCACGCAAGCTAAAACATGCAAAAAGCAAGAACTTTTGACCCAGTTATCAAAATGTATCACTTTTCAACAAAAATCCTATGGTGATCTTTGCAGGAATGTTCTTTTTTTTTTTTTTTTGCTTGTATATTTTTTCCATGAAATTCTCTTCCCCTTCCCGGAAGCAATAAGAAATTAAATGCATGTATGTATGCATTTACTACCACCTGATTTTTGCCCTTCCTTAACCATCAAAGTGGATTACAAATGTAGCCAATACAAAAAAAATGCATCCATCCATAGATATGTAAAACACACTCCCCTACTCCCTATCTCATCTACTCACACCCTGCCCCCACATTCTCTCTCCCAGCTTGTACGCCATCCTGTCATGAGCTGTCCAGTGTTACCACTCAATTTTCCTTAAAAACCTGCTCCTAGAGACAAGATTTTACTCTTCTGCTGAACCACAATGATTCATTCTCTTTCCGAACCATGGATTGTGATGCCTTCCATGAAGTTGGCGCACAACAGCTGAGCCCCAAACAATCGAGCTTCTGAAAAGACGACACTGTGAATGAACTTCACATGTGCTGATACATAGAAATGCTAGAGAATCCGCCAAACTTTTAGGGTTCTCCCCTGTTCGGACATTTAAGAATAATCACCGAGATCTTAAATATGATCTCAAATCCAACAGAGTGCCAGTATAACACGTTTAATATGGGCCTAATATCTTCCCGCTTTTTGGTCCCGGCTGTGTTTTGAACTAATTGCAGTCTCTTTAACGAAGTGAAGCTGAGACCCTGGCTCAAGGCATTGCAAAACTCTATCTGACTCATCATCCAATAAATGACTGCAGCCATGTCACTTTTGTCTAAAAATGGTCTTAACTGATGAACTTGACCTGAATAGCAAACTGTGTTCCAAGCCACTCTTCAAAGTTGGCTTTTCATTTCGGGACGGGCATCCAAGACCACCCAAACTACAGACTGTATCTTTAGGAATCAGTTCAGCACTGGCAACAGCAGTGGTTTCCCTCTCCTACTAACCCGTAATGCCCTCCATTTTGGCATGGTTTTCAACTATGGGAACGAAGCCAGTCAGCCATTTCCTCAAAGCAGTTATTAACCCTGGACTATCCCTTCAGTTTGATCCTGCCCTATATAAGTCACTGACTGGGCCCCATCAGCAGATAAATAGATAAATTTCAAGGCACCAGCTACAAATTGAAAAAGGATTGGCAAAAGTACTGATCCTCTGTTGTCTCATCTTAGAGCCCCACTGCACCTGAAATAAAAAAAAGAGACTCCAACCTGTTCATGGCTGTACCAGCCAGTCCAGGATCCCTCACTGACTCAAATGCCCGTGATCAATGGAATCAGGTAGGTCTAGCAAAATCAAAAGAGAATTGCACCCCTTCTGCACCTTGATTTGTAATTCCTGGGCAAAGATGCACTGTTTGGGAATTGTGTGATCAAGCTGACACAGTCCTATTGGCACACACTTAAGGGTGAATTTTAAAAGCCCTACACGCTTCAGATCCGGGAGATACAGGCTTGACTGGGACACGCACGGGACCGTGTGGATTTTAAGAGGCCTGCAGCCACGCCTGTATCTCCCGGTACGTGGACTAAAACGATTTGGTGAAAAAGTGCTAGGATGTGAGCAGGGCATGGGTGGGCTGGGACTGCATCCGTGAAGTCAGTTACAAGCACTGGCAATGCGCCAGGATCTCACAAACGAAAAATTACGGGCAGCATGTAAGTAGTTAAATTAAAAAAAAAAAAAGAAAGGTTAGTCAGCAGGGTTTCTGGGGTCGGGGCTTGTAGGGTAAAAGGGGGGCAAATTAGGTAGGGGGTTTAGGAAGTCCGCTCGTTTACTGGGGCGGACTGGGAGGGAACTGGGAAATAGGCCTATTGTGTCACCGCGTGTACCCACGCGCTCGAGATGGGATCGTGCGCACGGGTAGCCGATTTTATAACACGTGCGCATAAACGCTCGCTTGCTATAAAACCAGCGCGTCCATGTGCGTGCGCCGGCAAACGCGTGCACATTTGCGCACACACGCGTCAGTCTGAAACTTTACCGTCTTATTGTGCCCGAAACGTCCTGCCTGACTTAGTGCATGCTGTGCGGTCAGTGGTTCAGGTGAACCAACACTTCTCGTGGCAGATAAAGAAATCGCACTTCAGTCTTTTGGTATTAGTTTCCAAAATGAACCTGGACAGGATAATGCGGTACTCTAAATACTGAATATATAACAGGAGGTATATTGGTCTTTGCATTTCTGGCACAAGCCTTTATTTGGGGGGTTTTATTCGGCAGATTACTTGTCAGTTTCTGATGCAGTTTTTTGATGTGTCTTTTAATGGAACTCGTAAAATTTGTTGAGAGAGGATTTTATAAGCGTGGTGTATAATGCCTGCATCAGTGATGTGCCCACTAGCTGAAAAATAATTACTGGTGAGTAAGGGATAAAATGCAAAAGGATGGATCTCTATTCCCTCTTTTCCCCTGCAGATATGGCAGGGGATGGTCTTTATGCTCTTTTGCTGCTTTTGCTATTGATCTGGGTACAACAGTCTCTCTGCACACGAAGATGTGTTGTTTTATCTCTCCCCCACCCATCTGAAGATTTTGGTCAGCACAATTTCCCCTGTGCAGAGGTTTAGATATTGCTTTCTGCACCACATAAAGATTTGGGTCATTCTGTTTCCCCTCGCAAAGATGTGGCTGTTGTTTTGTGGTCATATGAAGATTTGGGTAGCATTATCACACCATGTAAAAGGTTGGCTGGCGTTATCGTGCCGTTTTGAAGATCTGAGTGGAGATGTCCCCCCCGATGGCTCTTTATGATGATATGTGTAGCATGGTCTCTCCGTGTGAAAGTTTGGATGGGGTCGCTGAGAAATGGGCAGCAGTGACTCCTCAGTCCCCACGTGAAGGCTCGAGTAGCATTGCCACTCCTTAGGAAGATTTGTGTGAGAGAGTCTCCCCATTTGAAGATTTGGGTAGCCGTTGCACCCCATGTGAAGCTTTTGGGTAGTGATCTTTGCCTGTGAAGATTAGGGTAGCATTATCCCATCAGGTGAAGATTTGTAGTGCTATCTGACCAGGACAACAAATCAAACATGGAAGCTGGAGATATCTGAGCTTTCTTTTCCTGGCTGCATTGTCTTCACCTGTGTACCTGTAGTATCACTGTGGCATGTTGCCTACCTGCGCCTGAGATGAGCCCTCATACTACAGCACGACTTCCCAAACCTAGTCCTAGTTGACCCCTTTGGCAGTCGGTTTTTCTTGAATATGCTTGAGAGGAATTTGCATAGACTAAGTCACCATGTATGCAAATATATTTCATGCATATTCATTGTGACTATCCTGAAAACACAAATGGCTCTGCGGATCTCAAGGATAGGTTTGCAAAATATTTGGAAGGAGTTAACTGCTCTGTCCCTTACAGATGCTTAAAACGATCAAAGGCTTTAAATAATAGAAATATTATGGAAATCCTATTAAGTTGGTTTTTTTTCTTCCTTCTTGAGGAGGGAGGGTTTAGTGTTCAGCATGAGGAGACTTTACTGAGAGTTTCCTCTAACCAAGGGCTTTCTGAAAATGTATTAATAATAATTAAAAAAAAAAAAAAAATCCCAGGATGGTAGAAAAAGGTCAACATCGAAATGTTTTACTTGAAAGATGGTGGTTTTCCAGACTCTGCACCTCTTTTTGTTGATAGCTTAGCCAAGTGGATTTTTTTTTCCTGACTGCCTCAGTCTATGGGTTGAACAATGATCGATGTCAATTGCACATATTGTATGATTCCACTGTCAGCCTTGTTTGTCAACAGGGATGTCATTTTGCTACATCACAAGCTGCTGTACCATGAAAAATACTGTTCATCCTTATCATTTATTCACACATTTGTATTAATGTGTTTTATTATGATTATCTAGAAAGCTGTTCTTGTGGAAATGAAACAGTACGCACATTAAAATGAGATGTTGTATAGTAAGGAAGAATATAGAGCTGAGATCTGATTTTTTTTTTTTTTTAATAGGAGATGGAAATATTCTCTACGGGATTCTTTCATATAATTATCTGATATGTTATATTGTTAAGTCCAATGATAAGAGCTATAGCAAATATAGGAATCTCTTTGGAATGTCCCAGTGCATGAATACTTTTCAGGGTAATTCCCTCTGGAAGAACATTTGGCTTATGAGAAAATATGCATATAATCTCTGATCATTAGGATAGTCCTTTTTGTGGAAGAAGAATCAGGTGATTATTATTACCATAATTATTACCTTGCATAATGCATTTGATATAGATATGCTATCTTTGCTTAACCTAGTGCATTATGGTAGAATTGCCTAGGTTTTCTAAGCTGAATGTTAGATAGACTATCTCTTACCACCATTGTCAATGCATTGTACTTCAATCTATATTGTTTGGGCTCTGGGTAGGGATTTCATTTGTCTCTCCTGTACGTTAACACTCTACGAGCAGCAAAAACTGTCATTGCAGTTTGTCATACATTTGTGTGCAGCATCTCACTGAAGGACCCATCACCACAGCCCCATGCTGTTAGAAAGGAGAAAAGCACTCAAACCTAATGATAAAGGTGAATTTGCAGAGGAGGAGGGAGAGTTAATGGCCACAGTCATCATTGTTGCAAGTCCCAGAGGTCGAGCAGATCCTGCAACGTCAGCCGCAATTGAGTCCAGGGAGGATTTTTTTTTTTTTTTTCTTGCTGCTTCTGTAGCACCATGGACAGCGCTGATGCTGTCTAGGACAGACTTTAGCCAGTCCTGGTTTTCACACCTTACTTAAAGAAATCAGAACTTCATCTCCCAGCAGGCAACTGGGTAAAACCAGAACTGATGCAGCCTATTCCTTTTGACATGAAACTTTATGGTAACCTTATTTCAGGGCTCTCCAACCCTGTGACTCCTACACAGGGTTTCATGGTATTTTCAATGAATATGCATGAGAATTTGTATATATTGGGTCTCCAATGTATGCAAATGTATCTCATGCATGTTCATTATGGATATGTTGACAATCCAGGGGGAGAGGTGTAGAACAGGTTTGTGGAGCCCTTGCCTTGCAAGCTGGCTCAGTGTTGATGCTCATGGCTGGGTATCTGACTGCTGTGACATTACTGTCATCCATCATAAAAACAAGTTATATGGCACTCTAGTGTTCCAAGAAGGGAAATGATTACAACATATTTAAAGCTTTCCTTATAGGACATGCTATATGAATATCATCTAATAGCAGCTGCTTAACTAGCACCACGTGATACAGTAACAATTTTTTTTTAAATTTGGCTAAGGAATGAAGTAGATTTCATCGCAACCTCCCTCCATCTACTCTTCCAACAGGACTTTCTCAAATGAACCTGGTGAAAGTTTGCCATGTTTTCCAGGTTTTAAGTGGTTGCGACGGTGAGATACAATGGCTATTTCAGCATTTGAAATCCAATTTAATCCAAAGTTAATTAGGTCCTAAAAGTTATCAATTTTTATGTATCCAAAAAGATTAACATGTCCACTAAACTATATAGAAAGTGTCCAGACAGAATTAAATTATCTGTACTCATAGGGCCAGATATTCAGAATTACGCGAGCGCGTAGATTTGTGTGCACGACCCGGCGCGCACAAATCTATGCCCAATTTTACAACATGCACGTGCAGCCACGCGCATATTATAAAATCCAGGGTCGGCGCACGAAAGGAGGTGCACACTTGTGCACCTTGCGCACGCCGAGCCCTAGGGGAGCCCCGATGCCTTTACCTGTTCCCTCCTTGGCCACTCCCCCCATCTTCCCCTCCCTTCCCCTATCTAACCCGCCCCCCAGCCCTACCTAAATTCCCCCTACCCTTCTTGTCCTATTTATGCCTGCCTCTGGCAGCCGTAACTTGCGCACCTGGCCAGCTGCCGGCGCGTGATTCCCCTGGCACGGCCGCCGGCCCCCGGATTGGCATTCTGCCCTCTTCCCGTCCCTTGAAGGGATGGTGGAGGTAGGGATGACAAAGATATTTTAACCTTGCCCATATTAATTATAATCAAAGTAAATAATAGAATTCGCAAGTCAGAATGTGATGTAAATTCATTAAAACACATCACAGTGTTGAATGAATTGGTTGTCACAGCATAAACCAGTTTATTAGGGTTAGAAGTCATTCTCTCCTACCGGTGTGTGGGTTCCCAGGGGATTTGTTGCAGAGTGCCACAGAACAAAATTACCAGTTTGAGTGCCCCGTGGGCTGCAGGATAGCACTTAGATTCCAGAATTCTGCCTTGGTAGCATGGCAGGGAGCAGGCATTTCTAAACTAATGAAGGATTGGGGAGCTTATTCATTTTATGTGAGGCTCCAGAGAATAAAGACAATTGAACACTGTACTAGTATTTGAGAAGTAGATAAGACTGAAGGAGGAAATTACTCAGCCTTCAACTTGACAGCTCAAACATGCCAACTAATAAAAGCTATTTTTAGTCGCAGGTTAAAAGGGTGCATATACTGCAGTAATCTAATAAAATGCAATCAGCGTGGATTAAGCTGAAAAGATCCCAATGACTCCGACTTCTTGATGGGGAAATAGACCAGACGGATGATGACGATGCCTAAGACTTTCCTTTTTTTTTTGGCTTTCCGATGACTTTTTGACAAAGCTCCAGGCCGGCAGACTTCTGCCTCAGCTGGCAAGAGCTGCAGGGTTCCAAGATCAAGTGCCAGCTCCAGGCTGTGAAAAAGGAACGGAGATCTCCGAAATACCAAAGCCCAATTTTTAAACAAACAAACAAACAAACAAAAAAAAAGGTGCAAGGATAACAAAATGCTTTTCAAGCAGACTGATTTTAAATCAGTCTTATTAATGATCAGAGGCATGCTAAACCAGCAGCATGCTGATCTGGTAACCAGAATGGATTTGCGTTGGCCGCTTTTAGGGCGATTTAACATAACAAAAATCCTAATGACAATATTTCTTTTCTTAGCATATATATATATATATATATATATATATATATATATATATATATATATATATATATATATATATATATCCCTTCAATCCCCTAGGTAACATTTTCTAATTTTGAAAAGGGGAGAAGGGACATGAGCTATGAGGGAAACATGGAATGTGAAAAGAGAACATGGGTAGGGAGAAGGGGTGCAGGTTTTGAGATAAAGGGCAGCTGAATGGCAGCTGAAATTTAATGTGGAAAGGTGCAAAGTGATGCACATAGGGAAAAAATAATCCCTACTACAAATACACAATACCGAGTCACCACCCAGAAAAGGGACCATGGAGTCCTTTTG
Source organism: Rhinatrema bivittatum (assembly GCF_901001135.1). NCBI lineage: Eukaryota > Metazoa > Chordata > Amphibia > Gymnophiona > Rhinatrematidae > Rhinatrema > Rhinatrema bivittatum. The sequence goes on along the minus strand of NC_042629.1, from coordinate 66,949,538 downwards.
GACAGTACATTGAAATCCTCACCTCAGTCAAGAAGGCGGTCAAGAAAGCGATGTGAGTAATAGGAAATGGATATATTTTATGGGATTTGGCAGGTACTTATGACCTGGATTGGACACTGTGAGAGAGAGGATGCTGGGCTCAATGGACCCAGCAATGACATTTCTTATGGAAAGAGAAAGAGACGGGAGGCAGAGAAGAGGAGCTGGGCAAGGGGGTGCAGGCTGTGAGAGGGAGAGGAGGGCAACACTGGCAGGGAGTGGGTGAGAGAGTTGTTACGAGAGGGACACAGGTGGATAGAGGTGACATAGGCTGTGGGGAAAAGAGGAGGTCCAGGAGAGGAGCTACTTAAGATTACAAGTGTCTTGGACAAGTTGAAGTCATCAGTCAATGCGCACCGTAAAATCAGAGGTCATCCACTAACCTTAAATTACAGTGCAGGGTTCACTATGCAATTAGGTTTGCCCACAATGCTATACCGGACTAGAGATAAAAATGTAGAAGGAGAATAACCAGACTCAAGAAACTGAAGTGCACAGACTTCGCAATATATTTTAGCAGGGGACAAGAAATGTTACCCTTGAAGGCCATCAAACAGAGATCTGGCAGCCCTAGAGATGCTGGAGAAAACTGAATTCTTTACAGACTGGGATAATGCCGGTTGACTCCATGTGGAACTCATCTAAAGTTCCTGTTACCATGCATGAGCTGATAAAAGTGGCCCGGCTGAGGGTGTTTAACGTGGCCACTGCCACCGGGGGTCTCTGTGGAAGGGTTTCAGCAGTTGCTGGCTGACAGCTGTGGAGAGTTTTGAAAGAACGCAAAGGATTGGGTGTGGTTGGAGCCCCTAGGAAGGACAGAAGAAGAAATGTTTTACCGGAGATCTGCCGGGTACTTGTGGACAGAATGCAGGGCTCGGTGGACCTTGGTCTGGCCCAGCGCGGCATGTCTTACCTTCTTATGTTCCCTCTCATGGCAGCAGTTCACCAGCTAACAAAAAGGAAGGTAAATTAGGTGGTGGGTGGGTATCAAGTTCGGTTAAAGCACAGGCCTAACACTCAGACCACAAATGGGAGTGGCTGAGGAAATGAAATCCTATGTTTTATCCTTTTTACTGTGTATCAAATGATTAGTTTTGCTAACCGCTTTGATATTTATGGGGAAGGTGGTCGTATCCAATTAGTACACGAAACTAAACAAGGAAGTGCATTGCTGAGACCATAAATAAGGATGGCTTGGGAGTATTATGCAAAATGGAAAATCTTGCAGGCAGCAGGTAAGCACAGTGCGGCTGGAGGAGAGGTCAAAGGTTGATAGTTTAGAAAGGTCAGGATTTCTTTGCTAGCCAGTGCTGTCCTCTGCTTTTTTCTGAAATGATGTCAGAGATAAAAGCTGTGTTCTCCTCCTGCACTTGTGTAAAAGGCTTGAATTAAGAACAGGAAGGAAGCTGAAAAGGAACTGCCTGCCTGGAGGGGATGATTTGATGGGGGGCGCTGTGTGTTTGTGTGGGGAGGTGAAGATGGGGAGTCGGCTTTTCTGCCATATTTATCTTCTTTAAAGGCCTCCTACATAAGGGAGGGCTCGCACAGGGTAAATAACTTCTTTCTGTGTTCTTCCAAAGTGTATCTCCGCAGCAGCTTGGAATGGTAACGGTTCTACTGTTCCTTTAAACAATGGAAACCCCAATGCCAGCTGAAAACTGTTACTTTGTTACTCCGTCGCTAAACAATCGGACAATGGGTCCTGTTCTGGGCACGGAAACGTTCAGACTGGAGGGAGACAGCTAGCTACTCTGTGCTGATGTGAACTGGGAGTATGAATTCAGCCTGGAAGAGAACGGGAGGTTGCGTTTTCTCTGTAAATGTACGTGTGTATAGTACACACACTCGTACTCTTGCCCTCTATATATTTCTCTACAGGAGGTCAGAAGTGAGCTTTTGATTACAGCATCAACTTTCCTGGGCGCCCCGAAGGCTGAGCGACAGACAGCTCGGCACGGAAAGATGAGTGATGTTAACGTTAAACCAAACAAAACGCAACCCACGGAAAACACAACCGTTTGTATCTTCTCCAGGCTTTGCTTTCAGGGCCATGCCGGCAGCTTCGTAATTTAAAAGCCAGCGCTTAACCAAATGTTTTCGTGCTTAAGGTTGTACTTCTTTATTCCTTCTTGGGGAACTCCATGCTAGTTAAGACGACTGGCACCGCATGGGTGCAGATTTTTGATCTCCAGTCCTAGCCAGATGCATGCTCAGCCACAAACTCCCTGTTCAAATTCCCCGTTAATGAATGCTGGAGATCCTCTGCTGGGATCTGCCAGAGTAAAAGTGAAAAATCTTCATTAAATGTTTAATTGCATAGTTTCATAAGTACAGAAATCATCATTTCTTTGCTTATGGCATTGGGTCTTTCTTCAGAACTTTTAAATGTTTTTCATTATCCTAATTATAACTGTGCAATCGCATGAAGTGTTTGGGTAAATTAATAGAATGACATTTATTGAAACCTCAGTAGGCTTTAAAGTTATCTGTTAGACGTGAATGATCACTTCATAGCAGTGGCTTGCAATTTTTTTTAAATCTAATTGTGGGGATGCACTCTCTCCCTCCCCGCCACACCTCCTCAGATTCATCATTCAGTTCTCCATGCTCAAACTGGTGTGCACAACTGCAAATAGAGCAATCAGTCTGTGGGTCAAGGGAATCAAAGATCTTCATTAGAACCAGCAGTCCTTTTGACTTATTTTTCATTCATTGTAGTATAAGTACGTCTATCGCTACAAGCCATAATGCATTAAAAAAAAACCAAACAAGGTTAATCAACCCAGCGTGCAAGATGTATGCACTGCCCAGAAGATTGAATGGGTAACACTACAGATCATTCTGTCTTTTTTCAGAAATTTGGTGTGGTGGTGGGGGGGGGGGATCAGGTTGCATATAAGGAGGAGAGGCCTAATGGTTAGCACAATGGGCTAGGAACCAGGGAGACAAGGGTTCAAATCATACATCTTCCATGGATGCTCCTTGTCATCATGAGAAAGTCACTTTATCTCCTGATCTCTCAGGTACTCCCTTAGACTGTAGAAGAGAAGAGATTGAGGGGATTTGAGGGGGCGTGGGCTGTGAGAGAGACAGAGAGAGAGTGTGTGTGGTAGTGGGGGTATTGTCTGTGATTGAGGGGATTTGAGGGGGCATGGGCTGTGAGAGAGAGAGAGAGTGTGTGTGGTACTGGGGGTATTGTCTGTGATTGAGGGGATTTGAGGGGGCGTGGGCTGTGAGAGAGAGAATGTGTGTGGTAGTGGGGGTATTGTCTGTGATTGAGGGGATCGGAGGGGATGTGAAGTGCGTAAGTGAAGGGATTGGTATTAAGAGGACAGCGTGAGAAGTGGATTCCACCTCCCTCTCCTGGTTCGAGATCAATATCCTCTCCCCATTCCCTCAGCACCCTTCCTTTCCTTCCTGCTGCTCTTCCTCATCCTTTCCATCTCTTATTCCTCGCTTCCTCCTATGGGATCCCATCCTCATCCTCCTCCTCCTCCTGTCTCACCCTCTCTCCTACCTCTATTCTTTGTCCTATCCTCCCTTGCCAGCACTGATCACTAAAATCTCTTTTACCCCCCAAAAAAGTACAAAATAAATTTGCCAGACATCAAAAAATGACAGAAAAAGACTTTACTTTTAAAAAGTAAAATATGTTTCTATGTTTCTAAATAGCATCATTTAATATGCAAATCTATGCAGATGTGCCACAATTGCCACAGAGTTTCAGAAACTTTGCTGTAGAATTCACTCTTTAGCAGCTTCCAGAAATAGTTGGCTGTGATTATAATATTATATACTCTCATGGGCTTTGGAATGCTTTGATGTGAGCTTAATATAGATAGGAAAACCCCCTCGTATATTTATCTTAAACCTATACTTTTAGCATTCAGCCTACATTCTATGTTCACCTGTACCAGTCAATCTGTGGTTAGTCTTGACCGCTACTTATCCTGCTTGCAGCATGAGATCCAAACTCCTGCAGACTCTCCCGTTCCCATTCCCTGGCTAGGAGACCCCCACCCTCATGCTGTGACAGAGAAATGTAAATAGTACCCCTCTCTCCCTTGTGTATAACACCCTCAACGCAATATGGAATGATAATGTAGCACTGCCTTCCTGCCCGACCTCTTCCCATCCCCCTGCATTGGGGTTGGGTAGATGCCCATTCCAGGGGGGGGAGGAAGGTGGATTACCTTGCTTGCCCCCTTTTAACTCCTACCCATTGGCTCTCCCCTTTTCTGGGCACAGCACCCTCCTAATCACTAGGGGGAGCTGGCATACACCTTCCAGCTGGCGATAGAGAGTTGCAGACTGAGGAGGAGGAAGAGAGTGCCAGGGAGAGGGGCCAGCTTAATGGCGCTCCCCGTGCTCCACGTTTTGGGTGCTATGTGACGACAGTGCGAAGGCCACCTTCATATCGATTAGTACTTCAGTTAGTCAAACCGAACATTATGCATTTTGCTATACTGCTATACCATCTATTAGCTCACCAGTCAAGGATGCTTTGAGGAGAAACTTTAAATATATCCAGAGCTGGTGATAATGAGAGAACTGTGAAGATGATCATTGTTGAATATGAACGTTCTTCATGAGCCAATGATCTTGTTCAGATGTTGTTTACGGACATGCTTTCTGGTAATCAGCATTTATTTTCAGAACCGTTTCCCCTAATATATTCAGTTAAAGGAAGATTCATCTATAGTTTCTTGGTTTCTCTGTGCAAACTAATTAAGAATGAATACATTTAAGAAAATGGTGTGTGTGTGTCATATAGCAAATTAGTAATTAGTCTTATTTTGAGAAAAGGATGATCTAACATGTTTTTCATAATGTAGGGGTTTGTTTGTTTTTTTTTTGTAGTGCTCACTTTATTTTCCGACATTTAACGAGATCAGAGAATGGCGGGCCAAGTAGACACGCAGCTGAGTTTTACTTACTGAAACTGAACGGCATCAGTCTATGCTAGCACAGAATAAAATGCAGCTTTACTGGGTTGAAACGGAGCATTCTGGACCCCCTTTGACTGGAGACTTTTTCAATTGCATTTGGGTGTCTCATCTCCTGAGAGTTAAAAATTTTAAAACCAATTGCGATCTGTAAGCAAATACAATTTTGGTGTGGATTTGCCTTCGAGCCATTTTCTGCGGCGTGCGATTTAGGACTGTGAAAGAAGAAATCCCTCTGCCGACTGGAGCTTGGCACTACAGGACGGCCTTCTCTTCCTTTAGAAGGGTACCCGGCAGCTCAGCTGCGTCTTCAGAAGGGCCGTGCAGCGTGCCGCTGAGGAGAAGGGATGACGTTTTAGCAGCAGCGCCCGGCACAGTACGCAGGAAGCAGAATCTCAGGTCAAGTAAAGGTACTGGTGTAGATCAAAGCGTCTGATTCTGTTAGAAAGAAAAAAAAAAAATGTCGGAATTAGATCCCCTCTCCCCTGCCTCTGGAAAGAGGGTTGGGTACCTGCTTTCTAAGAGCAGTTTTAAGCCCAGTTTTCTACTCTTTATTAACCCAGAAAAGTTGTATGGGTTAAATCAGGTGTACTTGCTGTGCGGTGACTGAAACGAGCCATCCATAGCTCATTGTGGAGTAAGGCAGTGAACGCATACCAATTCTTATTTAGTATTTATTTATTTTAATTGTTTCATGTACCGGTATTCACTTGTAATCGGGATGCTAGAGCCCCATCTTGTATGACAGAACTGTGTACTACAGCAAAGCAATAGAGAGAGGGGGCAGAGGCTATTTTTCTTCTTATATGGTGTGATGGAGCCTGCTTTGTAGTGACATGGCAAAAAAATAAATAAATAAAAGCAAAAACCAAAATGCCAATCCAGTCTGCCCACTTTGAGTAAATGCACACGTGAATTCCCACACGTAACCAACATCAACTCTCCACCCCACTCCCCTGCTCTTTTCACCTGAGCTCTCAACCCTTTCCCTACTTCCGCCCTCTATATGTGTCTGAAGCTGGCCCTATTCCACCTCCTCCACTGGTTGGCCTTGCTCTCTTCAACGTTGATTCTTACCTAAGCCGACACACCCAGCTCCTTTGTATACTTTGTTACCAAGTTTGGCGATGACCCCCCCACGAGCCACCAGAGTTACTGGGACTGTGGGGGGAAAATCCAGCCTTCCCCAGTGTATCGAAGGTTGAGTTGTAACCATGGTCCCTGCGGGAAAGCCCGATGCTAAGTGTATCGCCGCTCCTTGCAGGCCCACCTCGGTACTTTCTTGGAGACCGGACGCAATCGTACGGCTGCTGTTTACCTCTCATTTTTTAACTCCGTGGGTCACTCGTACACCATCCTAATGCCCACTTACCCAGCATGAGGAAGGAATCAAAACTGACTTTGATAAAGAGTGAGATCTTGCAGCTGGGATGTATCCGTTCGGTGTGCGACAACTTGGGCATGCCGGAGGGGGCCAACTGGTCTTTCCCTTCTGTCTGTTGTGTGACCTTCCCTTTTAGACCAAAAGGTGAAACAGGAGTATTCTAATGAATGTATCCAGGATATCAAGTTAGGCATTCACTTGTTCAGAGCAGACTTTCCCTGGCAAACATTGCGACTTTTCCCCACAGGTTATACCGGTGCGATGCTGCAGGGTTTGTTTTCTTTCCCCCGATAAAAATGTACATCTTCAAACTGTTAAACAACACAAATGGTTAACCCAGATTACACAACATTTATTAAGACCCTGATGTACTACAGGGTCTTTCTCGTTGCTTGCAGGCTCCTGGGCGCAATAGCAAATTTTCAAAGTCAGCTCCGCCCTAAGCCAGTCATGGCCCCGCCCATTTGTGGGCGGGGCTGGAAAATGGGGGAAGACAATTCTCGGCCGCCGATTTTACCCCACTAACTGCTTAATTACCTGTATAAAACATTTGGCAAATTGTCTTTGTTGCGTTTCGGACCGCCGCTCTCACCTCCAGCCCCGATGCCGTGGCAGACCTCCCAAGCAGCAATGCGGCCGACCGCCACACTCCTGCGGGCCCAACGTGCTTCTTGGTTCCTTGCTTCCTGTTTGGCAGTCTTGCTCTCTCTCTGTTCATCTTCATCTTCCCTGTGATCATCTTCAGTGTCCTCTCTGCCTGCCTGCGCTGTTCCTTGCCTCCCTGCCTGCCTCGGTCCCCTTGGACGGATCTTTGTTTTGACTTTGACTCTGACCACTGCCTGATTGATCGCTGCCTGACTCTGACTCCGTCTGTATTCTACCTGCCCGGAAAACCTGGCCTGTGACTCGACTTCCTCGATGGATCATCTCCTCAGCAGCAGCAGTGGCCCCCTCCTAAGTCCTGCTGGCCCCAGCGAGCTCAACCTAAGGGGAACGTGGACTGGTATAGGTGAAGCTTCAGTTGGGGCTCCACCAGCTGACAGTGGGGGGACCTGCAGGGCCTCTCCCTCTGCAGGTTGTAGCAAATCCACCTCGGAGCAAGGGTCCACGCCTGCAGCAGTCTTCCCAGTGGCGTGCAGCGACATTTATAGCAGGGTATTCAGTCTCGCTTGCTCAGTCCCCTCTCCCTTCACACAGACAGACCCTTACCAAAGGCAAAACAAGAGACCAACAAAATAAAAAAAAATATAAAACATCAATCATAAAAGTAAAACCATACTAATAAAAAGAATAAATATTTAAAAACTAATGAATAGAACATTGAATAATTAAAACCTTATAACAAATGTTTCAAAACAATATAATATTTCAAAACAGCAGACATATCAAACAACATCCAATAATAAAACTAATAAATATTTTAAAAATCTCCCTCTCAGTCTCCCTCTCGTCATACCTGGGATGTTTCCATATCCAGCCACTCTGAGATTATTGTGGATTGGGGGATGGAGAGCTGTACAAATTTTATCCCCTCGCTCACACACATACATCCACACAAAAATTCTCCTCCCCACACAAACTCACATGCATTGGCTCTCACACACATAGAAAGTCATCTGCCCACCCAAATACACCCACACACATACACATAGACAGTCATCCACCCCACACCCACACCCTGGCAATCACACATACACATACAGGCTGTCACTCACACGCCCCTCCCTCCCCCACACAGGCTCTCAACCTCTCTCACACATGCACACATAGGGCCTGGACCTCTTCTTCAGCCACCACTGGGATGGAGTCCGCTGGTGGCCACTGTGTCCGATCTCTCTCTTTAGCCGCCAGTGGGATGAGGTCTGCTGGTGGCCATCATGCCTTCCTTCTCTCTTCGGCCGCCACTGGGATGGAGTCCGCTGGTGGCCACCGCGTCCTTCTCCTCTCTTCAGCCGCTGGTGCGACCCTCTGAGTTGTGGGGTAGGCAGCAGCAGGAGTCGCGTTTATCCAAACGTCATCTCCTGCTGCCGCGGGGCTGGTCTCGCGGTAAGAGCTGCGAGACCGGCCCCCGCGGCAGCGGCAGATGGCGTCTGGATAAAGGCGACTCCTGCTGCCCATGGGGATGGGGGCGTGTAGCGAGGAACGATGCCGTTGTCATTGATCGGATTGGGCAGGGGTTTGGTTTATCCCTGCCCGATCCGATGTAAAATTTTGGGCTGTCACTTGCCACCCTGTAGTGACGCCTATGGGGCTGGGGATTCACTGAACCCCCTGAGCCTTCCCCATGTCTTGGGGGGGGGGAATGCTTCATACGGAGGCCCCCTGAGGGTGGCCTAGTTAGTGCTTGTTTCCCCCGTAAAACAGGTTCACTATTAGCATCCCAGCCATTGCAGGGTTTTTAACTTTTTCTTTAAACAGATACAAGGTCAGTGAGACGAGCAGAGCACACAACTCAACCATCTCTGCATAATTAAAACAAATTGTGGTGCCTTTACAATCCAAAGGCACAATTATTGTAGATTAGGTCCCCGATGCTAATTAACCCCCATAGTAATGGAAAATTAAAATCTCACTGGATTTATTGCGGTGCTGCTGTCCTTTCTCACCCTCTGTTGGTCGAAAGTCACCAGAATTAAAGATATATATATATATATATATATATAAAGAAATAGTAATGCTGGCTTGGTTCTTCAGACTATCAATGTCCTGATTTTTTTTTTTTTTTTTTTGCTTCATTGCATTCTCTTTTGGCCTTATTTTAAGTTTACCTGTCTCTTTTGACCTACATACATTTTAGTGCTTCTATTGTTACATTCGCTTGAGGAATAGTTGTGATCCTTTTTGTTTTGAGTTTCCTCAAGGAAAAATGCTGTATTTCCCGCCCTTTTTGTTACCGCTGCGCTTATTGTTTGTTTGTTTTTTTAATGCGTCTTCCCCAAGTCCGTTTTTGAGTTCATGCTTTATTCGTGATGTGCAGATGGATGAGAACTTGCAGTCGGTTCTGAGGGTTTACTACTGTAGCACCGTTACATTCAGAAGGGTAAGTAAGAGACATTTGCACTGATCTCCTATGGAATAAAAGAAACGTACGAATTCTAAACCAGTGTCCTAATGATTTCGCTTGTTTTAATGAATAGAATTCTTCTCTATTGCATGTTGCTGTCTTAACTGTGTATACCGGTGCTTTAATTCTCCTGCATGGTTTTGTTGTAGCCCATGGCGCTTCTCTGATTTACAGGCATTTTATGATAATTACATTAAGAAAAATCTGCAAATTTATGCAAATAAGTATTTTTATTCAAAAAGTTTTCAACTTTATTAACCACAATTGCAGTTTCAGAAATTCTCTAACAGGTAACAGAGCAGTAGGCACACAGCTAGGCATAGAGAAGTGATTTTTACCCCAGAAAACTGCCCACGCCGCTCAGGTGCATAAGCACTGCCTTTCTTTGCTGTGCCATGTTCAGGTTGTGGTGACAGAACGGTGTGAGAATTTATCTTGTCCCTCAAGCTAGGTCAGGAACGGGAGCTGAGTTTGGAGATGGCTTGGACTGAAATGAGCAAAGCAGTGAGTCACCCCGGGATCTCTGCCAAGTTTCAATGGGATTGTTGGGTGAGGTTCAGAAAAATAGTCAAGATAGGTGTCGTGTCCCAGCATGCTTCAGAAATCAGGACCAAGGCTTAGGACAAAGCACATTTATCAGCACATTCAGCTTACAGGCAGTGCAGCCTCTCTCATACATTGTCTGCCTGCATTTATATGTGTGTGTGTGTGTGTGCTTATGCATTTGTATGTGTGTTTGTGTGTGTGTGTGTGTGTGCTTATGCATGTACAGTATGTTTGTTTGTGTGGTTATATATGTGTGAATGTGTGTGTGTGTGTGTGTGTATTTGTAGAGCCTAGTCTTCTGACCCCTGGCAACTGGGTGACACTATCTCTAAAACCTGGGGTGGAGTATAAACAGAACTGAACTGGTAGGAAGAAGAAAAAACAAATCCTGGTCAGGATTGCCAGGATGTGCCTCGCCAGGGCATTACAAGAAACACCTCTCCAGTTCCCCACCCACCACCTCCTCCTCTTCCCAACTTTAAAGGCAGCTTGAATTAATTGACTAATTAATTAGTTTACGGATAGCAGTTGCCTCTTGCTGGTTGCTGTTGGAGCTCAGTGGGAACCAGCCTCTAGTCAGGCCGGAGCCTTCGTGCGCAATACCCGAGCAGCAGGAGCCCGGATTCAGCATTAAACCCAGGTCCCTCCGCATGGCAGAGCACAGGGAATTTAACCTTAAACTACTTTTTCCACTCCTGGCTGCTGACTTCCTACTTAGGATGCGAGCATTAGACTCTACTGCCACCTAATCCCAAAAAGCAAAGTTCTTTCTTTTTTTTCTTTTCTTTTCTTTTCTTTTATAAGCTAAGAATATTACAGCCTCATAAACATACCACTGACTTTTTGCTCAGTAACTGCTTTTATATTCCTTTGGGGTAAAATAGAACTGACTGGGAAACAAAGCATTAAAAAAATGTTCTATATGGGGGCCTTTTTAAATATGCCATACATTATTGAAACCGAGAAGCATTCTGCTCTGCCTTATGCGTAGGTTGTTCTGGGGGGTTTTTTGTGAAAAGCAGGCACTGTGACATGAACTCGATTTCCCAATAATAAGGGGGTTTACTGTGTATGGCCAAATGGTCCTAGAGGTGGGAATGCAACGCTGACCCTAATGCTGTCATGGAATTTCCTGCATGGCACGGTGGGGTTGAATCGAGATGATTGGGGGTGAATCTAGGAAAGACTGAGCTTAGAGCAGCAGAAAGCGACGTTGAAAGGATTGGTTTTTGCTGTTGGTTGTACAAAAGCGCAGAGACCGTAAGCCAGGAGTTTTTCTGGTCTCGGGAGCAGGGGCTGTCTTGAGAAGTGCTACGTATGAATGTATAGCATCACTAAAGATGCTTCTGTTCTGGTTATTTCCCAGACTGGAGATGTGGTCAGAGCTCTGAGCTATAAGGGTAGTAACACATAACATTGAGGCCAGACTCTTAACTTCATTTTACACTGCCGTCTGCACTGACGGAAGTCTATAATAAGTATTTTGTTGTTCTGGCTAATTATAATTGTAGGTGCTATGACTATTTATTGCTAATGATATTGTACTGTCCTAAAAATGAATCTGGTACAGTAATTAATTTAAAAAAAAATTGGCTTTGTGCTGCTGTTCTTCCCAAAGTGGTGTTTACTTGTCGCCTTTGATTAAATAAAAGCTGACAGCTTCCCAGGGAAAGAAATCAGAGAATACAGTGGTCCTGCAGAAGATTTTTTGCAGGTTATTTTATATCTTTTATTGTATCAACACAAAAACAGTACAAACTATGAAGGTAGGCATAAGTTGTAGGGCCATATGGGTCTCTTCCTCAGTTTTGAAAGCTCCTGTGCAGCAACATTTTTTGGTAACTTTTATGTCGGTCCAGAAAAAGCTATTACAGCTTACAACACATCCAGTTTTCTACAGCACCTCCGTTGTTTTTTTTTTTTTTTTCTAGTAACGCCTTCTGTGCCAAATCTTAGCTAAAAGAAACTGAAAAGAAACAGTGTAAATATTGCACGGTGTTGCCTATAGACTCATCCAATCAAAGGACCAAAAACTCGTATATTGCGTTCAAAGCTCCCAGCACCGGATATTAATGGAGAAAAGCAGCCAATCATAAGTGGCTTCACCAGGCAGGGCTGTTCTCAACTCCTAGCTGAAATAATTTCCACACGAACCCCCGGTTTCTCCTTGTGACTGTACCGGCAGCTCCCTCAAGGCTTCCCCCCACCTTCTGCCACCCCCACACCCGGAATCAGCGTTTGCTTACACCCGTTATGAAATGGTTGCACTCCCAGAGGAGTCTGATAGATCAGGACTGACTCACCTGTTCCTTGCGAACTCGAGTCAGGTTGTCACCCTGCCTACTCATCCCCCCCCCCCCCCCCCCCCCCAAAAGAGCTCTGGGTTTCTTATTCTCCGCCCACGTTGAAAAGGCAACACCTCCTTGTGTCAGGGACTGCCAGTGAGCCATTTCGGCCGAGTGTGCAGAAATCACTGCCAGTTTTTTTACCTCTTCCATTCTGCGGCTCTTAATTTATGGTAGGTTAAAGCAAAAGATGTAAAAAAAAAAAAAATCCCTGGCTTCTGCAAATATTACTTTTCCTGGCAGAGTGAAGAGCTTTACTTAATGAAGCCAAAGGTTGTAGATTCCTCAGTGGAGGCTCTTTTGACACACTTCTAGTTCGTTACCTCCAAAAATAATATCCTGACTGCTGCTACATTCACTTGAAAAGACATGAGGCACGGTGGCTGAGCCATTGTCAGGTCCCGGTTTACTTTTCACTGTTGTGGCAGCCCCCCATATCTTGTGTCATTTAATGACCCTTGAATAACATGACGGAAAGACAGTGGAGTGTCCTGGAATTTATGGAGCTCTGCAAAAAAAAAAAAAAAGGGCTCTACCTCATTAAGACTGCAGGATGCAAGCCAACTCTTTCCAGCATAATAGATATTCATTCCTTCTGTGCCTGTGCTTCTTATTAAAATTTACTGTAATTCTTTCATCGGTGTGTTCCTAGCATAGCCTATCCAGAAGCTCCCTCTGTTATAGCTTCGGGTGGTAGCTTAGTAGGTGGTGATGCCTTTTTATGGAGGTCCTGTGTGGTCTCTGAAGTTCCTGTAACCCCCCACCCTTTTCCCATATCTCCCTGGACAAGGAGGCAAATATTGGGAATTTGATGGGGTCATTGTGCAGCCCGGGGGGGGGGGGGGGGAGAGGGAGGTTTTGCTTCAGGACCCTTAGGACTATGGAAGCCCTCCTGAAGTTCTGCAGTAAGGACAACGCCACAGCAGATTGCGCATTGCCAGAGTGAAAGCTGACAGCCCCGACCCCCAGCATATTCTCTTCTGGTGATATCTATAAAGTCCCTGAAACAGTCACCTACAGGAGGCTCTTTTGTCACAACACAACCCTTCAGGCTACTCCAGGGATCCTTGACTCTTTCAGACGCCCCCTTTGTACCTGAATCCTCCGTGACTAGCAGTTGCCTCTCCCTCTTTCTTAAAGTAAATTGGAGACAATCCTGCCGCCCCCTTCCCCTCTTGCCCTTGGCTGCAGGACCTTCCAGAGACCCACTGGACCACCTTGATCCCTAGCGTCTCCTCCTCTTGCAGAAAAATGACGGAAAGACAGAGCCCAGCAGAGCAGAGAGCCTCCCTTTCTAGGTATCCCACCTGAAACCCCCCCCCCCCCCCGCAAGATCTTCTGTTTGCTCTTTGAGAGGCCTAGCACTCCCTCCTCAAAGAGCACCCGGACCCTTCTGAACTTCTGCTTGTTATTGCCCCTCCCTTTGGATTGTGTCTGTAACTCATTGCAATCCTTTGAATGGCGTTGCCATTATCCAAGACTCCAGCTTCCTCCAGACCAATATGGCGACTGGATCTGCTCCTTAGATCAAGATGGCTTGTCTTCACTTTTTTCCCCTTTGTTTTTCCTTTCAAAATTCTCTAATTTCCACCCCACAGACCCCTCCATTTTCTTAGGACTAGTCCATAGGTCAGGAATCCCCCAAATCCCCCAAGGGCCTCAAACCAGTCAGGATGCCCACAGTGAAGTTGCATGAGATATGCAGTATTTGCATGTGCTGCCTCCATTTTACGAAATCACACCTCCTGCATCTTCATTGTGGAAATCCTGAAAACCAGACTGGTTTGCGGCCCTCCAGAACTGGGGTTTGGAGACCCCTATGCTTGGATGATCCCGGTCTCTCCTCGTTTTAGCAATAGAGGACTGGAAGGTAAGGCTCTTCAGCTGAACTCTACAGCACTGCTTGAATGCCAGCCACGGTTGCCCTTCTTGCTTGGGATTTGAGATTCAATGACCGTCGCGTGCTTCTATCCTGCACGCCTCTGCATCAGAAGACTCATAGGAGCCTTTTGCATTGTAGCTTAGTCCAGCATTTTCAAAGCCAGAACCATACCTACATTAGCAAAAATGTTGTGTGGCACGCCACCCTCCACAGAGCAGGCACTGTAAACATGGAGAAGGCTTCTATGGCCAACGGAAGAGCTAGGGAAGGACTGAAAGCCGCACTAGCCTCTCTTCCAAATTTTAAAACAAGGCAGAGAGGGGGCAGAAATACACTTGACTCAGTCACCATGGACCAGTCCCTCTCTATACATCTGCAGCTCCCAGCACTCAGACTGAGTCACATCCAGTGCTCACTCCGTGCATGGTCTCCCCATCTCAGCCAGCCTGGGGATGAGACAGAGGCTGGAAGGATAGGAAGGGGAAGATGAGGGGGTGCTGCATGCTGCACGAAGAAGGGCTCAGCTCTCCATGCCCTGCATGTTCCCCCATTAATTACCACACCAGTGCTCGTGCTGTAGCTAGCCAGAAGAGGCAGGAGTTCCTACGTGTTCAAGAGCCAGCGCTGGTGTTTCTTGTTGCTGTGAGGTGCTGGCCTGGATCTGAGCATCACGCAGAGGTGACCTTTCCTGTGGCACACCTGATCAGGTCTGAAACCACACCATTGCGACACGGCACACTGGTTGGGAAACACTGGCTTAGCCACAGACCCTGTCTAGTGGTCTCTCTAAAAAGACAGAACAGCTAATAATTGAATGTTAACCAGGAAAGGCAAGCACCTTGCCACCAACGGTATTCAGAAAGAGACACAGGAAGATCACGTGACTTGTCCAAGGTGACCTCTTCTCTGAAAGACAGGATTTGAACGTATGATAGAACACTGATAGTGTAACCTCAGCTTAAACGTACCTCGCTTGCTGCTGTCTACTCTAGTTTGAGAGTGCAACTTTCTTTGAAAGTCTACAGTTATTTAAAAAATATAGCATCTGATGAAGAGAATATCAGAAGAGATGATGCAGTTTTTACACTGGTGAGCTTTCCCAGCCATTCCAGTGCTTTTGATTGCTGTGTGCATGCATCAGAAACACGGTGCCCCTCTGGAATCTGTGTGAGAATCTGCAGAACAAGTGAAAAGAGGAGCACAGCTATGCATTGCAAACTTATCTTTGTAAAGTGGAGACAAATACTTTTGGTAAAATTGTTTGTTTATTTATTTATTTATTTGATTATTTTTATTTTTTCTATACCGACATTCCTGTAGAGATACAAATCATACCGGTTTACATTTAACTTCAATTTCGCCTTAAGGCGGTACAGATAACTATGTTAGAAAATCATAGGAATTTAACAGGAAGTGTAAAACTCTGGTCTAAACGTAGACTTATAAGATCAAGGGTGATTATATAAACATGTTAGATAATAAGTTTATCCAAAACAAGAGAACTTGAAATACTCATAAAGTTAAAAGAAAGTAAAGTAGAGTTGTGTGGAAGGTGAGTTAAATATCCTGAAAGGCTTGGCTAAATAGCCATGTTTTTAGTCTCTTTTTGAAGACGGATGGGCAGGATTCTCTTCTAAGGTCGTGGAGTAGCGCGTTCCAGTGGTGAGGGCCAGCTGTCGAGATGGCGCGTTTTCTGTTTATGGATAAATAGATTTTATTCTGAGAAATGAGCAATTCATGTTTGACAAACACATTTCTTAGGAATTTAAGAGGAAAAATCAGTAAATATTGTGTTGGTCCTATACCTCAAAGCCCGGTAACACTTGCACTGTATCTGCTATTATGCAGAATGTTTGCAGTGCACCTCCGGCTATGTCATTCCAACAATCTAAAAACAATCAAACCACAATTCATGATTACGCCACCACAAAATGAGATAGGAATGCCTGTGTTTTCTACATCTGTGTATTATTCCATGTACCTGACAATTTTCCAGAGAGGAAACTGATCTCTCCTAAAATATTAAATTCCCTGCTATAGAATCCTATGCACTATCACTTAGCCTGCGCCCTAAATCAGTCCAAGAAGACATCTGTACACACTTGTAAACAATGGAAAGTTAGATGCAAATGAGTCTTTAGCAGATGTGTGGAAATACCTCCGCATGCTCTCCTCTATATGCTGTTTAGCACAGGCATGCTAGAGCCTAAAATTTAATACCACCTTTGGGACCAAGTGTTAATTTTTTAGCTCACACACTATATCAAGGGCTCAGCTAACAGGATGCATTGAGGGGAGAGCGGGATTCTGGGGCAGGAAATGGGATGATTACAGCAGGAAGATATGGAGTAGAGGACAGGGGAGAAAGAGGAGGTGACCACAGAGGAGCGAGACCAACGCACACTTGAGCACTTAGAAGAAAGGTCCACATGAACTAAGACAGCAGTCAAGCTTTCTAAGTTATCTAAAACTGAGGGGCATGTGGGCCGTGCAAGAAAGAAATATATATATATATATATTTATTTATATTTATTTATATTTAGCACTTTTATATACCGACTTTCCAATAACAGAGTTACTGATCAATTCGGTTTACATTCTAAACAGAAACATTGACAAGTTAATGTCTTACAATGAACAGGTAGCAGGAACTTGGATACAGATATATGGGGTTAATAACATAACGTAAATGTTATGTTATTTACGAAATAGAAATATTACCCCGTGGGATATATGAATCCTCCTGTTTGCATCTCTTTTGGCCTATTTGTAAACCGTTGCGATGGTATATAACTTAGCGATGGTATAGAAAAGTTTTTAAATAAATAAATAAATAAAAATAAACAAGCTGACAACCAGCCACATGTGCCAGGCCTACTTTTATGCAGTTTTGCAACAATTGGTCTGACTCATGAGGAAAAAAGGATTGTGCATGCTCAGTTAAGTGTAAGTGCACATGTTTTTGTTGTAGCCTCTTGCTATTTAGCACGCACATGCTATTATTGCATAGAAGCTACATTTGTATAGGTTAGAATTGCACGCTAATAGTGTTCACGCACTACTTAGAATGCATACTAAAAGATGTATTTGTTGCAGGTTAAATGGCTTTCTGCATTCTTGTTAAATCTTTTAGGATCTGCTTGCTAAAACCGTTTTAGCCCAAGTTATAGAGCAGAGACCCGATAATATTGCTAATTATATTTTGGAAAAAGGTCCAAGGTCAGAGGATTCCCCTGTATGCTCACTTTTTGCTGGCACCTGTCTTTTTGCCTCTCTTTTATCTCAGGATAAGAGGGCGAAGGTTTTTGTTTTTAATTTTAGTTTATTTTACCAACTCAGCCAAATGTGTGGAGGTGGATTTCTTTTCATATTGACTTAAGGAGCCAATTCAGCAGCTCTGTTGGTCTGAGCATTAATCTTAATAGGCCAAGTTGTTACATTAAATTTGAGAATCAGATTAGTAATGTTTCCTTTCATCTGCTCGGAGGATTGGTTCTAAGTTTCTCAACATGTTCCATATGGATAGCAATAAGGATTAGAAGAACACAGAACAGTCTGTGTTTACTATCAATATTGCATTTCCTTAGATGGGAAATGTGCCGCTGCCTGGCATGTCTTTTTTCACAAGTAATACCAAATGCTCCCATGTGAACTTTGCTGCAGTCTTCAAGTTACCCGACTGTAAAATATTTGAATCCAGCAGTTTTCTTGTAGATTTTGACTTTCCCCACTTCTAATCAATCTAATGCTTGTGCCCCTTTTCCAGGAAACCAGACTCTTCCATTTGTCTGCAGACTGTATGTTTTTTTTAACCTCATTGCATGCATGGGCTTTAGTGTTGATTTCCCTAAATCCGAGCTCAGGGCGAGTTGCATCCGGGTACTGTAGGGATTTCTCTGCCCCAAAGAGCTTAACAATCTAAGGGCCAGCTTCATTTTCTCCCGTTATATGTCCATGGGAAAACCTCTTAGTGAATCGAGTACTAAATCTGTAACTGAGTCAAAGGAGGCTGACGTGACTTTCCCAAGATCCACAGGGAGCATCGGTGGGAAAGGCAGGATTTGAACCCTGGCTTCCCTGGTTCTCAGCCGCTTAGGCTACTTCTCCACATCTCCGCTTTGTGACTTCTTTGGCTTTGCTGAGACTGGCAACAGGGGGTGCCAATTCATGGCTCCGCTTTGTGACTTCTTTGGCTTTGCTGAGACTGGCAACAGGGGGTGCCAATTCATGACTATCTGTTTTAATTTTGCCTTAATGGTGTCGACACCCGATCACTGGGAGCTGGACTGGGGCTGCCAAGTGGTTTTCACACGGTGATGACTTTCAATCACTACGAACCTGTGCTGGATTAGAACCAGTAACCTAGAGATTAAAGCCTCTTAATTCCCCATTGCCCAGGGCCAGTAACTAGGGAAACCAGGGCAATTGCCTGGGGGGTCCCCATGCCATAAGGAGCTCCGAGAGCCTGCGTAGAGGTGAATGAACCACAGCCTGATCCCAGGCCAGCCGCTGCCAGTGGAGATCTTCAGGTGATGGCTTCTTCTTACCAAGGAAACCCGAGAGGTGGGGCCACTGCAGGACCTGTGGGCATGCGCTGACTCTCAGGCACTGTTGCTGTGTTATGAAAATCTCTGCCTGGCCAAAATCATCCAAAAGAAATGAGATGAGGTGATGAGGGAGGACCTGGGAATGGGCCACGGATGGGCATATAAGAGGAAGAGCAGGAAGGGGCATCAGGCAAGAGGAAGTGAGAGTGCTTAGGGAGGGAGGAAGATGAATCGGGAATGGGCCGTAGGAGGAAGTTAGGAGGGAGAAGACTGTGAAAGGGGCCATGGGGATAGAGTAGGAGAGATGGGGAATCCAGGAAGGACCCATGGTGGATGGGGGTGGGGGGAGTGAAGGTAAGAGGATCAGGGAAAGAGAGAGAGAAGGAATCCAGGAAGGCCCCTCAGTGGAAAGGTAGGAGAGAGGATTCCAGAAGGGGCTGTGAGAGGGGAAGAGAAGGAGGGAGTTGACCCATGATGGGAAGGAAGGATAGGACCCAGGAAGGGGCCCATAGGAGAAGGGGAGGAGAAAGAGGCTCAAGAACTGGGGATTGGGGTGGGAGGGTGGGTGTGTGAGTTGGGGTGGAGAGCTAGGAGGAAGAGGACTTAGGGAGATGACCCAGAATCTTGACCCCCTCCAACTTTTCTGCCCTTGCATGAATAACACTGGCCTCGTCCATGCTCGGTCACTTCCTCTCGGGCCCTGATGCTTTAAAAAAGGTGGCCATCCACATGTCACTTTGGCACCTCCTACCAGTGCCATTATGATGTACAGCCATACATTTCCTCGGCTGTATGGCAAAATGGCACCAGCTGCACTGGAGGAAGGCACCGAAGTGACATCCCCAAGTAGACCGCACGATGAACTATCCCTGCTCCTTATGGGGAGAGCACAGGATGCTTTCTTTCTGCTCGCAAACAATAGGAAAGTCATTCTCCAATATGATTAGTAGCTGTGTGTCAAAAGCTGTGATTGTAACCAGCGCACAACGTGAAAGTGACAGAGCTGTCACACGCAGTCGACCTCGGGCTCTTCTTATTGCGCAATGACACAGAAGGACGCTTTCAACAAATGATTCCCTTATGTTAGATCAACTCATCTGGAAAAAAAAAATGCCCGAATAAATGCCCAATTATTGTGTATTTCTGATTTCTAAGACATGCCGCTGTAGTGCTCAACTTTCTGATCATTTTTGCACCAGTGTCATTAGCCGGGGAAAAAAGGTCACCCCTGAGCCGAGAAAACCTTTGTTTCAATGAAGACATCAGAATCTGCCTGAGATGAAATGGGAAACGCCGCACGGGAAAGGCAGGGAACAGTTCATCGGAGAGATGGTGGCAGAGAAATCCTGCAACCAAAACTTGACTGCTATTTAATTACCTTACTATCCACAACAGCCACAGATGTTAGCAGGAACATTTGCTAATTCTGAAACATTTTCAGTTTTGGGGGGCATGTGATTGAGAGAGCTGGATTGGCAGAATCAGGAGCTAGTACAATACGTGCAGTTTAATTGAGAAAATGAAGAATTTCTTAGCTGGAACGGCAAATACAGCTAATTTTTTTAATACTATGAAGCCCTAAGAAGGTTCGTTCAAGGGAATTTAATTCAGTCCTATTATTTGCCTTCTCATGCTTCCTGTCCGTCACAACAGATAGAGATACTTAGAAGTGACTCATTGCTTAGCATAATTACAGGTCCATGCTTTACATTAAAAAATATAAAATAAAAATATGAAATACAAAAAGGAAGCTTATCTAGGAAAAAGACCAAAGAGGAAGCAACAGAGGAAAGGCTGAAGAGGTTAGGGCTGTTCAGCTTGGAGAAGAGATGGCTGAGGGGGGGGATATGATAGAGGTGTTTAAGATCATGAGAGGTCTTGAACGAGTAGATGAGACTCGATTATTTACACTTTCGAATAATAGAAGGACTAGGGGGCATTCCATGAAGTTAGCAAGTAGCACATTTAAGACTAATCGGAGAAAATTCTTTTCACTCAACACACAGTAGAGCTCTGGAATTTGTTGCCAGAGGATGTGGTTGGTGCAGTTAGTGTAGCTGGGTTCAAAAAAGGTTTGGCTATGTTCTTGGAGGAGAAGTCCATTAACAGCTATTAATCAAGTTTACTTAGGGAATAGGCAGTTCTGCTTTGAGATGCAAATAGAAGCCTACAAAAATCTCAAAACGTACGATTATTAAAACCGCCCCTGCTCGTTCTCTTGTACATCATGACCTCTTTCCTTCTGCAGCCTGGAGAGCAAAGCCCCTAGTCCTGCATTCACTGTTTCTCCACTCCTAGGTCCCAGGGTTCCTCTGAGCAAGCACCAACCACGTGACATGACAGAGGAACATCAGCCATGTTGTACCATGGCCACAGAGACCTCTCCTTCCATTTCTCAAATTGTGCTCCTGTCTTCCTTAAAAATGCTACCGGTATTGTTTTACTCTTTCCAAAGACATCTCCACCTCATGTATAGAGCAATGAGAAAGTGCTGTAAAAGAGCGTCTAAACAAATAGGGTAAGCTGATATTAGATGTTGCTTTGATGTCTGATTTGATGACAATACGTTGTAATGTTTTTTTTAACTAACACACTTACCAAATTCTGTAAACCTTTCTGATGGCGAAACCGAATGACGGTATACAAAACAAGACAAATAAATAAATAAATAAATATCAGACAATAAAAAAGATTTCTGTCTTGTATATTCATGCCAATTTATAATGTTTTAGAATCAACTATAAAGTCATATTATGGGAATATGATAGTTCATGTAGACAATTAGCAAAGAGAGGAATTTACTTAAAAATGTTTAATATAAAATAAAAAAAATATATATATAGATAAAAATAAATGTTTGATTGTTAAGATTAAATTAGTTAGGAATTGACTATGTTGACAAATGCATTCACAAATCTGTTATGCTTTTTAAGTGACTGGCAGAGGAAACACAGATATAGTCTCACTGCTCTCTTTGCAGGAGCTTGGGTGAGTCCTTGGAACTCATCTGGGCCTCGGAAGGCCGACCTTTGATATTCTTTCTCTGATCAAATCCATTGAAAATATTTTCTTGCCCCCGAGGTGAATATTTCTGAGTGAACAAGTTATGTTAAAAATATGGATGCACTCACGGCTCAATTTGTAGAAAAGCAAGGAGTGGAACTGGGAGCGGTGTGGAAGGAAGTGGGATGAGGGCCGGCGCCAGGTGTGAGCTCTCTCCTACACATACACACCCCACACACACTCACACACACTCACACTCTCTCACACACACTCAGACTCTCTCACGTACTGTATATCTGCGAGGACACCCTGCACCAGGAGCAGTGGGACCGGCAGGCGTTCACTCACCTCATCTCTCTTCATCCTCTTCCATGGCCTCTCAAGTGAGTCAGGAAACTGAACAAAAATCAAAGCCAAGTGGCTGGCTCTCAGCACTCGCTGCTCTGCTTTCTATGAGGCCTGTGAGGAGCAGAAATGATCTTGCCGCTGCCATCTCTGCTTCGCCTCCTCGGGTTGCTGAAGCTGATTTACACCACCAGCTCTGCTGTGTTTCTGTGGGGGAAGCCAGAACTGATTTACTGCCAGCTCTACTCTTGTCTCCTTGGGTCTTGGGGAAGAAAAACAAAAAGGAGGCAAAACACCATTCCTGGTTGTTCCGCCAGAAATTAAGCCATGGGTGACAGACACAAAAAGGAGTTGAATTAGCACAGGGTTTGAAACCTCTGAGCTGCAGTGCTTCTCAAGGCCGGGATTGGAGCTTTGACTGCTAGCACCATAAGCTTCAAACGTGTTCATTCGGCCCCTTTCTCCCGTCTGTTTTTGCTCTGCAGCATCTACTTCAGTATTATCCCTTCTCCTCCTGTTCCTTGCAGAAGAGGAGGGGAGGGGGGAAACAACAGGAGGGAAGGAGCTGGGTTATGGAGAAGAAGGGGTGTTCTCTGCTCGGTCTGCTCCAGGATCACACTCTCCTCTCCTCTCCCCTGCGGGCTGCCAGTGCCGATTCTGCGTTCCAGGCTGTCCCCCCCACAAATTAAGCCCTGGATGCACTTTTGTAAACTACCTGGTTTTCAAATGAGCATTTCGTTCATGGAGATTCACTATCCTTGTAGTGTTTAAGTAATGGAATACATACCCCATTCCCAACACTAGGCAGTTTAAAAGAGCGGATTGGGATTTCTGAGGTCCCTCAGAAATATAAAGATGAATAAAAGTCTAGATAGGTAAGTGATTTTGAATAAGAACTCCTGGGAGACCATGTGGTTTTGGGAGGGCCAGGGTCCTTCTTCACCCATGGCTATGAGGTAAGTCTGGGATGGAGAAACGAGCAGCCTGGGAAAAGAGACTGCGTTTTCCCGTCAGGGAGTTAAGCATCATTTGAAAAAAGGGACTGGAGAACAGACTTTCAACTAATGTGGCAGGACTCGCTGACATTTACTTTGATTACATGTACTATAGGGATAAACAGGTTGTTTGTTTTTTTTAACGAATGCAAAAACTACAACAA
Source organism: Rhinatrema bivittatum (assembly GCF_901001135.1). NCBI lineage: Eukaryota > Metazoa > Chordata > Amphibia > Gymnophiona > Rhinatrematidae > Rhinatrema > Rhinatrema bivittatum. The sequence continues at coordinate 66,926,278 of NC_042629.1, read as the reverse complement.
ATGAGGCCATTTTCAATTCTTTCCAAATAGAATGAACTGGAAATACTCAAAACTTTTCGTGTATTTTTGTATTAGTTGTGGTAAGTAAATGAAACAAGCAGGATTCAGGTGGTACAGTGCTGAGCCCTAGCCCCAGACTGGGCCTGGCGCCAGGGCCAAGCGCTGGGACCTGCCTGGAGCATGCCAGAAACATCGGGACCAGGGAATTCCTACTCCATCTCCCTCTTACCCCTTTCCTGGATCCAGCAATGAAATGGGCAGACCTGAAACCCAATCACCTCCTCTCAGGTCCTGGTGTTTTAAAAAAGGTAATCTACAACTTCCCAAATGGAAAAGAGCAACCCACTCAATGTGCTTCTGAAATAAACCCTCTTCGTTTGAAATTAGTAGAGCGCCTATAATTAGCCCATCATATTAGGCATCATCAGAATAAATGAGTCAAAACATTTATGAAGCTTCTGCCTTATTCTTAATTATTGGTCTGGTCACATTCTTTTTTTTTTAGAATTTTGTGTTGCATTGAAAAGCGTGTAACAACATTTCCGAATGTGACTTTAGTTCAAAAAGAGCACTTATCTTAGAATCAAAGGCTCGGCGCCCAGTAATAAATCGAAGACGTTCCCACAAGTGCCTAGATGTTCCCAACACGGAACCATGTTTCAAACACTTCAAGATAAAGCTTGGTCGATTGGTATGGTAACGGGATAGCAGTTATACCAGAAATGGTGCCTAATATGATGGTCTCAGTCATTATAGGCACTCTACCAGACGAGGAGGGTTTTTTTTGAAGTGCCATCCACATGTCACTTTGGTATCTTCCACCAGTGCAGCCAGTGCCATTATGACGTACAGACATACATTTCTTCGGCCGTACGACAAAATGACACCAGTTGTACTGGAGTAATGTACCTAAGTGACATCACTTTGGACCCATCCTCAGGCAGACTGCACAATTTTTAAAGTGCCGGGAATGACTGAGCAGCGCGCCTGCCTATTTCATCACTGGATCCAGGAAGGGGTAAGAGGGAGCCAGGGTGGGAACTCCCGGGCATTTCTGAAAGACCTGACCTGGCCCAGCCAGACTCTGGGCTCAGTCTGGTGCTAGGCCTCGGCACCAGCCTTGACATGGGGCTAGGCCTCAGTGCTGGGGGTGCTGACTCTGTTCTGGATCTGACCTGAGGCTAGGCCTTAGTTCCAGGACAGAACGTTATCCAGGGCCATTAGAGGATTTTTAAAAATAAATTAAGTGGTTTCATTTTTTTTTTTTTCAGTTTGGCAAGTGAATGAAACAAACAAAAAAAAAAACCCAACATTAAACAAACCAAAGAAAAAATCCACAAAACAAAAAAATTAATCTAACCCAAAATTATGGGGCTGCACATCCGTAATGTAAAGTCTGTGGGGGATTTCTGCTGTGTCATGCATTAAGACCCATAAGGGAATGATTATATCGAAAGGATGACCAGACCAAGGTAGAAGACTGAAAGTGCGGCATAAACTGGAGAGAGACTTTTTTTTGGAAATTTGGCTAGGAGTGCCACCAGGAGAGCAGTAGAAGGAGTTCAAATCAGCTGTGAGGCAGAGAGAAGAGAACTTGAAAGGACTCATGCAGGACAGCTCAGCACGGCTGACTGTGTCACAGCTTCCCAGTAATGAGCGCAAATTAAATCCAATTTAATATCATGCATTATCAAGCAAGAGTAGAAGCTCTCGCTCAGCAACTTTCTTGCTGGTTGTCGCTGTCACCTTCAGTTCTAAAACGCCTTGTCTTGTTTGCTTGTGACCACTAAAAGTACTTGAAACCAGCCAGTTTCTTTCTGTGGTGGATAAGATGCAGAGGCTCTGCCATTTGTCATAGCCTCTTTCGATCAATTCTCCCTCCCCACCAAGGCCTGTCAGTGCAATTGCGACTCTTCTGTACGAGGTGTGAGAGGAGAAGGGGGACTGTCACTGCCCTGCTCTCTGATGGGCACTGAAAGCCATACCCAGCGACAGCTGTTCTTGTACACGCTGACATCCACTCCCTGCCTCGGTTCCTTTGAAGCAATCCCCGTCGTTTGCCAGCAGACAGAGGCGAATTGAAAAAGGTGTTTTGGGTCTTTATCAAACATTTGACCTTGCCAGACTTCATCTGACCTCCTAGATTTGCGATGCCACAAACCCTTATTGCTTTTGGAAAGAAAGTTTATTATCTGTTTTCTTTTAGGAAGAACCATGGTCTTTTGTTTCTTGCTCCTTGCATTAAAAACTGCCGGATATAAAATCTGTAATCTGGAAATAGGCTTTAGCACAAGGTCAAGACGACATACTGCCACTGACTCAGTGCAATCATGGTTAAGATCCTTTCTCTTCCTTTGTCTCCAGGACTTAGCTGAAAACAAATCATTTATTGTATTCTAGTTTTTACGGTTAACAAATTAAACTATGTAATTTAAAATTAGCAGTTTTGGCAAAGACCAGATATGCTAATGAGCATTCACCTCAAGGACTTTCAGAGCTGTGCTGGTGGTTGGTTAATTTTAACAAGGATGAACCCTTGAGCGCGGAGAGTGCCAGGCCCCAGCATGGTAGGGCTAAAAATCCTGGATGAAAACGCCATCAAAATTCAGAATGCCAGTGCCGAAAATGTCAGCTGGAGACTCTACCGATTTGCCCAAATGTATGTGCCAAAAATGCTAAAAGCAGACAAAACTGCTGGCTACTTGTCGGAATTGAAGCAAGTAAGTATCGAGCAGGAAGCTTCTCTTTAATGAACCTGTATTACTGCCCTGCAGTCTGCTTTTATTACATGATCTCATGTCCTGTAGTCACATCCTCTGGGTGTTTCCTGAAACTTCTTATCCTATGACAGTTATTTCCATCGTTCTCAGGCAGTGGCGGAAGGAACTTTAATCAACTTTTATAAGAGGGCTTGGCTAGCAAGCCAAGCAAACCTGAGACTGTTAGAAGTTCATTGTTATTCTCTGTAGTCTTGGCATTACACTTTTCTGACACTTTAATTGAGTTCTAATTGTCTTTCCAAATACATAATAAGCAAAATTTACTTCCTGTCTGGTTTGAAGTAATAGTTTGGTAAATTAATGTATCTGTTTTAGTGGAATGGATTTCCTTGCTTCTGAGTGCTGAGGTTTGAGTTATAACTGCTTATTTTGACTTAAATGAGCATTGGAATGTCTGCAGGCATGGATATTAGGATGTCTTAATTGATTTCCTTGGCAGCTCATGGGTCGGAAGTTAGGGAGACTGGGGGAGGGCCAACCAAGGAATTTGTGGCATAACTGCATTGGACTTGATTAAAGTGTCGTTTTCTGCTTTGTGTATCCTCCCATCACACAGAAGGGATTTGTGAAGCAGAAAGTCTGTAATTATTAGTCTATTGCTTTTATAACTGTGTAATATGCAGCCTAGGTAATCATATGATCAATAATTTCATAGGTAAGACACAGATAACCATATAAAATGATACACAGAAGAGAAAAGACAGGCCGACATTTTGAGTACTGCATACATCTTTGGCTCTAACAGAAGTTAACTATGCAGTGTTTTTACAGTGATAGAGAATAATACATTTAGGGGTTTTTTTTCTGTTCTGTTTATTAATAATAAAAAATGATTAGGAACAACAGAATGCCTTCTGTAGAACAAAAATGAAGCTCAGACAGGTGACCTGACAGGTGACAGATCAGATAGCCCTACAAATCTTCCGATTAACGTTAATGTTTTGTTAGGCCTTGCAAAAGACACACCTTTCTTTAACTGAAGTGCATTGTTCACACAACCAAATTGCTTGACATGCTTGTCACTGCTTATTGCGTCCATTGTGTGCCCAGCATTGATGGCAACTCATGAATTCACATTCAGATACCTCAAGGACGTCCTTATTCAGAAAACTAGTGAGAGCGTGTAAGTGATCTGGACAACGTTATCCAGATATTTAGTGGAATTTCAGCTGAAAGTGTTCCACTGAAGACCCAGCCAAAGTTACCCAGATAAATTTAGAGCTGCTGTTTGTGGGGAGCAGCTCATCCACAGAAATTTAGCAGGATCTGTATGACGCTATCTGCCAAATTATGTCTATGCCACGCCCTTTATGTCCAGGTAAATGTATCCACGCAAAAAATGCAGACAGTTACCTGGACATAGGGAGGATATTTTCAAAGGAAGGATTTATGTTTGTTAAACCCGATATTACCAGCATCAGTATTTTGAATATGGACCTCAAGTGGTATTTTAGAGACCTTCATTTTCAGTCGTAAATTCTCTGGAAATAGAAAATAATCAATGCTTCTTACGAGAAAAGCAAAATTGAAAAAACAGAAAAATGGCAAGTCATGTTTTATCCCACCAATCTCTCGTTATAACACCGACGAATTCCCAGGAAAACTAAAAAAAAAAACTGGAATCACGGCTCCCAGGTGTAGTTAATATTCAAGGCGAGCATTTTTAAGAAAAGCAGAAATGATTAGTCAAGGCCAGGGAGGGTTAGACTCTGCAGTGAGGATAAAAAAATATTTTCTCATGTAAAAGGCAGAGCAGTTTCCCAAACTGATATCAAAATTCAAGAAGGGGAAAAGCGAGGGTGAAGCTGAAGAGGAAACATTGTCTGTGTTGTTCCAGGGAAAATGGGGGGGGGGGGGGGGGGGGGGTTGGGTCTGCTTGGTGAACTTTATCTGCTGTCGACCATAGTTTTCGGTTTCATCCTCTGTAGTTGAATGAGCTCATACCACTTACTGCTCTCAGGGCTGGGCATAAGAATTGCCTTGCTGGGTCAGACCAGGGTCCAACGAGCTCGGCATCCTGTCCCTAACAGCGGCCAATAGGAAGTACTTGGCAGATCCCAAAGAGGAAATCAGCGTTCTTGCTGCTGACGCCCAAGGATAAGCAGTGGCTTTCCTGAAGTCCACCTGCCTGATAACCGTTATGAACTCTTCTTCCAGGACCTTTCCCAAACCTCTTTTAAGTCCAGCTGCGGTAGATGCCTTGACCATATCTTCCAGCAGCTAATTCCAAAGCTTAACTGTACATTGAGTGAAAAAAAACCAGCTTTCTCCAATTGTTTAAAATGTGCTACCTTCTAGTTTCATGGAGTATCCTCTCGTCCTAGTACTCTTTGCAAAGGGTAAATAAGCGTTGCTCCCTACTCATGGTTTTATAAACCTCTGTCATAACCTCTTTCAGTTCTCTTTCAAACTGAAGCACTCTAACCTCTTCAGCCTTTCCTCAAACAGGAGCCAGTCCATCCCCTTTATCATTCTTGTTGGCCTTTTCTGTCCCTTTTCTAGTTCCACTATATCTTTTTTGAGAAGGGGGCAACCGGAACTGTGCTTGGTACTCATGGTGCAGTTGCACCATGGAGCCACACAGAGGCATTATGATATCCACAGCTTGATTCTCCATTTCTTTCCAAATAATTCTTAACATTCTGTTTGCTTTTTGGACCACCACTGCCCTCTGAACTGTATGAATGCATCTAATATTCACATAGACTTATGCTGTAACCGCTTAATCATAGCCTAGACATTTCATTTGAAAAAAGACGTGTCCAGCAAGGCTGGCACTGCCAAATAGCCAGATGTTAGCATTTCTTTAAAGAAAATAATAAAAAAACGTGTCTATGTGCTCCTCTTTAAAACACCTTTCCCACAGAAAAGTGTTTTCTAAACATTATGCTACAGACATCGAAAACAGTTTTTTCTTTGCTACAAACAGCAGCTCCATTTGTTCCCATAAATACAACAGACCAGGGCAGAGGCAAGGAGGCTAGGCAGAGAGCAGGGAAGCAGAAGAAGCTCAGAAGAGGGCAGAAGGTTGGGGGAGAGAGGAGGCAGGCTGGGCAGAAGGTTGGGGGAGAGAGGAGGCAGGCTGGGCAGAAGGTTGGGGAGAGAGGAGGCAGGCTGGGCAGAAGGTTGGGGGAGAGGGGAGCCAGGCTAGGCAGAGAGCAGGGAAGCAGAAGAAGCTCAGAAGAGGGCAGAAGGTTGGGGGAGAGAGGAGGCAGGCTGGGCAGAAGGTTGGGGGAGAGAGGAGGCAGGCTGGGCAGAAGGTTGGGGAGAGAGGAGGCAGGCTGGGCATAAGGTTGGGGGAGAGGGGAGCCAGGCTGGGCAGAAGGTTGGGGGAGAGGGGAGCCAGGCTGGGCAGAAGGTTGGGGGAGAGGGGAGCCAGGCTGGGCAGAAGGTTGGGGGAGAGGGGAGGCAGGCTGGGCAGAAGGTTGGGGGAGAGGGGAGGCAGGCTGGGCAGAAGGTTGGGGGAGAGGGGAGGCAGGCTGGGCAGAAGGTTGGGGGAGAGGGGAGGCAGGCTGGGCAGAAGGTTGGGGGAGAGGGGAGCCAGGCTGGGCAGAAGGTTGGGGGAGAGGGGAGGCAGGCTGGGCCAGAAGGTTGGGGGAGAGAGGAGGCAGGCTGGGCAGAAGGTTGGGGGAGAGGGGAGGCAGGCTGGGCAGAAGGTTGGGGGAGAGGAGAGGCAGGCTGGGCAGAAGGTTGGGGGAGAGGGGAGGCAGGCTGGGCAGAAGGTTGGGGGGAGGGGGAGGCAGGCTGGGGGAGAGGGGAGAAAGGTAAATAATCACACAATACAGGGATCTGTATTGGGATTGGTATTTTTCAATATATTTACAAAGTGATCTGTAAAAGAGAGTGATGAATGAGGTGATCAGCTTTGCAGAATTACACCAGTTATTCAAAGTTGTCAGATCACTAGCCAGCCGTGAGGAATTGCAAGATCCTTCCAAGACAAGATGATTGGGTATCTAAATGGCAGATGAAATGTAACCGTAAAGTGATGCATATAAGGAAGAATAATCCAAACCATAGATAAGATACAATTCATTCTTTATATACAGTCTTTCAATAGATAGCAAAATGGTGTACAATATACTAGGTTCCATAGGAGGCGTCATCACCCAGTAAAAGGACCTTGGAATAATTGTGGACAATACTTAGTGGTCAAAAAAGCAAATGGAATGGGAATGGAAAATAAAACAGAGGATTTCATAATGCCACTGTATTGATGCTGGATGGACATTGTGTATTATTTATAGTTCTGGTCACCCCATGTAAAAAAAAAAAAGTGTATGTGTCTATATCTATATGATTATATATCTCAGAGCTAAGTAAGGTACAGAGAAGGGCAATCAAAATGATAAAAGGAATGGAACAGCTCCCGTATGACAGGTTAGGGCTCTTCAGCCTGGAGAAGAGACAGCTGCTAGGAGATATGTTAGAGGTTTATAAAATCACGAGTGGGGTGGAACAGGAAAACAGGGAATAGTTATTTATCCTTTAAAATAGTGCTTGGACTGCAGGTCACTCCAGCACATTTAAAACTGGAGAAAATATTTTTTTTACTCAGTGCACAATTAAACTGTGAAATTTGTTGCCAGAGGATGTGGTGGAAGCAGTTGGCGTAGCTGGGTTCAGAAAAGGTTTGGACATGTCCTGGAGGAAAAGTTCATAAACCGCTATTAGCCATATAGATTTGGGAAAGGCACTGCTTATGAAGAAGAAGTTCTGGATCTGTTCTTTGGGAACCTGCCAGGTACTTGCGACTTGGATTGGCCACTGAAAGAGAGAGGATACTGGGCTTGATGGACCTTTTGCTCTGACTCAATATGGCATTTCCCATAGTCTTATGTAAAGATATACAGAAGGTTGAGGATTAAGGGAGTGGGGGATCTGTCAACCAATCTTGTGGTTCTGAAGGTTGACATTATACACTGACACTATTCTGTGTTTTGTTCTGTTACTTTATGGATGTACCATGCATGATTTACTTATTGCCCTGTTTGGAATAATAAAAACCTTTAATTACAAAAACCAATCTTGTGGTCCAAATATCTAACTTTTTCTCTGGTACATGATAATTTTACCATAACGTAAAACAAAAGAGATCTCTGTGAAATTTTATTGATGGTAGAAAATTAATTTGAGGACTCTACATGTAGGGAAAATGTTTATCATCATGTCTCCTCCTTTCATTGGATGAAAGAGAAACCAAACTAAAGCACTATATATTGATTAGAAACTGCCCCTGGTTTTTCTCTCATGTTCCATATTCATGTTGCCTTTGCAACATCTGATAATATATTCTAGTACTGTCCAGTGCTCTCCTATTCCTCCATTGCTTTACTGTATGTAAACCAGGAAATCATTAAAAATCGAATGTTGATTCTGTATTTTACAAACTGAATGATTAACATGCTTGTCCAAATGTTGATTCATCACCTCTGTCAGGTAGTGGGAAATCAATAGCTTGCACTTGGAAACTGAAGGTCAAGATGCATTGGAGTTGATAGATGCACTTTATGTAAAATGACTTTTGTGTTTCAAAACAAAAAAAAAACAACCCTCTTATAGTTAACTGTAGTGTAATCCTTCCTCCAGAAAACTAGTCAACTTAATTTTCCTTACTTGGAACTGAATAAAAACAAATTCCGCCATCCATATTTACTTGCAAAGATGCAGACCAGGTCAGAGATGTATAACTTTGGTCACCGAGAGTTACAAACAGGCCTGATTTACAGGACGTCCACACTGAAAAGTCAACAGGCATAGCTGAGAAAATGTAGTCTGTAAGTTACCATATGTTCTTGTGTATGTCTATCTCATGTATAAGTCGAAAGGTGATTTTAAGACCAAAAGCCATTGAAATGTATTGACCCATGTATAAGCCAAGGTTTAAAATGAGTAATCTATTAGGAAGATAAGAATTCAAGAAAAGCCATGTCTGAATTAAAAAACGTCACGCGGCATGCTAACTTTAGGACAGGTCAGCAGTATGACCAGAGTTAGCCGCATAAGTTAAGTGGCTAACACTGAATGTCAAGGTTAGCCACTTAACATATATGGCTAACTCCATTCCGTGTCGACAGCTTGTGCATACTTATGTGCATATCTCGGGGACTTTATAGTATACGCGGAAAATGGATAGTATGCATGTATAAGTTGAACCAGCTTTTTTGGGCCTATTTTCCAGCATAAATTTCTTGACTTATATATGAGTTTATATGGTAGGTTACCCAGAAAACCAGCCATCAAGGACCAGGGTTATGAACCCTTTACCTAGATTGGAGTTGCAGTTGATGTTTAGTATTGAGAGTTTATTCATTTATATATTTGATTACACTCCCATAATCGCAGACCTCAGAATGGTTTATCATAAACACATACCAAAGAAAACAAATTAATTAATAACCCATTCTCTACTATTTCTCTACTACTCCTCCCTTCTCTTCCCCTTCTTACTTCCTAGCCTGATTAAAATTAACCTCATAGTTCTTTTTTTCCTTTTGTACATATGTATATAATTGCAAACTTTGTTTATAATTTTATTGCAAAACTTCCCATGTTAATTTTCCCCCCTCTCGTTAATGCCTTGTTATCATGTTTTTACTGTTCAATGTAAAGCGCCATGCCGTGCGTTTGTTTTGCGTTACAATGTGAACCGATATGATATCTTGTTATTTATATTCCACAATTCTCAAAAAATCAAAGCAGATTACAATTAAACATAATAAAAAAAAAATTACAATACAAAGACTCGGCAAATAAATAAAAATAAAACAGAGTACAATGTAAAACTCAGGTTATACAGAAAAGGATAGATGCCTTGATCTTTTTCAAAGATACCAGTAGAGACTGTGTCCCGAATGGAGAATCGCAAGCCCCTGAAGCAGCAGCTGTTGAGCTGTGAAACTCAGTCTGAGTCGGGCAGTTTCATGAATACCTCTCTACTTTAATAAATTTTTGAAAAAGATCAAGGCATCTATCCTTTTGTGTTTACCTGACGGCCATTATAGATCACCTACCTCTTTGCTTTCTGGGACCAAACTCAGGTTATACGTCAGATTCCTCAGCATATAAAAGCTCAGGCCTCACTCCATAGTGTTGCCTTTCCAACAGGTCTCCTCATACTCTGAGTACTCGTTGCTGATAGAGAATCCTCTCTATTCGTGTTCCTGATTCCTGTGTTTCCTTTGTTCATGTCTCGTCTATGTGTTGGACTGACTCTTTGGATTTTGACTCGGCTTTGCTTGACTACTCTTCTGCTCATCTCCAGCCCCATACCTCTGCTACGCCTGACTACTCTTCAGCCTATCTCCAACCCCGGACCTCTGCTACGCCTGACTATTCTTCAGTTCATCTCCAACCCCAGACCCTCAGCTGCGATTGACTACGCCTGCCTTCTCCGTGCCCTGACCATTGCTTTGATTGACTAAGCCTGCCTTCTCCGTGCCCTGACCACTGCCTTGTTCGACTACGCTACAGACCTTTCTGTGTCCAGAGTTCTACGCTGCTTGCCACGACTTCCACTTGCCGCTGGCTCTGATCCTAGCCTGTCAGTGATGCCACCTCTCGTCTATCCTCTGGACGTGGATTTACAAGGCTTAGGCCTTCCTTTGCTTGAGCGCCTCCAGTCACTTGTTGTTCCTTTGGCGCCTGAGTTCCTGTACCAAATCTAGTCCAGGATAGGACTATGCCATCTACTGGCTGCTGTCTCTGGGCTGAACCACTTCTCGCTGTTCACTAACCTCGAGGCCCACCTAAGTCCTGCCAGCCCCGGCACCCAAAGGCTCAACCCAAGGGGAACGAGGGCTGGTATAGGTGAAGCTCCAGCGGCCTCTAGCTTCAGCCCATTCCACCTGCTGACAGTGGGGACCGGTAGGTCCTTACCTACGGGTTGCGTCCACCTCTGACGCAACATAGAACTTTAACCTGGGTAACATTCAACTCAGCTTGGGATAAGGAAGGAACACTAAGCAAACTTAATGAAACAGAATTCAGGCAGGTACATAACAAGACAAAAGGACTCTTCATATAACACTTTATGTATAAGAGTTAACAATATAAAGTGAATTCTTTGCACAACAGGCAACCAGTGCTGCTTTTTTAAGTGACAGATGATACTTACTCTGTAATGCAAGTCAAATATTGGGCTTACTCTGCTGCATTTTGAACAAGTTGCAAAACACGCAGAAGATATTTGGGTAACCCAGCATAAAAGAATTACAGTAATCTAAAACCATGGTCTGTACTACTAAATGAAAATCAAGGGTAGAGAGAATATTTCTTAATGGCGAAGAAAGCAATCTTCATCTCTGTTTTTTCTTCAGCAGGTAACAATTCAGAATCCAAAATGACCCCTAGATTACGTTGTCTTTGAGACTAATTTTACTATACAGTCATCCAAAACAGATGAATGTGGCACCAAATACATCGGCTTATCCCGACAATCTCTCCCTCCCATCCACCTCCTCCCCCACACAGATATCCATCCCTAACACAGCCCATGAAAACCCCCAACCCACGCGCCCACATCAGATCCTTACCCTGCCTCCTATTAACAGATCTCACCATACTACAAACCTTTTCAACAAGCCACTTCCTCACCCTTACTGTACCGGTTAGGGTTAGGTGCTCCGCTTCTCGACTAGAGCTAATCTGAAATCTCTTTGATCTGTTTAGAAATTCACAAAATGTTTTGAGATGACAGCATCAAGGTTTTTTAACTTTGCACCGCAGACAAAATATCACAGTTTATGAAAATACCTCCAAATATAGTGAACTTTCCTTATGTTACTTAGCTGGAAAATCAAAGATTGAGTTTAAATCACCCTAAGTATCAGTTTTTGGAAGTGTATTGTATCAAATGCATTGAAAGTCCATGATTTTCCTCAATTATTGGGCTGGTTTGCTGTATACCAAGAAAGCCACTGCCTGAACCTAATCAGAGTGGACTCGCTTGTCACTAATCAGAACCAGCTCTGTAAAAAAAAAAAAAAAAAAAAAATGTAATAAGCTCGAGGACGCAGCTCATTATCCGCTCAGGTTTTGTTGTTTGCTGTTATAATGCTATCCCATCCAGCAGCTTCAGGATGAATCAGAAATCCAAAGAGGAATGTGCATTCATCGGCTAATTTGATCTCCAACCCCACATGCTGTCTTGCTTTTGAATCCCTACATAAAGCCTGTCACATTCAACAAGAGAGAACATCCAATCCCAACCATTTTCATTCCAGTGGTGTTGTCTGCCAGATTATGGCTTAGCCCTCTGTAAAGATATTTGACGACTTTGTTTAATGTCACAGAGAAAGGGCAAAAGCCGAAAGAGAACAGCAGTGAACATTTTTTCTTTTTGCCTCCGGAGCAGGCATCGCACCTAGAGGCATCGCTTTCTCAGTCAAGGGGATGAGGCAGATTATAAATCCTTTTAAATAAATAAAATGTGTTTCAAAGCTAAGGAGAGCACCATTGTGGCAATGGTTAATGTCGCAGCCTTTTCTGCTTTTCAGACTGCAGTGTCAGAAGTTGTTTTGTGGAAGCTTCGCGGCACATGATACGATGCCAACTGCACGACAATAGGGTGGGAATCCTGAGGGGGGGGGGGCCTCTAACTTGGTCATGGGGAAACCAAGAAAGTAAGAGAGGTGAAAGCAGCAAGGGCAGGTGCGATGAGGTGAGTACCTCACACAGCCAGAAACTCGCCAGAGATAGGGAGAAAATAATAGACAGCAAGAGATGCAGAGGGCACTGCAAGGGAACCAGCAAAGGAGAAAGTGAAAAAAAAAAAATCAAAGAAATACTGATGCTTTAAGAAAGAGAATAGCATACTTGTAGTCTAGGAGGTGCATGCCCTAAAACTAGTCAGGGAGGAAGAAACTAATGGCAGATGAATGTGACATTAATTGGGTAATTCAAGTGAAGTTAATTAAAGATTTATTTTGAGAAGGCAGAATTTCTCTTGGGGGAGGAGACTGCCAGGGAGGCAAAGAGCTGCCAGAGAAGTAGAGGCCAGTTAGAGGAGACTGGGAGCTGCCACTTCAGGAGTCGGGACTGGAAAGCCTGGTGGCAGGGACCAGCCATGGAAGTGGAGAGGAAGGGCTTTTGGTTGCTGCATAGAGTTTATGCCAGCCAGTGTTTGTGCAAGTCCAGAATGCTCCTGGTGCCTTAGGGGCAAATAACTGGATTGTCAGTAACTGGGGGTCTATTTATTGACCTGAGATGTGGAGTATTGTGTTACTTACCAGAATTCCCATTACTAGCACTAAAACGCTTGAAAATGCATGCTCACGCCCATTATTGCACATTGCAGGTTAATAAATAGATACCCCTCCCCCCCATTCACTCACACACACACACACTCTCTCTCACACACACACACACTTACACACACACACTCACACACACACACACACACACACACACACACACACTCTGTTTGCTTCAAATGCTTGGCCAGGGCGTTGTTTTTGTGCAATTTGGCATGGGTTTGGAACAGATCATGGGTGGAGGCCCCTCGCACATGAAATCACCATGAAAAAAGCTGAAGGTAGTTGGGATCAACAGCAGTGATAATAGTAGTTTCCCAAAGAGAGAAGACTCATGAAAGCACAGGAAGATGTTTGAATAAAGGCAAGCGGCAGTGCCCCAGTCCTGACTTTACCTCATGTCGTGCACGGATTTGTACTTCTAAGATATCTATAAAGGGTGTGGGGCCGAACACAGTCTTCCAGAGGTGGATGACTTCCTCAGTGATGACAAAGCATAGAAGGTGAAAGTTTACATCTATTACGCAGGACTTTCATGTCTTAAAGTACATTTCCAGAACTGGCCAGTTTGGCTGATGTTGCAAACAGACCGGCAGAGCTTTTGCTAGTCTACTGGCTTCTAAGCAGTGTGCAAGAAGCCCCTCGCAGCAGTGCTACAAAGCTTTCATCTTACTCTTATAAGTTATTTTATGGGTTTTAAATTGAAAGAGGAAATTTCACAAGTATGTTGGACTTCTTCCTTGAGCTTTTCTAACCCTTCTGTAGGAGAAAGGCTTGTGGTTTTCCAATATCTTTTGATCATTCTTGTGTCAGACCCATGAAAAGGACATCACAACCTGCAATGTATACAGGACTAGGGGAGGCAGTTGATGCAGAGAAGCAGGTAACTGCTCTAAAAAAACAACTGAGTTAGTCCTGGGACGGGGGTGAGTTGGGAAGAACATTTCTCATTGTGAAATCCGGAATGGTGTTTGAACTGGAGCAAAGCCCCTAGCCCCGCTCCCCCCTCCCAAAAACAAAATATGTTAATATGCTCAAAGTAAAAGGAGTTTCTGTTTGACTCGCAAAAGTAAAATTGAGAAAAATACGTTTTTCTTTCTGCTTCTGTTGAATTGGAATCAAACCATCTTGCAGAATTTAGCAGCATGCTATAATTAAAAATCAAACAAGTTCTATTCCTATGGAGCCACTCTTGTGAGATAATATAAAGTAACTTTCTGTTCTGTTTTCACAGTTGCATTCCTTTGCATTTATTTTATCCTTACTAACATAGATCTTTTTAAATTTAGCAACAGTTCAAACATGACAGGAGTTAGCATATAGGCTTTAGAGACCTCTGATTGAATGAAGACTTATTGTGTCAGGCCTAGCACTACACGGATATCACCTCCTGACAAGCGGGATGATTAAAACCAAATCAAAATGTATTGATTTATCCTGTTATTAAAAGGAAAATAAAATACAATTACTAGAATAAGACTGCTCCAAGGCTGGATCCTTCCCACCGCTGTCAAAACTGTCTGAGGTTCTTAAGGTGACTCCCCTGCGTTCTTCCCGGCCCCCAGTGCTGAACATCTCTGTGTAAAGGTGATGGTCAGTTGTAGTCCTTGATTTCCAGCTCGTCTTGAATGTATCAGTAGATTAGGGTGACCATGTTAGGTCCCTATAAAAAGGACAGGCTAAAGAGAGAGAGATCTGATTTCCCTAAGAAAAGTCGTATTCCATGCATGAGATGGTGCCAAAAATAGCACCAGCTCAGTCTGTCCCTTCTGACATGGTGCTATGGGGGTCACCCTAAGTTAAAATGGGTACTTTTGCTCGGAACCTCTCATGGTGCCAAAATTATAGATGCGCAGATTGCATTCACAGAACTGCTCATCTCACTTGTCTAATCTCATGGTCCTCTTGACAAATTTGTGTGTAGCAACACATTTGACACCATAAGAGAAACTCCCAGAGGACATGTTAAGTCTTAACGTAGTATCTTTTAGCTAAACTCCTGAAAGGAGGTTGTGTGAACATAACTGAATGTACTTGCTTTTCTACACTTTTTAACTCGGGACGGCGCATATATAATTGGTCTCCTTATCGCCTTCCATATTTTGCTAGAGCCACAATATGATCCCTCCATTTCTGGGTCAGTGGAATGGCACACAAGGGCATCCCTCACATTATTGAGGATCCAAGCAGGAAGTCGCAAGGTTCTCGTCTTTGGAGTTAAGGCAGGACTGCCCTAGAATTTAGGATTTTGTGATTTCCCTTGATGTTTAGAGGTGACTAGCTTAGGTATTCATTGGATATATTTGATGTGAGAGCAGAGCTAATTTACATTTGTAGAACAGCAAACCTGGTTGAGGGACCTGCAGACTGATTTTGGGAGCTCCTGTTTAGAGGTTAGTATGTTCTTCTGAGTCTCCGATAATGATTTCTTGTAGCATCTGATGGCGTTTGGAGGCTCTGCTCAATTTCTTTTTTTTTTTTTATGAGCTATCATTGGACCATGGCTTGGCAGGTGTGAGCTGCATAATTCATGTTATCCTCTCAGAAATTAGAGATGCTTTTAATTTGTAATCTCCAAATTACTATACCATAGCCTATATCGAAATAACAGCCTTCCTTACATTGTGTGTAAAACTTATATACTTGTATTTTAATTCCAACTCTTGCCACAAATAGCTGGAATTTAGCATTCTGATTTGCTAACGCATCTGTGGGGAGTACTCCGTAATTATGTGGAGATCATGTGTTAGGAAGCAGTGATTTTAAAACAGAGCAGTGCTGGAAATGAATTGTATAAGAACTTTCTAAGGCTGGAAACCTGTTAAAAGAAGTCATTTTTAACATTCTCAAGCAAATATAATCTGACTGCTTGTACAACGTTTTATCTTTAGCTTTCAAATAGGATGATGATGTTCAAAGAAATGAGGAAGCCACTATTGTGCGATTTTGTACATGAAAGTCAACGATATGACATGTAGATCCTCCTCTGGGCTTAATTTTTTTTTTTTTTTTGCTCCAGTGCAGTGTAGCATCATCAATTTAATAAAATCTTAGAGAAGATTTTTGTATTAAAACAAAACTGTGTGTCATGTAGAATATGCACCCCATATAAATAAATATTATATTAACGTTTTTAGGACTAGAATTCTTTAAACAGCTCTCCTGTGATATTTCTGGATCCTTGGAAGCTGCCATGTTTGCAACAGGGTCACAAATAGCATCATGTAGACTTGCATCTGATTGGTTCGCAATATGCGAGGCCATTTATGATATCATAACCAATATGGACCAATTAGATGCTAGTGTGTGGTTGTGATGGAGGTTTAGGTAAGGTTGCCAGATGTCTACAGGTCTTCAGCCACTCTTGCCTTAACCCCTTTTGCTAGGGAAAGCAGGACAAATCCATAGAACCAATGATAGTAAAGCCAGGACAGATTCAGCTCTACCCTAATGACCTGGAGCCATCTTATAGTTCTAGCTTAGTGAATTACATTGAGAACACTATAAAAAAAAAATTTGGTAACAGCTAATTAAAAGTGATTGGGGTTTACACGATATGAACTTTTGAAATTGTGAAATTTTGTCCTTTTGCTGCTGGGTGCAGGCTTCTTTTAAGATCACATGAAGCACTGTATCTAAATCCTGCTATGATGGCAAATATTTGGCAGTTCTCAAAAAAATAAGCTTGCTTTTCAGTATGCACAAGCCAACTTTTTCTTCTAATGTATGAGCAAAATATTGTGGTTGCTGTGTTGGTCCACTTGGCTATGCAAACAAGTTTAGGTGATAGCCATGACTAGCTTCCAGGAGATCTGCTTCCTTTAGCAGGTCAATGAAGAGCCAGTGCAAGTTAGAGTGAGTTTAAGCAGTAAAGAGGCAGCTACCGTGTTTCCCCGAAAATAAGACAGTGTCTTATATTAATTTTTGCTACCAAAGATGCACTAGACCTTATTTTCAGGGGATGTCTTATTTTTCCATGAAGAAGAATTCACATATATTGTTGAACAAAAAAAATGAACATTTATTATATGTTCATTTTGGTTATGCTGGTTTGTGATGACAACTAACTGTGAATCCTGCAAGGTAAAAAAATCACAGCTGCATGCTCTGGTGTTCTGTGCGAGGGGCATGCTCCCAAATAAAAACTTTGCTAGGTCTTACTTTCGGGGGAGGTCTTATATTTAGCAATTCAGCAAAACCTCTACTAAGTCTTATTTTCGGGGGATGTCTTATTTTCGGGGAAACAGGGTACATCTTTATTTATTTATTTATTTATTTATTTAACAATTTTTATATACCGGCATTCGTAGGACACATCATGTCGGTTCACAATTAACTGAGAAAGGAAATTACAATGAACGAGGATAGAGAGAGTTAACGATATTACAATGAACTAGGAACAAGGATAGAGAGAGTCAACGAGCAGGGATACAACTTTGTAAAAGAAATGGATGAAGATTATCCATGTTAAGAGTAGATATGCATCAGGATGTTAAGGATGCATGTACACTTAAGAACTTAACATATGAACTTATTTACAATATTAATGTTAAATGCAGGGGCAGGGAGAGGGGGAGCGAGGAGGGGAAAGGAGAGGAGGGGGTAGGGGTAGGGGTATAGGAGATCGTTAAGGCAATGGCACTTTCAAGGAAAGGCTGTTCGTAGGAAGGGAGGGGGGGGGTAGGGGAGAGGCAGAAGGGTGCTGGGGAAGGGAGCAGAAGGGTGCTGGGGAAGGGAGCAGAAGAGAGGCAGAAGGGTGCTGGGGAAGGGAGCAGGGAGGGAGCTGGGAGGGTGAGGGAGCTAAAATGGTAAGGGAGAAGGGGGAGCTGGGAAGGTAGGGGAGCAGGGGGAGTTGGGATGGCGAAGGGGAGGTTGAGGAGGGGGTGTGTAGGCTGAGCGGGAGCTGAGTAATTTCGAGACATGACAATGACTAGGATTGGGAGGAGTTGGGGTATGCCTGTTTAAAGAGCCATGTCTTGATTCCTTTTTTGAAGTGGCTCAGGGACGGTTCTAGGCGGAGTTTAGCAGGAAGGGAGTTCCAGAGGGTAGGACCCGCAATGGAGAAGGCTCTGTCCCGGGTGGTGGTAAGGTGCTTGCATATAGCATTATAGCTCTGTAAAGAGAGAGGGCTGTTTGGGCCTGTATCTGATAACTGGTGAGAAAGCCAAGGTCCTTCTTAAGTCCTTTTGTGCTAGTTTCAAAGGACTTCATCTTAATTTCAAATGTTTTGCTTTCTTGTGCATTTTTAAGTTTCCCTTTAAATACTCTGATTGTGAGGTTGTTACTCTGATTGTGAGGTTGTTAGGGGAGTGATTTTCGTTTGAGAAATGTTCATCCACTGAGCTGTTCTGTTATTCTCTGTAATGTTTTATGTTATGATGAAGATTGTTCTACTTAAGTTTTGGCTTCTTTCACCGATGTAACATCCTTCTTCACATTTTTAGATCATGTATACTGCATTCAAAGAGGAGCATGAATGTGAACCTTTCATTTTGAATGTCTTTAGGTTATTAATTTGTTCAGTCATCTCTCTACCTAAAATCCTTCCCATCCTGTGATATGTTTGTTCACCCTTGCTTCTACATCTTCCAATGTATAAACTGCAGCATACACGGGCTCATGGCAATAAGGTAAATGACAGCAGATCAGGACAAACTGACCCACTCATTCTGCCTGGTTGATCCCATCTGCACTGTTGTAGCTAAGGATATAGCTCATCTGTCAGCTGTACAGATCTGACCGCCTGCAAGATATCATTTCTTATCCAAGTCTGTTTTGTGGTCTTCTCTCTTTGATCCTTTACTGTTCTGAGTTGATGAACATATATATATTTATTTTTAGAAATTTATTATATGCACTTGCCCATGGTTCAAGGTGGGGTACATAAGAATGATCATGAAATTAAATACAATGTAAACTCCAATAAGCATGAGCAAAGCTCAAAGACATAACAAATATTACAAGATACATAAACACTACAATAAACAACCTGCTGCAGTCATCCTGTGACAGAGGACACAGCTTCCAAACTTAAACAAGCACCCAGGCCATCTACCCCCATATCTTTTATATAACATCTTAAGCCTGCACCTAACAACAGTGCCCTCTATATCTGTCTGAAGTTGTGCTTACATTTCTTTACCATATCGGTTTCCACCATCCCTTTGGGTAGATTATTCCAGGCATCTACTGCTCTCTTACTAAAGACGTTTTTCTTATACTTCCTTGGAGCTTACTTCCCTACATCTTCATATCATGACCCCTTTGTCCTTGAATTACTTTATCTATGGAAAATTGCACTTTCCTATCTCATTTTTAGTGCACATTTGTCCTAAGCAACTTCCAAGGAGTCTCTTCACACCGTTTTATAGTAAAATATATATATTTTGATTTTGGTATGCAGTGGGCTTCCAGCTCAATCAGACCTTGCTCTAACTGGTTCTCCTTTGCAGTTATCCAGGGGTTTTTAATGCATTTTTATTCAGGTTTTGCCCCAAGCCTACTGGAGTCATTGCAGGGACAATTCTCTGGTTGGGCCACTGTTCCCTTTAGAAAACCCAGCCAGTAGACACTGCTCTTGCTGAATGGCTGGGACTAGATATGCGTGTAAAACTCCAGGTCAAGCTTGAATTGGGGTACAAATTCTGTGGAATTTTCCGATTTTTCCATAGATTAACTGGGGAAAATCCAGCAAGATGTGAAGTGGGTTTGCCAAATTTTAGAAATTTACATTGAGCGTGCTTGCTACAGACCCTGCAAATTGGGCAAATATGCTTGGACCAATGTAAATTTGTCAATTTGAGGAATCCATATTGGATATACACATTTTTTAAGTTTTCAGAATTAATTTGATAAACCTACTAACTTCTTTGTGTTCATGAAAACTAGTAAGCATTTTTTAAATATATTCTCACATCTCTGGGAATCTTTTTCTAATAGGGGTTTTGAATGTGGACTCCACATTGTCCCCTGTCCCCTCCTTATCCCCCACAAGGAACAGAAGTCAGGTTTGTGAATCTGATTGGCTCAACAAAAAATATTTATAGAAAAAAAGTCATCATAGTAAAATTTAAGGGAGGTTAACAGTGCAACTAGAAAATTTAATAGAATCCGTTGGTAAAAAAAAAAAAAAAAAGAGCTTGCAGGATTGAATAAGTTGTCTTTTTCAGACACCTCCTAATATTTGGGGTAATTTTCAGTACATCCTTCAGGTGCAAAGTCTGCTGGAATTTGTGTACCCATGGACCTGGAAGACCGTTTTGAAAGAGAGACTACACACAGAGTTGTTCTTTGAAAAGTTTGCTTATCTAGGTATGCGCGTAACATGGGAAAAATTAAGTGTGTGGATGAAAATGCAATCCTACGTGTCTATTTTATACCCGCAACCTAAACATAACCCTGAGAATGTGGAGAGTAGTATGTCCATTGTGACCCCTACAGGTTGGGGGGCTTGTTTATCCCCCAGTAAATAACTTTTAAAATTGGCCTCATTGTGCTTAAGTATCATTTTGACCTTTGAAACCTATCTTTTAAAAATTCTTATGGACTAAATGTTCATATAGTTAGACAGCTGACATCTACAAAACACTGTCTTTATCCACAGTGGGAAATCTCCTGAGGAGCTTACAAGCTTTTCTCCCATTCTGTCTCTATGGGAAAAATGCTTAGTAAATGAGACCCTAGATTTGAATAGTGATCTGATAGATGAACTCAACTTTTAACACAAGAAGTAGAATTTGAACCCAGCTTCACCACTGGAGGGTAACCCTCAATATCATGTGAGATGACTACTACATTTTAGCTGAAAATTAAGACTTGCCCCTTTTACCTGACTAAAGAATTTCTTTACATTGATCTTCCTTCCTGGAACTAGCTGGAACTAGGCCTGAAAATAAACCATGCATCCATTAATCAATACAGTGTAGGAATGGCACCAGAATGTAGATTTGCCTTCTTAGAGGCCCTCAAGTTAAGGAACTTCACAGCCACAAGTGCTTTAGGACAGAGGTTAAAAATCCAAATGTGAAATAAAATGTTCAGGTGGTGTTCTGCCTCCAGGGTGTAAATATACGTTTCTTTGTTACACTTGCACCCTGTGTCATCTTATGATACTGCTTTACTTAGGATCTCTGCAGGGTGAGGAGCTCTTTTCCCTGATTAGAAATCTTTTCCTGTTCTCTCCCTTTCTCTGAATGTTCTCTTTCTTCTTTCTATTGGTCCCTTGACTCAAAACAGCCTGAAACTGACTTACTTCCTGTGGGATTTTCTATTGGAAAAAGGCTCTTGGCAAACCAACAGCTCTCCTATATCCTCTACAAGCTCCTATAAGCATCACTCTTTCACCTCTATCTATTTTCCATCGGCTGCTGGTCCCTACTATTCACTGGTAGCCACAACTTCCAACTTCCAACTTCCAACAACTTCCGTCCTATCGCCAATCTCCCATTCATAGCCAAGATTCTAGAAAAAGTTGTCAATACTCAACTCTCCGAATACATAGAAGAAAACAAAATCCTATTCCAATCACAATACGGATTTCGCAAGTCACTGAACACAGAATCCCTCCTCATCTCCATGTCTGACTTCATATTAATGGGCCTTGACAAAGGCCAATCCTTCCTCTTAATTCTACTGGACCTATCAGCCGCCTTTGATACGGTCAATCATTCCATTCTCACTTCCATTCTGGCTTCTATAGGTATCTCAGGCACAGCTCTCTCATGGTTTAAATCTTTTCTCTCCAACAGAGGCTTCAAGGTTAAGATACAGAACAAAGAATCTTCACGAATGGACGCATCCATAGGTGTCCCCCAGGGCTCCTCACTGTCACCTACACTCTTTAACATTTATCTTTTACCTATCTGCCAACTCCTCTCCAACCTTAACCTCAAACATTTCCTCTACGCCGACGACATCCAGATCGTGATACCCATTAAAGAATCTTACACAAAAACATTGGTTCACTGGGAAAACTGTCTCTTCGAAATTAAACATCTCCTGGCTAACCTAAACCTAGTTTTAAACTCCTCTAAAACAGAACTGCTTCTCATCTCCCCAGATAATAATGCCATCTCTAATCCTCCAACTATCCCAACTACTACACAGGTGAGAGATCTAGGAGTATTAATTGATAACCGGATGAACCTTAAAGCTTACATCAACAGAACCACCAAGGACTGTTTCCACAAACTCCAAGTTCTGAAAAGAATTAGACCACTCTTCCACACTCAGGACTTCAGAACCATTCTACAAGCTATCATTTTTTCTAAGATCGATTACTGTAACTCTATCCTTCTGGGCCTACCTTCCTCCTATACTAGACCCCTCCAGATGTTACAAAACGCTGCGGCAAGATTACTGACAAACTCCAGGAGGAGGGACCATATATCTCCAATCCTAAAAGATCTCCACTGGTTGCCTGTTCACTTTAGAATCCTCTACAAATCTCTTTCCATAATATACAAAACCATCCATCAACACACCCCACTCGACTTACAAGTCCCATTCCAAATTTATAACTCCTCCAGACCAACAAGAGACACACTCAGAGGATCTCTTCAAGTGCCCCCAGCCAAAACTACCAAACACATTACCTTGAGAGATCGGGCCTTTTCAACAGCCGGCCCCCTTCTATGGAACTCCATCCCACCGGACCTTAGACAGGAGCCCAGCCTCCCAACCTTCAGGAAGAGACTTAAGACCTGGCTGTTTAAAAAAGCTTTCCCGGACACCGATTAATTCTATTCAGCCAGATTCTACCACTTCCACATGTAAAAATGTTATTACTAATGTAAATACCTATACCTAATGTTATTCTCTTTCTTTTCTTCTCTCCTCCCAGTTCTATTACCTTGTTATTTGTAACTGCTTCCTTCTACACAAATAGGTTATTGAATTGTTTACTGTACACCCCTGTTATATGTAAACCGGCATGATGTGTTTGCAACATGAATGCCGGTATATAAAAATTTTAAATAAATAAATAAAATAAATAAACTTCAGCTTCAGCTGCAGTTGTCTTCATCTGATTGCTGAGCTCCAGAGACTCATTGCAGGCTGCTATCTATATGGTTATTCTTGTCACTTTGCAAGTCACAGTGAGTGGTGAACTTTTTCTTCACTCTAATAAATGTTTGATATTCAAGAATTGAGTTTTCAGATGTTTAGAAGATGGAAAAAAAAGATGGTTTAACTGATTATTTAGCAATTCAAGCAAAGGCAGACAATTTTTGAGAACAGTATAGATGTTCATAGGGTCATGTTGTTCTACTACATAAGGTTGTCAGTTTTCTCAGCAGTCTTAATATTGTGGACCACTGTGCATAGCGAGTTGAAATATGTTGATTAACACATTTCATGTAATGGTTTCTGAGTAGCCATTTGATAGCAAGAACAACATCTCAGGGTTTTAAAACTAGGTGTGTCATCTTTCTGGCAAAGTTACGGAGAAAATGAACGCTTAAGAAGAGACTAATCAACACAAGACTGTGCTGTAATTCTGCCCCAGAGTACTAAGGGAAACTAGCGTATAAATAATTGACAATCAAATAAATTGTATTCACCGAGATGACAAACCTACATCTTTGTGGGTGACAGGGGATCTAGTTAATGTTTTATTAAGTGGTATTGAGAAAGCATCATTTAACTCCACTGTCATTGTGTTTGTCATCTGTTGATAATTTTAATTATAATCGAGCAAACTACTGCATTTTTAGTTTGTTGGTTGGGGACCTATAATGTTACAAAACTTTTTTTTTTTAATGTGTTATTAAATAGAATCTCACTGGATGCCCATTTATTCATGGAATTGTTTTCCAAGAGAAACTATTTGTCTTGAGCTCTGCAGATCCATAAGTTAATGATTGCTTGTAACATAGGGCAAAATGGAATGTCATTGCATCGCGTACTCTCAGTGAAGAGAAAAATCCACTTTGTTTGCTGTGTACATGGCCATATGCTTCTAACAGCCCCTAGCTTTGGATAAATAACTCGCTAAGTACACAGGAGCACTATCCTGAAGTCTGGTTGGCCCAATTGTTGAGCGGTATTTTCGCAGAGGCACTCTTAGCTGAAGGCAGGGAAACGTTGACAAGAGTCATTTGACCGTGGCTGGATAAATTGTGCTTTCTGCTGTAACCCACTCGCCACTAATCATGTTCTTATTTTGTTCTTTGTCCTTTAACAGGGACTTGTGCGGACAAGTGGTTGGGGGGCACAGAAGTGCAAGTTAGGAAAATTTCTTAGCATAAGTTCAAACTCGACAGCTTTGGCCTCTGAACACGGAAATGAAACAAGGCACAACTGAGTGTGCACACAATGTGATTATTCTTAGTAGGATACTTTTGCCACAAGGCTGCAAATTGCTCAGGCATTTTCAAGTTAGAGATGCCATCAATTTTTTTTTTTTTTTTTTTTTTAAAGGTGAGGGTTTGCAGATCATGATCCAAATCACAGAAATAAAATTATCATATTGGGAACATGATTCATTTTAGCATGAGTCATCCTATTTTTCTGCGATGTTTGGATCGAGACTAACGAAACGCCAGTAGTGAATATTTTTTTATGTTTACTTATTTTATTTACGCTCCGCTTTTCCAGGCACTTCAGAGCTGGATTTTGGCCAGAGTTTGAGATCATGCTCCAGAATCGCCATTTTCTGTCCCACGTTTCAATTTAGATATACTGCATAACACGTTTTCATCAGCTTGCTTCCAGAGGTACTTACATGTAGCCACTCGGCCGGTGGAGGCTTAGTAAAACTTGGAAAAATGCAGCAAACCGCTGACTGCCTTCCCTGCACAGCCATGGCGGACGAGGCAGCTCCATTGTGGCATCACAGAGTGTTTGCTGAGGCAATAGCATCACAGGGGCAAACCGTCCTGCAATGGTTTCAGCAGGGCTGTGACAGGTGCGTGCAGTACGTGGGAAAGAAGAAATTGAAATCCATTGGCAGTTAAAATAAAATCACTAGGTAGTCTGATGCCATCAGGACAAACCAATCCAATCCTGACTTTGGAACTACCCAGTCACCTTTGTTTTACGTGCCAGTGATTTTTCCTTTTCTTGTTTTTTGCTTTCTTCACATGCTGCTGGTTTAAAAAAAAAAAAAAAAAAAAGAGTGGTTATTCATTTTGTGTTATCCTGCCTGGGCTATGGCAGCTTATCGTCAAGAGAGCCTGCTGATCTGACAGTGGAGGAAGGACGAAAGCGATTCATGGACTTCGCAGATGGGTCCTCCTTCATGGGATTCCCCTGGAAATGTTTGTTTTCAGGCGGCCGAAATCTTGGATCAACGTATCGCATCGGTCTGACTGAAAGGTAGACAGAGTTTCGGCGTTGGGAAACTAGGCAAATGTATTTGCTAAAGTATATTACGAGCTTGGGTCAGGAGTGCCTGTAGCAGAGGACGAAGGGGGAAAGTGGAGCTGTATGATTTCTCACAAACATCATGTGACTACCTTTGGTCTCCGTGCAGCCTGGCTTTTAGTCCATTAGCCTTTTCCCTTGGTTATTTTTTTTTTTTTTCCCTCTTTTAAAGCCTTGAGAAATTATATGAAGTATTATTAGGGACCTTCATTTTCAGTTTTTATTTTATTTTCCCTGGGAATTTAAATGTCATAATAAAAAATAAATCAGTGGAAATTACTTTTCCACAGATTTTTTTTCCTGTTTATTATAGCGATGATTTTTCCACTGATTTTTTTTTTTTGTTATAGCATTGAAATTCCCATGAAAAATAAAATAAAAATGGAAATTGAAGGTCCCTAAGTATAATTTAATAAAAATGAACCTGTCTACACAAAAATGCTTTAGGGACTCTGTCCGGAAAAAAACCAGAATTATCCTATTACATACCCAACAAAAGTGGGAAGCTCTTGCAACACATACACAGCAAGCAAGCTATA
The DNA here is from genome assembly GCF_901001135.1 of Rhinatrema bivittatum. Taxonomy (NCBI): domain Eukaryota; kingdom Metazoa; phylum Chordata; class Amphibia; order Gymnophiona; family Rhinatrematidae; genus Rhinatrema; species Rhinatrema bivittatum. Next base: position 66,900,340 of record NC_042629.1, on the reverse strand, counting down.
TAAAATTAGCACACACACAAAACTAGCAAGGACACCTCTCTGCCTGGACAGAGTGGGATTAGGACAGGATCTGAAGTTGGAGCAGAGACAAGCCCATTGAAGAGTGCACAAAAAGCTTGTCTTTTCCTTTTTTGTACCCCGTCTTCCCATAAAATATTGATTCTGTGGCCCAAAAGTGTCCAGGGTTGCGGTAAAACTTCTACTCGAAAGACGGTCTGGTAAACAGAAGCAAGATGCTTTGATAACCGGTGCATCTTACTCTGCAATGTGATCTTGCAGTATCGATTTGCTCCTGCTGCGAAGTCTGCATGGCAGTTCAACGCGGATTTAATTTGTACCAGTAATTGTGATCTGAGGATGTACATTTCTGTTACGTTGCTCAGTGTTTAAACATAGTGATTACAAAGCCATCAGGCCTGTGCATTAATCGCCTATCCTCAAAGGTGCTGAGCAGTGGAAGCTGCTTGCTCATGCACCATGCATCACAAGGACAAACTTCAAGCTCGTTTACATGGAGAAATACAGATTTACCAAGCTGAACTGTCCTGTCTGAACACTGCCCTCCACGGAGCGGCATACATGGGGGTTCACATCACGCATGCTTTTAAATGGATTAAAAAGGGGGGCTTCATTTGGTCGAGTTTTGGTCAGGGGAATAAAATGAATGCCTGCTTGGCATTCTCAAAAGTACATGTGGCCTCCCTCCCACCCCCACCCTCCATCATCGACACAAACAGAAAGCTCAGTATACATAGGTGCTTTTCATGTGCATTCCCTTTGCTAGTGGGAAACAATGTGTGTGTTTCCTTTTTTGAAAATTGACTGTGATGTACAAGGTGTAGAAGTGCGCGGGCTATTCAGACTTGTCCCCTATAAACCACAAAGATAAACATGATACGTGGTCTTAGCATGCTGTATTGATACATGCCGTAAAACAAATTAATAGGCAGTTTAGCAAAAGAGATCTATTTGCATGCAGGTTGTTTTAAATCGGTCCTCCCCAAATCCTCAGCTTATAGCAAATCGTTTTCTGCATGCTCAGCTCCACATTGCGCACTTTGATTTAGAGACATACGACTTTCTTTGAATTGTGCCGTGGACACCCAACAGAAGGGTAGGGCTTGCTTGGAAAGCAATGGTGGGGCTGCTCTGCTGCTGGATACCTGATATGGAAGGTCGGAGAACAGATAGGAGCAGGAAGAAAAAGAAACATTTAAAGGGAAAAGAGAGAGGCTAACATTTCTACTTAGCTTCATGAATTCTTCATTTCTTCATAGAAGAAATGTAAGCGTTAAAGAACACCTTTGATTCATAAACATCAATTGACTTGCAACAAAGGTACAAGCTTTGGGCTTGCTGTCTAGTTATTAAAGAAAGGGAAGAGCAGATCCATTGGGCCCTCTGCACTAAAACTTGCACTATATTTTATTTTTAGTGTGAATGCTAAAAAGCAGTTGATGGGTGAGATACTAAATATTTAGTTCATGCCCTAAACAATAGCCTGAATAGCACAAGCATGCTGTTAGCATGTTACTATTTATTTATTTATTTAGATTTATATTCCGCTTTTCACACTTTTTTCAGCGCTTCAAAGTGGATTACATTTGGGTACTGTAGGTACTCAGGTACTACTGCTACTCATTTCTATGGCGCTACACGACCTATACAGCACTGTACAAACAACATATGAAGACAAACCCTGCTGAGTACAGCTTGCAATCTAATAAGTTAAACAGACAGAACAAGAGACTTGGGACGTTTAATAAAGTAAGACGATGGTTAAAAAGTTAGTTACTGAGGCTCATCAAAGAAACGTATATTATCTGCAATGTTATGAAGAATATATAGCAAGTGAGCACAATAATTGCCACTGAGGAGTATTGTAAGGCCCCCACTACTGCAATCCAAATACCCAAAACAACTTTTTAATACTCCAAAGTTTGGTTCTCTTAATGGAGTGTGTGGACATGTGGGTCTTGTTGTACCTCCTCTCTGACAGAGTCCTTGGGACAGTCACTGGAGAGAGGCGTCATGGCCGACACCCGTATCCTGCTTCACTTAGGAGGAAGCCTCGGAGAAAGTGAGCTGTATTGAGATTAATAGGTGTCAAGTGACTGGTTGCTAGACATTCAGCTTGCCTTTCAGGGATTCTTTCTTACCAAACCCTTCTGGTTCCTATTCTGCACACATGATGGTATCAGCAAGTGATTGTGGTTTGGTTTCTGGCAATAAAGTTATCTCCTGTGGGCCCTATTTGGTTTGCAATGCTACGCTGGCTGGAGTTTGTCGAGGTGTGATAGGAAGATGTGAAAGAGGTGTAGTGCGGGGCTTAGGGATAGACAAGATAAAGGAATAGTTGACTAGCAGCCACCTTCTACTATAATGACCCTCCTTGACTTGTTGAAAGAGGGCAATGGTGCAAAATAAAAGAATCGAGGCAGGACCAGGGCCAGTGATATTCAGAAATGTCCTTTTGCAATCCTGTCATGGTTTCTTCAGTTGTGATATTGAATATCATCAGAATTCAGTATCACAGTACTGCACAGAGCTAGCAATACCTACTGGAAAGTTTGGAGAACATATTTTACTCCTTCCTCTAACTATAGCCACAGTGTGAGAAGATTAGAAGCAAGATAAAGTAATGACCTCGACCAGCCTCAGTATGGCATGAGGCCTGGTTACGTGAAAATAAATATCATACTCTCATCATATAGGCTCTTAATGGCTCATGCACTTTTACCTTTTTCTCTGGAGGCGCAATAGGATGGTCATGAACCTGAAGCTGCATCTCCTTGACTGCTTTCTTGCTATTTTTTTTTTACTCATCCTGCCCCACCTTCTGGCCCAGGGACTCTCTGGCCTCCTATGTCTTTGAACTTCTAGGCTCTTGCTCTCCTCATATTTTCTCTCTTGTCTGCTCCCTTTTCTCCTCCTCTCCTTCTTGCTGGCCTACTGTCTCTCTCTCTCTCAATCTATCAGTCTCCTCTGCCTGTCCCCTCTGCAGTTCGCCACTCCTGTCTTAGTTCCTCCTGCAGTAGCAACCTCATCTCATCCATCTTGAAACCCGCAATGCATGCTAGCACCTTATATAGTGTGCACACTAAAAGGTTAATGCCTGGGCCAAGACAAGTGTTACATTTTTAGCCTTTGCAAGCAGGCACCAAATAGCACATAGAGAGCATAGCATGCACTAAATCTTAATTTTCATCTGACATTCCTTTATTTGCATGCATGTACATGCTAACGTCCTTTGAGACTCATGCGCACTAAGAGGTGAATTCTAAAAGTCCGACCCGTGCCAGAAGGGGATAAGTAAAAAAGTTTGACTTGTGCGCGCGCCGAGCGGATTTTAAAAGCTGCCAAGATACGCGCCTATCTCCCGCGGCGCACACATCTGGAAAGTTTGCAAAATGGGGCGGGGCCTGGGCGTTTCAGGCTGTGAACCTAAGTTGTGTGCATAAATACTTCACTGAGGCCCCCCCCCCCCCCCCCCCTCTGCGTAACTTTACTTCTGCTATGGATGCCTTGCAAGGTAAAATTAAAAGAAAAATAAGCAGATCTGTGGGATTTTAAGGGTCGGGACTAACTGGGGGGAGGGGGGGAGAAGGCTATCAAAACGGGGTTTTGGAGGACCTCTCTCTTTTATTTATTTATTTATTTAAGGTTTTTCTAGACCGACATTCATTGTGGAAACATCCTATCGGTTTACATATAACAGGAAACGTTATAACTTTAAAACATAAAGCGGGAGGGGTGGGGAAATAGCGAATTAAATATAAGTTAACTTCATTAGGAAACATTTTAACTTCAATACTAAAATATAAGTTAAATTCAGTAGATAACATTGAATACATGAGATTTTAAGTTAAATAACATAGAGTGGGAAATATAGGTCATGTTGGGAGGTAAAAACCTACATAAAATACTAAAATGGAGGGGTTCAATGGGAGGTGTGGAGGAGAGAAAATAGTGTAGGAGCAGGGGTATATCAAGGAATAATTATACGGCAGACCAAGGAATTTACCAATGATATAATTGCGGAGCAGGTCTAAAAGTATATGTATCAGGAGGGGGAGTAGGCGGGATTCAGGGGCATGTGATCACGGTAAGGGAGGTGCCGAGTAGATGGGGGGGGAGGGAGATCAAGTGAAGGCCTGTTTGAAGAGCCACGTCTTGAGTTTTTGTTTACATTTTTTTGTGCAGACTTCCTGTCCTAGGTCAGTGGGCATAGAGTTCCAGATTTTGGGCCCTGCTATGGATAGGGTGCTAGATGAAGTGGTAAAACTGGGGAATAGTGTTGGCCCGCGCCTCTTTGAAAAATCCCACGATTTACGTGCTAGAAGCAGCAGTTGCGTGCACATGCACCGTCCATTTTAAGTTTGGCACATGCGTGTGCATGGTCAGACTATTTAATATTATGCCTGCTTGTGTGTGCGTATGCTATAAAATAGTCACGTACCTAGGCGTGCAGGCCAGCGGATGTGAACAAATACGCGCATGCTGTCAGTTTGAAAGTTACCGTCTAAGGCTTCAGTGCATATTTTATGCTATCCTGAGCAGACATGAAATGGCCTCAGCTTTAGTGCATAGCCCCCATTGTGAGGAATGTGACGCCTACGATTTCATTGCCACAGATCTGTGACTGAATGGGAAGCAATTGTGCTGGGAAGCGCTCAGGTTTGTGTCAGTGAATGTGAAACTCCCGTACTATACAAGCCTTTTTTGCTACCATCTGTTATTGCCAATTTATTTTGTTCATTGTTTCCTCCTCATGAAAATCATTCTTGTGAAAACAGATTCTTGGTATTTTGTGTTCTCATTATAGGAATGTTCTCATCAGACTCAAACACAACAGAACACTTAAGTAAAGGTTAATTGCACTGGGACTTATTAGCTGTGCAACTATATTTTTATGCAGGAGTTGAAAGACAAGTCGGTGTGATAGCTTTGGCCTTCCATTGGATTGTGGTTTCCGTTATTTTCTCAAGAAAGACAAACTGAGACCAGTATTCAGCAAGGCACCAAGCAAACAAATATCGTCGCCTGTAGTTATCTAGCTACGTGTAGCCGGCTCTGTCGGAATAGAACCACTTGGCATGTAAAGTTGTCTGACTGCATGTAGCTGAATAACTTGCCTCTTAGGGTTGGATTTACTAATGCCGCAAGGCATAGTGAATCCCGCGGTAACGGGGGCAGAGGGGGGCGAACCGGGGGGGGGGGGAGGGGCGGTCCTGCGACAGCCGGCAGCGATCGCACCTCCGCGGTGCGATCGCTGCCGGCGTCGCGCCAAATAACTACACCATAAAAGGTGTAGTTATTCGGCGCGAAACTGACAGCGATAAACAAGCGTACCTTTCGCTGCCGCCCCGACTCCTCCTCTTCTGGGGCTGACACCGCCACCGACTCCACCCCCATCCTGGTATCGCATGCGATAAGGGACTTTTCGCGTGCGATCCGCTTGGTAAATGACCCCCTTAGTCAGGTATCCTCAAAAGTTCCAGTTAAGTGGCAGCACAAAGACAGACAGACCGAAATCCTTGGGGTTTTAATGCCCCAACCCACACCCTGGAAAAAAAATTAGAAATAAGTTTGACTGTTTTAGCCGATCCTCCTCTCAGCACCCCTCCCCCAATCATTTACAAAACAAAGATGCGGGGACCAGTGGTAAGACACCCCCCCCCCCCCCCCACACACACACACACACTTCCCTCTTGTAAAACAATACAGCTGATCCTCTAATTACCTACTACCACCCCTGCCTGGCGCTTCCAGCGTTGCTCTAGCCACAAACGTCAGTGCTGATCACAAAACGAGCTCTCACAAATCCCCGTTGCACGACCATGGATTTTCCAGCAAGTTTAACAGGTCTGACACCGTGCACAGAACGGGGACAAAACGTTTTTTTCTGGTTCTCGACTCGGGTTGCAGGGAGTTAAGCCCTTATTATAAAGTTTGGTATACGCTGGCACGCGGCATTCTTTTCTCGTTATCCAACATTTACAAATGAGTTCTTTGTTTTAATGAAGGATCACCAGCCGCCCTGCCAGCCACAGCTGGGTAAATGAGGAATGTAAGGGATAAAATGTTTTTAGGTTGGTGGAAGATGCTGTGGCTGACAACAAGATGGTATTCTTGATTTATACGAAGCCATGAAGTCTATGGAGAAATAGAAATAAATTTACTGCATTTTAGTGGGGGAAAGTGTAATAAATTTTGATTTATCATCCTTTGATTCTTGGGCTTGCACAGCATGCAAAGTGAAGCAGTGAAAGGCGTAAAACAAAATGAGGCTGAAACGTCTGTGATGAAAATGTTGTGCCGAAAAAATGCTTTGAGTTCGCTCAGATGGTTAGCTTTAAGTTCTGAATGCAATTAGGCTTAATGCAGTGTGGCACCCCTCATTCAAACTGCAGCCCAAACTTCTTCTGAGCCATGGTTTCCTGCAGGAGGAATTTTTAGGCATCTGCTGAGTGATAAGTGAAGAGCAAAATAAAACGTCTAAAAAAAAAAAGCAGAGGGAGGTTTTTATGAGTGGGAGGTAGATATCCAGACACAGAGCAGTGAAGTTAACCAGTTAGTTTTAATTGCTTAAATTTGTCCAGATATTCAGCCGCAGCTAAATTTGTGTGGTTAGATTTAAGAGGCCATTTGTGCGGCCTTACTAGATCCCTGGAAATAGTAGTGGTGCTGCGGGATTGGAGAAGAACAGTGGTGGTCCCGTTTCACAAGAGTGGCAGCAGAGAGGAGGCTGGAAACTACAGGCCGGTTAGCCTCACCTCAGTGGTTGTAAAATTAATTAGGGGTGTGCATTCGTTTGCAACGTATTGGTAATCCGCAACGTATAGGGCCATATTCGTTGTATTCGTGGGGAAGCGAAATGTATCGCGATTCCCCACGAATGCAACGAATCTTCACCGAATTATTCGGCCGTCTAAAGGAGTGAATTTAAACAAACCCCCCCACCCTCCTGACTCCCCCCCCCCCCCCCCCCCCCCCCAAAGACTTACCAAAACTCCCTGGTGGTCCAGCAGGGGGTCCGGGAGCCATCTACTGCACTCACGCCGTCGGCTGCCGGTATTAAAAATGGCGCCGATAGCCTTTGACCTTACTATGTCACAGGGGCTACCGGTGCCATTCGTCGGTCCCTGTCACATGGTAGGAGCAATGGATGGCTGGCGCCATTATGATCGCATATATTTCTGAGGGAATATGTATGTGATCGTAATTATGATGAGAATTATTTTGATTTACAATTAAATCATTTTTATCAGCTTCTTTTACTATTGGTACAATTTAGCCTGTTAATGTTCTGATCGGTTGTGAAAGCAAATCGATAAAGGCCATTGAAAAGGTATTAATCCTCTCAAGGACTCAGTGTAATAAGGGAGGGACTACTAAAGAGTGATGTAGAAGTTGCACAGCGAGTGGTGTGATTACCCACAGTTCTTCAAATCTCGCTAATTTAGAAATAAAGCTCACGTGGCCGAGTCTTGCGATCAGATAGAGTGAGAATGAATGTGTATTATATCAGCATCACCTTTTCCCAAGCAAAGGTGATACCATGCCCCTCCCCCCCAAAAAAAAAAAAGAAATCTGAAGGACCTCTGCTTATATTTTCACAAGAAAAAAAACCACAAAGACGGGAGAGGAGGGAGGGGAAGGGGTGATGGTGTTTGTGAGATTCAATTGATCGTGGCAGAGCGGCAGCTTAACATCCTGATCCATCTGTTAGCCTGTGCCTGTCTTGTTTCTCCCTGGTGCCTGAGAGTTTATCTCTTAAACTTGCACTCAGATAAGAGGAGGATTTAGAGCCCGTTCCCCAGCACAGTGGTCATTGTTCACCCTGATACAAAAGTGAAAAGTTACTAGCAGAAAGCAAAAAAAAAAAAAAAAAGCCATGGAAGCCTGGTATTTTTATTTTATTTTATTATTTTCTGGGTGAAGTGCAATTACTGTTCCTATTTAGCTGAAAAGATCTTTTTTTTTTTTTTCTAAATAGAGCCACATGGTCAACATTTAAATGCTGCTTGTTTATGAAGTTGGCCCACTTTTCCGCAGCGTATTCAAAGCGGAAGTGCCTTGCACTCGAGGATTACCCTATCTGTGGGTTCAAAATTGGCTAATGAGGCCAACCTGGGATCGATGAGCTCCGGCCTGTCTCGGGCAGGCCTCTCTCAGTGGGATGGACAGCCCTGGGCTGCTGATTCAGTCCACATCACACTGTTTTCAGCCACTCCCGATTTTCCACTTCATGGGCGGCCTCCCCCAGCACGGACGTGCGGGCGCCGCAAATAATTCTAATAAACGGCTGCGCACTTTGCATCCAAACTGTGCGTTGTGTTTTCCTTGTGTGTAAGTGGGGAGCCCAGCAAGGCTGGGGTGGGGGCAGATAGGAGCCCCAAGGGTGACCGGACTGCCCCTGGTCATTGTTGCTGTCATAAGGTTTCAAAGTGCTGAGATCCTTCGTGTAGTTGATGCTTTACACATAACAAACACACGTAAAAAAAAAATTGGAAAAGCAGGTTCAAGTGTGCATTACACAGTACGTCTTTCCCTGGTCTTGCAGGGAGGGGTAACAAGTTTCCAGTGCATTGCAGACAAAAAAAAAAAAAGATACCTTTTCCCTAGCAGTAATATGTTGTGGGATCATGAACAGCGAAGTAAAGTTTCAGCATCTGAGTTACTACCTTTTCGATGCGTCTTAACCCGGAAGTCATGGGCTGAAAACATCGAGAGCTTTTTACCAATATACATAAACTTTTTGTCTCTGGTGTGTAAATGAACTGAGGCCTTTTGGGGAGGGGTATATTGGAATCTACTTGCAAGACATCTACTTTTGAAAACGAAATTGGTTTTGCTCCTCGGATTTTTTTTTTTTTTGTTCTCATCAAATGATCGCTCTCCGCACATCGACATGAATGCCGTGATGACGCCAGTGAGCAAAAGTGGAGTGATAGCCCAGAGTATACCCAAGTAAACTCCCGGTATGTGACTTGCTTATTTTTTCCGCCACTCGTTACAATATGTGGCACAGAATTAGATTGTGAAAGTGGATATCCGTGTGCAGAATGGTTGTGTTTCTCTCAGAGGCGAGTGCTGAGATGGGCGCACCGGGAAGTAAAATCCAGCATTTATTCCCCCCCCCCTCCCCGAACAGAGGTACCATGGAGAGCGAATGCTCAAGCTTTTCCACACTGCCCCTTGGGCATCCTTCAGCCTTGAGCAGTCATCTATAGGCACCTCTGCACCCAGGATTATCCGAGGGACACTGCCTAGTGCCATGAGTGGCTTTTTGGTACAGGGCTCTGGGGCCTGCTGGTTTAGGGCGTTTAACTGCTTATAAACTTTTGCTCTACTTATGGTATCTTATTCATCTATTTGTTGTTGTTCACAGCATTGGTTGTTGATTTAAACTGAGAAGGCGAGCTACAAATTATTTGATGTAATGTACTATGCTGATAAATCTGCATGCTTAAACATGAAGGGATTTTTTAATAAGCCATATTGATGAATTATGGTCTACAGGGAGCAAGTTTCTAGTGTTACCTTTGTGCTACCCAAGTGAGTTTTCAATCGAACTCACGTGAAAGGAACCCCATACTGAGCTGTATCTGTATAACACCCGACAGGCATTTCATGCAACATATTGTGATTTCTGTCTAGTATAACCCTAAATCTTGAATGCCATTAGTGAGACTAGTGCTTTAATTCTCTCATGAATCCTCGCCTATAGCCCTGATAATTAACCCCACCAGGTCCTGAACCTGTTTATTAGCAAAGACTGTCCATTTATTTCCAAGAGGCCTTTTCCGTAGTTACAAAAATGAAACACGTTGCACTCAGAATATTGTAACTGCTATTCACAGATGATATTTGCTTAATTACAGTTTTTATTGGGCGCCACTGCTCGCAGGCCTCCTGGGAGTGTACCACACACACACACACACGCACGCACGCACAAAAATATCACGATACTTCTAAATAGTAGGGGTGATCTCTTCTCTTTGGTTAAAACACATTTTCCCCATGGTGTTGTCTAAGTATTTGCGTGCTTCCGCTGTTGTGCACGTTGCTTCCTCCTCTGTCTCTCCCCACCCAATATTTCTTATTCAAGGCCTTTTTACGTGCATAACTCCTTTGAGCATTCGCTCCATAGGCCTGAATTATCAAGAGAGTCTACGCGCATAAACGGTCTTTTGAAAATGATGGAGGGACGGGACTTTTATGCGTGGAACTCCTTTGAAAATTATCTCTGCTGCAACGATCCCTTTGTTTAGCACATTCCGGATGTACGGAGTCCTGTACAGAGGCACGAAGGAGACAGTCCCCAATCCTTGGAGCGTGTACAGTCTGGTTATGACGGATAAAATGCACAGACCAAAACATAATAATAATGGCTCTTATTATCTCTTTGTGCTTCTTCACATTTAAAAAACGGAGGCCAGATTTGCAATCGTATCTGGTTGTGAGAAATTTACTGTATTTTAAGAAAAAAAAAAATCATGTGTGCATGCCAGAAAAAAAAAATGAGCCTGCTGTTGGATGAACACATGCCTTAAAGCTACCCAAACAGTAAAGGAGTGCATGTTTTTTTATAATCTGTGTGTTTCTTTATGAAATCGCTCTGTATCTCCAAGGTATATAAAATGTATCCCCTGTATGTCCCTCTTCAGTGATCTTGTTGAACAGTGTAGTAAAAAAGAAAGAAAGCATTATAACCTGTATTAGCTTTTTAAAGCCTGCAAGCTCCAGGCTGCTTCTGTAACTGAGGCTGGTAAACTGTTTACAGCACTTAGCTGTGAAGTATGGCCATCCAGATTTGAGGCCCACCTCTGCTGCTTACCCTGTGACCTTACGCAAGTTAGCAAACCTCTTGGTGATGAAACTTACAGTGTAAGCTCTTTGGGGTGTGAACCTCTATTGCCAAGTGTGTTAGCTTGCACAGCATTGTGTCCAGTAGCAACATCCTCAGGCTGACACACCAAAGTGTGTAACCGCACGATAATGTACATTATTTACAGCGGCTCCTGTTGATAACGAGGCCTATAATGTAGGTTATCACACGTTGGCATGCAGTAACACTACAGTGCATTTTAGTGAATCAGCCTAGCAAGTTAAAAAAAAAAAAAATGTGGTCTGGCTCAGTGGTATTTATTTATTATTTATTTAACAACTTTTTATACCGGTATTCACGGATACATCATATCGGTTTACATAGAACTAAGTGAAATACATAAAGCAGGGGAAGGGGAGCCGAGTACGAAGGAGGAAAAGCAAAAGGGAGAAGCATGGAAAAAAGAGAGAGTAGATAACAATTGAGGCGAGCAGTAAACTGCATAATACACAAACCATGAAAAAAGACATAATAAAATGCAATATACAAAATAACTAGGGGGATAATACCTGAAAGATATGCATAAGAAACATATAACTAAACAAATAACTTAATAAGGGGGGGAGAGTCCAGGGTGTTTGCAAAATAAATTATGAAGGGAACAGGACAAATAACTTGAATGGAGCAGGGTGGAGTTAAAATAGGGGGGAAGATTACAGGTATGAGTCAGGGGTATCTAATATCAGGAGATGAGGGAGATTACGCCTTAAATATGCTAAACTATTAAGAATTATTCTGGATATGCCTGTTTAAAAAGCCAGGTCTTAAGCTTTTTCTTAAAATGGTAGTGCTACTCGCCACTTATTCATGAGGTCTGGGTTTCTTTCCAAGTTCAGCTTCTACTACTTGGTATCTGCCGGGTCTTTGGATGCTGCAGAATCAACAGTCAGAGTCCCTGGGATGAGGGAAGCCCAGATATAGCATCTTGGTGACACTTGTCTGCATTTGTACCAGGTTCTGGAAGAGCTTTTAGTGTTGTCAGACCAACAGCTTGTCCTCTTCTGAACTGGCTTTCCAGGAGCTACCTCCATCCAGTTTTGTGCTCTTTGTCCTGCAGCATACACAGGGATAGCTGATTGCACTGTGCTGGAAATGAAACAAGGGTACAAAGAAGTCGGATGGCCATCTTGCCCAGTTCAATCCCAAGAGGCCGATCCAGCCTTGCTTTCAGTCCACGCTGTGCATGGGAACATGGTCCTACTTTACTTAGGGAAATCAGAGTTATAACTCCATGCAGTCCACGAGGCAAAACCAGGACTGGCTCAGCCTCTTCAGGCTGGTTGGTTAAGATGGCATCCCTAGGTAGGAGGGAGGAATTGATTGAAAGAGACCATGGCCAGGAAGGATGAGATGGAGGGCACCAAAAAATTCAGTGGCTGATGTACCATTTGGCAAAGTCTTTCACCGAAATGCACCAGCAAATCCCAGTGCAGGCTCATTTTTACAAAAAAAAAAGCACATTTGAATAATGGCATTTTTTCTTTCAAAAAATGACTTTTTCACATAAAAACTTAGCTACACCTCTCCAAGGTTTTGCAGGAAATCGTTCACCTTGTGCTATTTTCTGCACAAAAGTTAATTTCTGCAGAATTCTGAGCCAATTTGCATGAATTCTCTGCCTATTTTAAATTTTGCTATATTTTGTTGTTTTCTTTTGTGAAGATTTCATACAAAAACTGTATGCAAAACCACCAAACAGTGAATGCAATTGTTCACAAATGCGATAGTGCATGCTAGTTGGTGGTTTTTCTGTGCACAAGGACACGTATGATCCCGTTTGCAATTTAGAACACTGGCCCCTAAGGCTTGAAGGCGTGGATAGCAGTAAAGGGTGAGAGGTCCCGAATGTGTGGATTTGGGGCAGAGCAGCAACCACTATAGGCTGAGGAGGAGAACAGATGTTTTAGTGATTCCTTGGCCTGAAAGACTACACAAGCTGCCAACTTCTGAAGTAATTGTAGTGGGAGGAAAATAGGGCAAAAGAGACAAGGGCAAGAAAGAGTTGTAGCAGTCGAGACTTGAATAAATCATAATTTGGATGTGGAATTGAGTAGAAACTGAGAAGGAAGGACCGAGTGCATGAAATATTCAAAAGCTGTAAATGGGCATGGTTTCAGAGTGTATGAGAGATGGGGCTGGAAATAAGGGAAAAGGATTGAAAAGGACACCAAGCATTAAATCAATGTCAATACCCTGTGGTACACATGGGGGACCTAACAAATAGAACATCCTGTAAGACATTAACATTTACATTCCTGAGTTGTTTGCAGTGAACTGGGCAGCATTTCCAAACATTCCATGGTGATGAATAGCAGAAAACTGCATATTTTACATTTAAGTTCCTAGTTATGAAATTTTCAAGCAGCTAAGAATGCATTTTCCGCTCTCCTGAGAGCCTGCAAGAAGTGTTCCAGATGAAACAACACTGCGCTTGGTGGCAATCTGTGATACGTTGCAAATGGAATTATATAATCTGCGTGGGCCAGCCGGAGGCCAACGGGGTCATTATGTCAGTTTGTGACATTGGCCCAGCCAGCTGCTAGTCAAGCAGGGTAAGGCTTCAGAAACTTAAAAAAAAATAACTTAAAATCCACATTCTCAACGTACTGTACAAGTGTTCCTATTCACAGCGTGAAATGGGTACCATTTAATACCATCTTAAATTTGGAAGTGGTCAGTGTGGAGTACATTGCTGCACTGCTGTGAGGTTTAGCTACACCACTTGATTAAAAATACAGAAACTTTTTGCCTAGGACAATTACCTTTTAGGTAAGTAAAACACTGAAATATATTTTCTTTAGCAGAATATTCAGGGGTCGATAGTACCCGCAGAGTGGCCGGAGATAACCGGGTAGCTGCAGCTAACCAGCTAAATATGCGTTTGAATTATCTGATTACATTTGATTGCACAAATCAGCGACTTTACTTAGCTGGACAAATTTAGCTGGTTAGCACATAACATCATGCTAAGTGGCTAAAGTTAAAAAAAAAAAGCAACACCCAGACAAAATCTGATCCAAATTCCTTTTGGGCTGGCTAATCTGTGCCCACTGATATTTTGAATGCACAAACTTTAGTCAGACAGTGGGGGTGGAGAGTGGATGGGAATTTGCGGCTGGTTAGATTTATGAGCTGTAAGATTATTTTAACCACATTCATTTTTTGAATGTCAACCCCCTCTATTACCAGTACCCAAGTGGTTTGCTCATTTTCCCTTTCTAAGGCCCTTGTTACCTGTCCCATAGTCCATGGCTCACCTTAAGGCAATTTATTTACTAGTTCTACAGGGAAAATATTTAAATGCTTCATTACCAAGTAGTGCTAAATCGTACCTTGTCCTGAAGGAGTAAATTGAGAGAATAGCATCTGTTGCTTTCTCTCTGTTTTTACTGCTCAGTCTGCTGCTAATTTTGGCCTTTTGTGACCTTTTTAATGTATCTGCCCCTTCTTTCTAAATATCAACCCTCTTCTCTGCATTAACTACTGACTTACTGTATAGCCTTCTGAAAATGAAAGATGTGCAGTTTTATTTCTCAGCCAATAAAGGGTAAATTATCAAAAGACCAAGTTGTGGTGGGGTTATGCAGGCTAAATCCGCTAAAGTGAGTTTTCAGCTGGCTAAAATACATGCATTCTTTCACCAGCTACAAAGTCTTTCAGCCTTCATAAAAGAGACACTTTCCCATGGATGTAACTTGAGCAGAGGAGAAAACCACGAGGATAACTTTCAAACAAATGCACAGCAGCATCTACGTGCCTAGATGGCCATGCACAGCTGTAAAATAGTATTTAATAACCTGCGTTTATCCGATACGCATTTATTATAAAATACACATACCTTTACTCCTCCCCCCAACATATGCAATATGTTTTGTTATGCGTGAATACAAGCAATGCATTGAGAGTATTTCAATGCATTGACTACGTATACTTTTCCTACCTATTTTAAAAATATATGCGCGTATACTTTAAAAATGATCGGTTTTACCTATTACACCATCAGTTCTCCTAGTCCTCCTGGTTCTTCAACCCAAAATCAAACTCCCCCCAGTTCACTCAGACCTCCCACCCACCAGTAACACACAATAAACAGGTTTAATATCACTTAACCAGATAATTAACAGGGTAAAATTATACGAGTAAGTTGGCAAAACTATGTGCATGTCACTTAAAATAGCAACTTATGCAAGTCATTTTCAAAGGAGTTACATGTGTCAGTGTAACATACTATCGTAGCAATTATCAAAAGCCCATTTACATGTATAAAACCCAGTTTTAAGCTGTAAATGCTTTTTAAAATCAGGCCCCAAGTGCATAATTATTGGCCCTGCTCTGCCCCTAGATCGCCCCCTTTATATGTGTGTATGTATGAATGCAAAAATACATGCATATATTTGAAGTTTATAAAACAGCATGTATGCGTGCAGTTGCTACATATGCTTGTATATGCTAATTTTAACACACATAAGTCTTTGAAAATTCACCTTGATAGAAATGTAGATGGGTAGTGTGGAAAAAGCCTAGTCAATCAGGTTTTCAGGATGTGCGCAATGAAAATAGTTGAGATAGCACTGCCTCCGTTGTATGCAAACCTCTCTCATGCATATTCATTGCCAGTATCTTGAAATCCGGACTGAGTTGAGGGCAGTAGGCCATGGTTAATTGGGATATTTTGATTCATTTATTGCATATGTTGGTTTTGCTTTTTTACATATAAATTATATTGTAGTATGTACCGTATTACTGATTCCTACTGATTTATAATATTTTGGGCCATTATCTGCCATAATAGATTGTTTGGATTGGCAGACTGTAAATATTTTAATTAATTAAATAAATCCCTTTGCATTTGACGATTCTTCATTTGCATGCACAGACATGTACATTCTTAAGTGTTCATGTTAATGCTTTTTCAGACTCCTTTAATGCACATGGTAAGGCCTTCTTGCATAGCTCGCTAATTGTAGCATGCACACAACAGTCTTACTGTGCACACTAATGTTCAACGCCTAGGCCCCGTTTTGTCCACAGTATTGGAGAATGCTCTGTATTGTTTGGTTTTGTGGAATTTTACCTCCAGTAATCTTTCATCCTGCATGGGGCTCATTGCTTCCCTCAGAGTGTATTCCTTTAGCGTCAGAGCACCACAATTGGGTCCTGAAGGTAAATGGGACCTCAGAAGACATGACTGTAATGAAAAGAATAATGAATTTAATAAGGCATGCTGAGATCCTCCATAGGACACAATGAAAGAGAATTTTGTTTGGCCAAGATGTACACTCTTTGATAATGTTTTAATTCTTCACTTTGCTTGCTTGTATGTGTGGATTTTAAGGGGTTTTCTCCCCTTTTATGCCTATGGGAAGAATTATGGTGTAAAGCAGGTCCTGTAGCTCTATATTTATACTGTCTATGTATTTTTGCTCTCGTATATCATGCAGTGAAATTGTATATTGAGCTAGAATGAAAAAAGGATTGGATTGTGCAAGTATTTTTCAGTTTGTTTAGATGAAAAGACACTTAACTTTTCATTTTATACCCCGTTAGAGTAAAGTGGGTTATTTTACTATCCTCTTATCTCTAGGTCACTCACCCATGTTTTGAGCTCCTTTTGGAGAATTGTATCAGTAGTCAACTTTTTCTGGAGGCAGAGAACAGGATTTATTCTATATTGTTGGCAGAGAATATTCTGCCTCCAAATAATGGGATTACAGTTTCCACTTCCCTTTGAGTGATAGCCAGACGCATGCCGTTAACAGTGGTGACTATAACAGGTTCTGAAGGCAATGCAAAGATATTTTATGCTGTCATACTGACTGTTGTTAAACTGTTGATGAAGAGAGGGAAATAGCAGTTTAGGAAGTTCAGTCTATGGTCAAAAATGCTCATGGAACACCTTAAGTGGCCCAGTGGTTCAGTCTGTCCAGCTGCTAAGCATAGTTGTGAACACTGGTGCAGCTCTAGAAGGGGCTCCAGGAAGCCCCCTAGGCAAATTATTTTGCGAAAACAGCCTGGAGCTGGCTACAGCCCCTTGATGGGAAATTAGTGGTATAGCATTGGCGCACTGGGTAGGCAGGTCTTTCTTTGAGGGAGATTTACAACCTAGGGGTTTTAGAAAAATGAGATTTTCCATTGGACTTCATGACCACATTTAACAAGCCAAAGCATTTCCTAGAGCAATGAAGACTTACCCCCTTTTTATTCATTTACTTACATAACACATGATTACTCGCCATTCATCAATCAACATCACAGCAAGGTACAATACTAAAACCAATAAAGCAATCATAATATAAAATAATATAATAAAAAAATATATAATACACCCCCCAATCGCCCAAATTATGTTTTTATTTATTTATGTAACACTTCTACATTCTTTATTCTCAATTCTGCCAGACCTACAGAAGACTAAAGGTTGATTCCCAGCTTGGTGATACCTGCTTGATATTACCGCATTCCAGTGATGGTGAAGTACACTGGTTCTAATTCTGTGTGACATGGGCTGAAATAAGTAGTATTTACTGTAACACCTAAAAAAGAAACTGCTGAGCAAACTACATCACCCACACTCAGAGAGAAGAAAGGTTTTCTGAATTAAAATAAAATATTTAAAGGGGAAAACCTGCTTCCACTGAGTAGTTGAATATAGCCATCTATTTTTACTAGGTGTCTCTGTTTAGTGATTCAAAAACGGCCATTTCTGGAGTTGGGGTTGGGAACTGGAGTAAGGTGGGAAGATGGGGCACTAGCCAAATAAGTTTTGTGGCCATCCCTGTGCCGGGGGATAACATAGAGGGCAAATCGAGCTGGCTGTGTTAGAGCCACAGCTAGCTGGCCAGCCTGTGAACGTAGATGTGTCTAAGGACAGCCAGCTATAAAGTGGCTATCTCACTGCTGAGTATGACATTGGAAGTTCCCCCTCTTTAAATGAAACAAGAACATAAGAACATGCCATACCTGGTCAGACCAAGGGTCCATCAAGCCCAGCATCCTGTTTCCAACAGTAGCCAATCCAGGCCATAAGTATTTGCAAGTGACTAATTAATGGACTCGACAGAATGGCTGATAAATGGCAAACCCCCGGAATGTACCAATAATGTGTTTTACTCAAGATGTACAGGGCAGAGACAGCTGAAGAAAGCTGAGTAGAAAAAAAACGTTAGATGGAAAAGCCCTGCAGAGGAAACAAGGCGTTGTAATCTGCAGTCATTTTACAGTGTTATAATATGAAATCCCTGTTTGATGCATTCAGTAGTAACAATTTCCTGATATACTGTATGAACATTGTTGATCTTGTAGGCCTCTTCTGTTTAATGCTAAGTTGCAGCCACTGTCGTGGAGGAGTTTTGTTCACAGCTTAAAGCTCTCATTCCAATTAATGACCAACAAATGTCAAATGTGCCCACAGCTAATTATTCATTAGCTGTGCAATCATGACATTTAATGTCAATTTTTTTTTTTTTTTTACTGCAGAAGAAATAAATTAGTTGCATAGCTCAGACTGAAATGGGGTATTTGGAATAGCTATTCTGAGGTGGCTGAATTTCTGTGAGGTCAAAGGTCAGAGGTTATAAACAAAACATATGGAGCCCTTGTACCATAGAAAGTGCAAATGCTTTGACTCGGTCAGCCTCCAGAGCAAAGGAAAATGCAGAATAGGCCAACTGAAATGAAATGAGAGACACTGAGGAAGGGAGGACTGGGGTACAGGGATCAAATCTCTTTTTATGATGCACTATAGGAGGCAGTTTTTGAAGCTATTTACCCACAATTAATGGTGATTTACCCGGGTGAATTGGCTGAATGGAAATTGCCCTCCCTCAGTCCTGTTAAAAGCAGGCGCAGTCGGGCCGTGAGGAGGCGTTCCTCGACTTGTATTTAGGTCGGAGGAGGGGAGCATCTCATGCATTGTTCGCCACTGACATTGCACCTGCACAAAAATCAGATGCAAACCATGAATACGACAGGACCCGTGGTCAGTTTCAAAAGAGAAAGCACAGCAGCATGTAGGGGCAGTCGAGGCAAAAAGGGGAATCTTTTTTTTTTTTTTTCTCTTTTGTGCTGGGGGGGTGGGGGGAAGAACTCGGGGACTTAGCTGCTCCTTAAAGGACTGGGGAGGACTCGATGACATCGGCAGGCACATTAACCCTCCAATTCTCTTGGGGAAAGTTAACTATACCCCTTGAGGTGTGGTCGATTTTCCCTGGCTTACGGTGGATCGCGATGTTTATCGCAATGTGTTAGGCCATTTTATTATTAATGAGCCTCATATATAAACATACACACACATTCAATAGATATATGCACAGACATATGATTAAATCATCGCAATGATGATACATTCATAACAAGCCAATAAAAATTCGGAGTTACTGAAAGTGAAATGAACTATTCTCCATGGGGAGATGAACCCATTAAAGGACAAATCACTGACTGCTTCTCCCATCATTCAGCTTATGTTCCTTTACCTGAAATACTAGAAAAAAAACATTTGTATTCTCTGTATTTCCTGAAACAAACTTCATGCTATGCTTTTCATGAATTTCTTTGCCATAATTTGTCTGTTCAGAGTACGAGGCTTAGAATAATGAAGACGATACCTCTCCATGCAAGAAAAACTGAACTATTGCTAAAAAAAAAAACCAAAAAAAAAAAAACCCAGCTATAGGCAGATCTTACCTCAAAATTTCATCAATTTCCTTTTCCCTGGAATCAAAGAAACCCCACTAGAGTAAGGCAAAAGGGTAATTTACTTGCCATGCATCTTAAATCTAGCACTCTCTTCTTATTATGCGGATATTAATTGGATGTTGAGATCAGCGGAGTCTGGGGAGATATTGAAATTAGCCTGGAGAACATCTCACTATGGTGATTTAGGAATTTTTCAAACAGTGAAAAGAGGAGGAATTTGAGTGGTGTAAAAGTCACTAAATGGAGGGTTGCAAGGGTCCAGAATCTACCAATCCATGGATCACTGAAAAGTTATCCATCTAAATGGCATATATGCCATATTCAGCCACTTATCCGTCTAAATTATAGCTGGCTATAATTCAACCCGAGGGAAAAAAAAAAAGGTGTTTCGGGGGTGTTCCAGGGAGGGGCTAAGATGTCCGGCTAACCTAGCTGAATATAAGGTATGTCCAGCTAGGTTAGCCAGATAACTTTAGATCTGGGCCTTGTGTGGCCGGTTAACGTGGTACTTAACTGGATATCTTTAAAGGATATCTGGCTAAGTAGTACTGCCATCACCAAACTAGATAAAGTACCTGTGGGGCAATTCCCTCTCTCCCTCCCCCTCAAACTGTAATACTAAAAAAAAAAACCTCCCCTCGTAGTTTCCCTGATAGAAGAAACAGAGGAAGGAAGTCTCAGGTTTTGGCTAACATGTTGAAGAAGGTCAACTTCGCTATTTGCGGCTATTTTACTGTTTTATGAGAGTCGATGATCATTTTTGAATATCAATACTATTGTGATGGAATGGTCTATCCGTGTATTTATATCTCTTCCTCCTGAAGAAGCCTGCATATGGTGAAACAGAAGTCCTTTGATGAGGAGAGATTCAAATTTACAAGTCAAGTCACTATTGAGGAGAGAACCATGTTTTAAAAGCAGGATTTCAAGTTATTATTGCTAATAGGATATACCAATAGTGGATTAGACGCCAAGTTGGGGTTTTTCTGGCACTTTAGTACCATGGTACATTATAAAGGATGTTGAGAACATATTGGGACATTTGTGGTGTATATTTTTAATCTGACCCTTTAATGTTTGCTATTGGATTTTGTTCAATTATTTTATACTACATTTATATTTTTAAAAACTTTTATAGAATATTTAAACTAATTTTTTGACATTACTGTTCGATTGTTTCACCCTTTATACACTGTATTGTGTTTGAACAGTTGAGTTCCTTGTTTTAACTGCCTCACCATTCTAGTTTATATATATAAATATAATAACTAAATGTTTTCAGCTTCTGTGTGTGGATTATCTAGACAAGCTTGTTCCTTAATGAAAACAAGAAAATGAAGGAAAAATGTTAATATGTAATTACCATTGAAATGATAAACAGATGCTTTAATTGGGTGTCTTCAGAAATCATTAAAAACTCGTTTATGAGGTTATCTTCCAGGAGTGTTCTGATGGTGTTGAGATATCTCTGTGCATTGAAATTCAGTAAAAGGATTTCAAGCGAGTGCGATAGGGAGTTATGGCATACACGTAGACACTGCAACACAGGATGAGAAATGGCAGAGCCTTAATGAGCCGGTTTGCTAAGCTGTTCTTGGGTGGCATTGTTTTTTTTATTTATTTCCACAATTTCCATTCCGCTGATCCACCAATCTCAGCGGATAACAGTCAACAAACACAGTAAAGCATAACAAAACTTTATGCAACACAAAACATAAACATGCCAAAACAACTAAAAAGCAACATTGCAGTGCATCTGTTGGGTACCTGCAGGCCTTTTTCACATCTGCAATAATATAACCTGTCTTGCTGGCATCTGATAAGCTTCAAAATGGTTTTGATCCTTCGCTGCCTAGGAAATGTTTTTCTGGCACATGTAATTCAACAGGTGTGATAAGCAAGGCTGTGCCAAGGCAGAGTTAAGACAGTGTTACGCTTGGGCTCCGGTCAGGAGTCGTGAACACCACCCAGCAGGGTGGCTCCAGGTGGAGAGAGACAGGAAACTAGAAACAGTGTCAGGTTCCAGGCTGGGTCAGGGCAGGCAGCAAGTATCAGAGTCTGGGTTCAGGCTGGGTCAGGGCAGGCAGCAAGTACCAGAGTCTGGGTTCAGGCTGGGTCAGGGCAGGCAGCAAGTATCAGAGTCTGGGTTCAGGCTGGGTCAGGGCAGGCGGCAAGTAGCAGTGTCTAAGTACAGGCTGGGTCAGGGCAGGCGGCAGTCAGCAGTGTCTGGGTCCAGGCTGGGTATGGGCACAGTAAGCAGGGCAAGGCAGGTCAGAAGGCCCGTAGGCCACACACACACACACAGAAGGCCCGTAGGCCACACACCAATAGCGGGGCAAGGCAGGTCAGAAGGCCCGTAGGCCACACACATACACACAGAAGGCCCGTAGGCCACACACCATAAGCGGGGCAAGGCAGGTCAGAAGGCCCGTAGGCCACACACATACACACAGAAGGCCCGTAGGCCACACACCATAAGCGGGGCAAGGCAGGTCAGAAGGCCCGTAGGCCACACACACACAGACAGAAGGCCCGTAGGCCACACACCGTAAGCAGAGCAGGCAGGTCAGAAGGCCCGTAGGCCACACATACACAGAAGGCCCGTAGGCCACACACCGTAGTCAGGGCAAGTAGGTCAGAAGGCCCGTAGGCCACACATACACAGAAGGCCCGTAGGCCACACACCGTAAGCAGAGCAGGCAGGTGAGAAGGCCCGTAGGCCAGGTAAGAAAAGCGAGGAAGAAGGCCCGAAGGCCGCGCAGGGCAAGGCAAGGAAAGGCCCGAAGGCCGCGCAGGGCAAGGCAAGGAAAGGCCCGAAGGCCGCACAGGGC
Organism: Rhinatrema bivittatum; assembly: GCF_901001135.1. Lineage (NCBI taxonomy): Eukaryota > Metazoa > Chordata > Amphibia > Gymnophiona > Rhinatrematidae > Rhinatrema > Rhinatrema bivittatum. The sequence goes on along the minus strand of NC_042629.1, from coordinate 66,877,921 downwards.
TAGAGCAGGGAGCCCAGGTGAGCTTGATGCCGAAGCACCGAGGCAACTGTCAGGCAGGGTTATAAGGGCACACCCAGAGCATAGAGTGGACAGAGGAGATGGACTGGGCCTGTCAGGAAAGCCAGCACTAGAGGGACCCCTGGTGGTGAGGCGGTTGCACTGCAGCCAAAACTGTAACAGACAGGACTTAAGCAGAAAAGTGAGCATTGGGGTATTTAGGTTTCTAGCATCATTCTTCGCTATTGGCATCGACGCTGTAGTGGAACAGACTGTCGTGTGCAGGTGTCATGTCATCCCACCAGCTGGGCAAATGCATAGCCATATAATACACCTATGGGCCTTTTCTCCTGTTTTGCTACTGTAGAATTGACCTTTGATAAATCAGGCCCAAAGTGTATGTGCTTAGTTGAGGAAAAGGTTAGCAATAAGGAACTTCTTGACAACTGTCTGTTCTGACCTACTTCTACATACAGAGGTTTGGTATCACTTGGAATGTCAGAACAGTGGGCTTTATTATGTAGAAGGTCTATAATGCACAGGCACAGTGAATGCCAAAGACTAGTCAGAATGCTGGCCCCAGAAATGAGGTCTATAGCAAAGTAGCACAGTATGTGTAATATGCTGTCAATGTACTGTATGCAGCTATCGACAAGATAAATCATATACTTGCAAGGATTTGATACCAGCACAATTTGGGAGCTCTGTGAGCTAGAAGTTAGCCTCACAAAAGAATTTGTTCAGGCAACCAGTTGAAGATGCACCATGCTAAGCTTCTAGTGGCATAAGAGATCAGGATGTGTCATTCAATAATGAAAACACAAATCGCACGTTTATTAGACCTGGAGCGTATAATTTAAGCTTTAATACAGTGAGGCGCAATGATTTTATGATTGTACAAAGTAGAGTGAAACCCTGCTTTGAAGTCCCAGTGCACTATTTATTTTATTTATTTATTTATTTAGAACTTTTTTATACTGACTTTCCAGTAACAGAATTACTGATCAATTCGGTTTACATTTTGAACAATAACAGTGACAAGAAAATGTCTTACAAAGAACAGGTATAAATAACTTGGAAATAAATATATGGGGTTAATAACAAAGAGATATAATATACATTGCCTAAGTAGGCAGAGTTTTGGACTGCCAAGGAGTTGAAGTTGAATTGCATAATTCTTAAGAGAATTCTTTGTGTTGTTCTTAGGGTATTCATAGAGGGTTAAAAGAATTTTTTAGAGTTGTACTTGTCTATGTCCAACTAAAGGTCGCCCAACATGTTGCAGAAGTAGGATTGAACAGCTGTATTCACTGATCATTTGTCGACATTGACAGTTCACCGGATCGGAACAAGTTTTCTTGTAGTCCATTCATGGCTTAAAACCAGCTGAGTTGTTGGTTTATAGGGCCTGATTAGTTTGAGGTTCTTTTTATAGGAGGTTTAGAAATGACTATAAATAAATCAGTTTGGTGGTTGTTGCATGATACTGAAAGAGGAGGCAGGACCGTAATCTGGTTAGCACCTTGATACAGTATAGGATACAATATGGGATACATTTTCATAAGGGAGCTGAGCATCGGACTTAGCTGGCTCATTTTCAGCTACACCAGCTGCCTAGTTGCAACTGCATGTGTTATTTATATATCCTCCAGGACATATTTGGGAACCACTGACCTTGGGTGCATGATACCCTTGCATCAGCTCTGCCCATAATGCAAGGCCCTTAACATTGTGCTCACACCAGCCTGCACAGGCTGGATGGAGCAAGACGCCTCACACCACACGCACATAGTAACATAGTATTGATGGTAGAAAAGGACCAGATGGCCCATCCAATCTGCCCAGCAAACTTCTTATGATAGTCTATGCTGCTTTGTGCAGGATAACCCCATGTTTCTCTCAAGGGGTAGTAACTGCCGCTCCACGTAATTACCCGCAAGCCTTATGATAAGGGTAGTAATATTTCCAATCAATCAAAATCAAGCAACTGTCAAACACGTAAATTACTGCTAGCAACATTTTTACTGGGTGAGGAGCTTTCTGTATAATTCAGACAATGCTGCTTGGTGTTCTTTGCTTTGGGACTTGGCTGAAGAAGCCATCTTGGGCTTTTTCTCTTATGTCTGCCTGTTACTACCCCATACCGTAAAAGTCAGGGACCATGTTGGTTGTTGCCTGTGTCCAGTTTCCTTTTTCACCCACCCCCGCTGTCAAAGTGGGAAGCGATGTTGCAGTTGTGTCAAAAGCATTGAGACTATTGATTGAGGGTATTAATCCCCATGCCTTCTGTTAAGAGTAATAACTGCCACTCCGTGCAGGTTACCTCCATGCACCCTCTTCTTCATTTCTGTCCTCTAGCCTTTAGGGATCCACAGTGTTTATCCCATGCCCTTTTGAAGTCATTGACTGTATTCTTCTTTACCACCTCCTCTGGAAGGGCGTTCCAAGCATCCAACACCCTCTACATAAAGAAATATTTCCTGAAGTTGGCTCTGAGTCGTCCCCCCTAGAGTTTCATTTTGTGACCCCTAGTTCTACTGTTTCCTTTCTGATGGAAAAGGTTGAAAGCTTCTGCATTATTAAAACCTTTCAGGTATCTGAAGATCTGTATCATATCTCCCCTGCATGCACCCAAGGTCAGTGGTTCCCTCCAGGGTATACATATTTAGATCCTTCAGCCTTTCCTCATATGTCTTCTGATACAGACCCCACACCATTTTGGTCGCCCTTCTCTGGACCGCCTCCATCCTGTCTGTGTCCCTTTTGAGATACGGTCTCCAGAACTGAACACAGTCCTCCAGGTGAGGGCTCACCAAGGACCTGTACAAGGGTATTATCGCCTCCTTTTTCCTGCTGGTTATTCCTCTCTCTATGCAGCTTAGCATTCTTCTGGCTTTAGCTATTGCCTTGTCACATTTTTTCTCCGTCTTCAGATTCCCAGATAATATTACCCCAAGGTCTCTCTCTTGTCATGCACATCAATGTTTCACCCCCCTTTACATATAGCTCTTTCAGATTACCACACCCCAGATGCATGACTCTGCACTTCTTGGCATTGAATCCCAACTGCCAAATCTTTGACCACTCTTCAAGCTTTCTTAAATCTCTTTTCATTCTCTGTACTCCATCAGTCATGTCCACTCTATAGCAGATCTTAGTATCATCCGAAAATAAACAACCTTTACCTTCTATCTCTTCCGCAATGTCACTTGCAAAGATATTGAACAGAACCGATCCCAAAACCTGATTCCTGTGGCACTCTGCTTAACATGATTCTCTCTTCAGAGTAGGTTCCATTTACCATTACACGCTGTCTCCTATCAGTTAACCAGGTTGAAATCCATGCCACCACCTTGGTGCTCACTCAGAAACTTCTCATTTTATTCACAAGTCTACTATGCAGGACCGTATCAAAAGCTTTGTTAAAATCCAAGTAGATCACATTGAACACTCTTCCTCGATCCAATTCTCTAGTCACCCAATTGAAAAAGTCAATAAGTTTGATCAGACAGGAACTTCCCCTGGTGAATCCATGCTGTCTTGGATCCAGCAAACCACCTGTATAGATAGTTCATGATCCTTTCCTTCAGCAGGGTCTCCATTAATTTTCCCAACAACAAAGTGAGGCTAGCTGGCCTGTAGTTTCCAGCCTCCTCTCTGCTACCATGCTTGTGAAGTAGGATCACCAGCACTCTCACCACTCCCGTTTCCAGGGTTCTTTTGTTCAGCAGACCCACCAGCACATCTCTAAGCTTCCCTAGTATCCTGGGATGTACTTTATCCAGTCCATGACCTTGTCCACTTTGATTACACTTAGCTCATCCCATACCTTCTCTTCCGAAAACGGAGTTTCGTTCACCCTATCCCCATCTGCAGTCTTGTCAACCAGTAATGGCCTTCTCCAGGGTCTTCTTTAATAAACACCTAACTGAAGTATTTGTTTAATATTTCTGACGTTTCTTCTTCTCTCTCCATACATTGCTCCTCCTCACCTTTCCGTTTCACTCTACTACTTTGAGCCTTCCTTCTTTCTCGGATATATCTTTATTCCATTGAACAATGGGCCCTGTGTGCGAAGGAAGAAAAGAGAGGCATGTTTGCACTAGATTCCATAGGCCAGAAAAAAAGGTAAAGGTGGGCTTGTGCTGGCCTGCATGTGTTTCTGTCTTCTCATCAGCTGGTACAGAGGAGGAAAGCAGATTAGCAGTGGGGGAGAGAATTAGGAGAATGCTGGGGTCTGGCAGGAGAAGTAAGGTGGCTGTCGATATGGAATAACAAAATAGGGCTCATTTACAAAAATTTGCCCAGGGGCCCTTTCAGTAGTTAGAGGCCCTGGTCATCAGTGTCTCTCGCAGTGGCTACCAGCAACAAGAAATAAAATCAGCACATGGCCTGCGAGGCAGCACACACTCCTGTACCCTGCAGTGGCCCTGCCGGCTCGCACAGGTTTCCTAAGTGAAGAAGTGAGCAGGGTTGCCTCAGGGCCTGTAAGCCGTTCAAGTTCCTGTCGCTATTGCTGCAGCCCAAAGATATTAAGCATCATGGCCTGGGAAGCATATGAGGGAGGACAGAGATAAAATGTGGGGAGAGGAGAGAGGGCTCTTGCTGGACAGGAGGATGGGGGGGGAGAGGCAGAGAGAGGGCTGCTGCTGGGCAGGAAGTGGGGGTTGAATGAAAGAGTCTGTTGCTGGATAGAGGGTTGGTGGGAGTGGGGGTGGGGGGGGGGGGCTGTTACCAGGCAAAGGACTAGGGGAGGGGTGCAGCTACTGCTGCTGAGCAGAGGGGGTGAGGGAAAGGGTGGTTCTGTTATTGAGAAGGGGGTTGAGAGAGAGAGCGAGAAGCTACTGGGCAGTGGATTGGGGAGGGAAGGGAGCTGTTGCTGGGCAGGGAATGAAGAGGTAAGAGCGGACAAACTACTCGGCCAGCGGTGGGCGATAGAGAGAGAGAGAGGAGGATGCTGCTGGAGAAGGACTAGAGAGAGAAAGAGAGGGATGCGGGCACAGAATGAGGGGGTGAGAAAGAGTTTGGACAAGTTAATGGAACAAAAGTCCATAAATAGTTGTTAACCAGGTGTGATGATGTGGGGATGGTACAGTCAACAAGAGCCCACACTGAGGTGAGAAAGATACTTACTAAAAGCCTAGGTCATCCCACGCCTGGGAAAGGAGATGGGTGGCACCCGCTAGAGTGGCAGGCAGAGAATGGAATATACGATGGGGTGGGAGGAGCTAGTCTCCATGGAGAGAGGGAGGAGGGGATAGCAAGCTCTCCATGGAAAGAGGAATGGTAAATGAGGGAGGGAGGAGGAGATGGAATTCCTTCCTTCAGAGATTCCCTAGGAAGGGAACGCCCAGAGGAACCCTTGGAGACTGAAGAGTGACCCCCAAGAAGAGAATATGGATTACAAAAGGGAGGAAGGTAGCTTAGAACAAGCGTAAGGTAGCTTAGAACAAGGCACAGCGTAAGTTACTGAGCCAGCATTGTTTGCGTGGGTGGTTGTGGTTGCCCTGACTGTGAAGACTAAGAGAAAAGTAAGGAGAGTCAGGAGGGTGGAGGGAAACAACCCAGCTTCTATAAGGAGCCGGTTATTTGGTGCACTGCTGTACTTTGGGCTAAGCAAGCCTGGGAAAGGCAGAAGAACAAAACCCTGATTGTTTTGGGACTATAGACTGTTGAGTTAGCTGGGGCTAAGCGAGCCTGGGAAGTAAACAAGAAAGGAAAGCAAATTGCTAAGACTGGAGACGACTGGAGGTTTCCTTGTTGTTGTCTTTTCACACTGTGCCCAGCCAACCCGCGAGTGGGGAAGCCATAACCTTTCAGAGATAAAGTGGGATGATTCACACTCATATCCCTGAAGACTTCATCAGAGAGTTGAGGACACGACACCAGGTGACTCAGGGAGACCCTCACTTGTCATAGAGAGATTGGAGCAAGAAATGTAATCTACTTTTAGGGACTGGCCACTATTGGAGACAGTGGGCTCAATGGACTTTGGTCTGATCTGGCATGAGTCTTGTGTTCCTAAGGGAGATACAAGGCAAGGAGAAAAAGGGGGATGCTTGGAAGGAGTGGAGAGAGAGGAGTGCTTTGCCAGAGTCATCGTTATTAAAGGAGAGAACGCTATTCGGAAGCAGCTACTGATAAGTGAAGGGGGGAAGGTATGATTTTGAATATTTGCCCTGGGTGCAGATGAAGTTGGTGCAAGCACTGGTCTGTAATATGAAGGACTGCTCCTTGGGTAAAAGTGTCATAAAATATATGCAGGCCTGCTGCAGCAGTCAAAAAAGCAAATAGAATGTTGGGAATTATTAGGAAGGGAATGGTTAATAGAACGGAAAATGTCATAATGCCTCTGTATTGTGTACAATTCTGGTCGCCGCATCTCAAAAAAGATATAATTGCGATGGAGAAGGTATAGAGAAGGGCAACCAAAATGATAAAGGGGATGGAACAGCTCCCCTATGAGGAAAGGCTGAAGAGGTTAGGGCTGTTCAGCTTGGAGAAGAGACGACTGAGGGGGGATATGATAGAGGTGTTTAAAATCATGAGAGGTCTAGAACGGGTAGATGTGAATCGGTTGTTTACACTTTCGAATAATAGGACTAGGGGGCATTCCATGAAGTTAGCAAATAGCACATTTAAGACTAATCGGAGAAAATTCTTTTTCACTCAACGCACAATAAAACTCTGGAATTTGTTGCCAGAGGAGGTGGTTAGTGCAGTTAGTGTAGCTGGGTTCAAAAAAGGTTTGGATAAGTTCATGGAGGAGAAGTCCATTAACGGCTATTAATCAATTATACTTAGGGAATAGCCACTGCTATTAATTGCATCAGTAGCAAGGGATCTTCTTAGTGTTTGGGTAATTGCCAGGTTCTTGTGGCCTGGTTTTTGGCCTCTGTTGGAAACAGGATGCTGGGCTTGATGGACCCTTGGTCTGTCCCAGCATGGCAATTTCTTATGTTCTTATATTTAAAAAAAAAAAAGTGTTTTTAAAGCAGGTAACTCCTGACTCCAAAGATGACTGTGATGGCTGGGGAAAGTATCTTACTCCTCAGAGAGGACATACCTACTCTTTAAAAGATAGATAAATATTTTTGTAATATGCCTAATGCTCAGAGATTTTATGAGCTGCATTCCTCAGTGAAATGAAGGTCTTGTAAAGCAGACTGCATACGGTCATGGTCATGGTTGCTGTAGTTACACATTATTTTATTTTTATTTGATTTCTATTCTGCCTTTCGGGCACTTCAAAGTGGATTACATTCAGCTACTGTAGATATTTCCCCTGTCCCCCGAGGGCATTAGGTATCTACTGACCACCTGGCCTTCGCCAACAGGGCACACAGCAAACGTTCCTTTTTCGCTGACTACGAGGAGAGTCTAATTATTTCTACAAATGTTGTTTATTTGTGACACCGATTCTTCCAGGAAAGCAAAAGCCACAGTTTGTTTAATTACGATCAGCCCCTCATTCTCCATCGCTGGGCCCTCTGGGAAGGTGAAAGGTTTCCTTAAACGGTGCGTAAAGGAGAGAAAGCCGCTTGAATGCCCCAACTGGGTTGTCTGTGTTAGAGCAGCAATAAACTTGAACAGAGCAAATACAGATGTATAATCCGCTGTTCATTAAGGGGGACCAGTACTTTCTGACTGTTGTCTTTCCCAACTGCAAGAACAGAGGAGGCTGACGAGTGCCATCAGCCACGGGGACTCGGCTCGGCGCGGTCTTGTTGGAACGGCGCTTAGAAATCGCCAGCTGAAATCTAATTTCTGGCCCAATGGAATAAATTGGATCTGATAGTTATTCAATTAAAGGGCCTGGGCAGCAGGACGAGGCCCTCCTCTCAGAATAACAAAATCGGGAGTTCTCGACAGGATGACTGGGAAAAACACCAGGTTTTCAGTGCCATCCCTTCATTAATCATCAGAGAAGCAGGCGAGAGCCGTGTGAGGTTATTATATGGTGACACAAAAACAATGCTCTAACTCAGACCTGTTCTGCAGCCAGTGAAGACCGAGGAGGCTGCTATAAACCCATAAACTAAGCTGACACTGGTTGTGGCGTAGCTTTGAGTTACTTTTTGGTGCATTACAAAACTAGTATAGAATTGAGACCTTATAAATCACTGCAGCATTTTAAAACAATATGTTTGGAAATTAGTGATTTGTGGCTATTGCAAATCCTGCTTTCCTTGCACTACTGGGTTGTTTTGTTTTTTTCCATAACCCCAAGCCAAGAAGACTAACATCTCTTAAAATACACCCCGTGTTTTAGGAATGTACACGTGTCCTTGGATAAATGGATTTTTGAGGTTCTTTGCAGCAGTGGCTCAATGGGAATTGCCAGTGTGTGTGTGTGTGTTCTCTTCAGGCCGGATGTACTAAAGGAATTTTTCTCATTTTGTCCATGGGAAAAATGCTTCCTATATAAGCCCCTTAGTGCTCTGTCTTGCAGCATGGGATACCACACTAGCCTGCTCATCAATGCAGAAACTAGCTTTCTGCCAGAATCCGGGTTTATCGTTCCCTGGATTATGAGTTTGAGCAGTTTAATTTTTTTTTTTTAATTTATTGAATTTTTAATAATTACAAAGCATTTCCATCTTTGTACAGGAAAGAAAAAGATCATATTTTATCCATAATAAACTAATATACAAGAAACACTTCTTTCTCTAGTCCCCTATTATTGAATGTGAGGGGAGGAGACATGGAAATAAGGGAGCATGATTACTCTATATTTTACATACTATTCATACAAAAGGAAAAAGGCTTTAGCTTGCATTCGTACTACCCTTTTTACAAATACTAGGTTACTGGATGTTAACCTCGCCATTCTATGGGAATTATGCCACACTTTCAGTTGTTCAGGCGTTGTAAAGACAAATGTATTACTACTGTATTTGATGATACATTTTCAGGGGTATCTAAGCTGGTATGTAGCCCCATCTCTCTAGCTTCCTGTCGAAGTGACAGGAAACCTTTCCTCCTCTCCTGTGTGCTTCTTGCCAGATCGGGGAAGATCTGGACAAATTGGCCCATACAATTTTTCCCCCATATTTTGGAAGTAATTCTTCATTATCACACCCATGTCCTGTTCATAAATGAAGGAAATCAATAAGGTTGCTCTCTCGATGATCTCTACCGCAGAAGATTCTAAAAAGTCAGTTTGATTTCCCAAATCCATTTGGTTTTGCTCATTCCCTTCTCTCAGCCGAGTAAAAGGCAGAAAATAAACCTTATTAAATGGTGGAATATCTTCAAAGGGAATCTTTAATATTTCATTCAGATATCTTCGCAGAGTTAGTCTTGGTTGCTCTCCCATTACTTTGGAAACATTTAACAGCCTTAGAATTAAGCCTTCTTAGCCGGTTTTCTAATAGCTCTGTTTTTTTGTTTAAGGTGACACAGTCCTGAATAGTAACTGATTGAACTCTCTGCATCCCTTTCATTTGGGTTTCAAGCAGTTGCATTTTATCTGACTGTTCCTTAATTCTTTTATCGTGAACCTGGGTTACTGTTTCCAATCTAGAAGAAATTTGAGATATCTGATTCATACAACTTTGGAGGGCTAAATTTTGATGGGCCATCAATTCCCATACGGAGTCCATCCTTTCCCCAGCGGGTTTACTTGGAGGGTTTAGCTCTACACGTTGTTCCATGGTAGACAATAAAGGTGAAGAAACAATTGAAGTAGGAATCAAAACAGTCTTACCATCGCTGGCATCTATAGGCTTTACAATGTCTACCGACATCAGAGCTATACCTTCTCCTTGTATAATAGTTTTTCCTCCATCCAAACCGCCAGTTTCTGCGCCCTCCACGGTCACCCCTAGGCCATCTGCTCTGGGCGGCTCCGTCGCAGTTTCCACCAGCTGGTTAAGCGTAATCGCATGTGCAATCCTAGGTGTGGGAGGGCTCAAAGAAAGTTACCCAGACGAAGTAGCTGCTTCCCCGCCAGCTTCGTCAGCGGGGCATGGCCCCTCCCGCTTTTGGTGTACGCGAGCACACTCGTCGGTGGTTTTCTGTCCCGCAGGTAGTGAGGAGTTAGAGGGGTAAGTCCTCACCTTCCCCTTTCTTTTTGGTGGCATAGTGTTTAGAAATTAGACCTTGAAAGAAAATTATCTGCGGGAGCTCCGAGTCAATGCTGCTAGCAAGCGGCCATCTTGACTCCGCCACTGAGTTTGAGCAGTTTAATGTAATAAGTAGAGGCTGTCAATGAGGGAGTGGGAAAAGGAATTGATAATGGAGGTGTCCACCAAAACTGTTTTTCTTTTACCTTTTTTATTAATTTTAAAAAAATTGTCTAAAATAAAACAAAGGAATAAAAACCAAAAGAAAAATATCTCAGGTCCACCCTGGCCCTCTCCTCTCTGCCTGCCGCCACTGCCACAAAAGCCGCCCACAGCGCCCTCTCCCAGGACTCCTTCAAACTGCCCATAAACCACTTACACTATCTGTAAGTCTAAGAGGGAGGAGCGATTTCCCCCCTCCCCAGTAACTCCTAGCCTGCTAGGCCTCCATTTCAAAATGGCACTGCCTGGCCAGCACCATTTTGTTGTCTGGGGGTATTTATGTATTTACTAAAACAGTTATCAGCCACATTGTCTGGCATTCTAAGCAGCTTACAAGAAATACATTCTTAAAAACAGTGAATTAACACTTAAACATAGGCATAGCTATCCACATGAGTAGGACAATTATCCCTATTCATATTTTGCCCAACTGCAATCAGAAACGTACTTGTATTTTTAAGAGAAAGTCTTTCCAAATGATTCTTTCCTGAGGCAAGCTGCCCCGTAATATAGGGCCTGCCACGGCAAATGTCTTTTCACGTGAGTCAGCAAGTCTCACTAGGTTCGCTGATGGGATATCGACTAGACACTGACCAGAACGTCATACATTTCTCTATTTTAAGGAGCGAGTCAATGTTCTGGGCGGCTCTGAAAAGGAGCCAAAGATGTGCCTTCGTAGAACAAAATGGCGCTGGCTAGAGGCCCACCAGTGAAATGGGCAATTTTGTCTCAAACAAAAGGCACACCCCTAATTGACAGCATAAATGCATGATTCTCTGTAGAAAGCAGCAAGCTAGAGTACAGTTGTACCACTTAGGAATTAATGCATAGGTGCATTATTAATAGACGTCTTTGACTTCAGCATGAAGATACAAAACTAGGAAACCAACCAATCCGTGCATTTTAGCTGTGAATTTACACATTCTAAGTTTTCATTGTTTGTGCCAATATCTTTACAATCGGAAACATTATAAAACCGACAGCACAGAGAACATACAAAATAGAGCTTATTCTTGTTAGTGCCCACATTCAAGGCTGAACTATCCTTAAGACGAGAAAGTGTGGCGATGTGAAAAATGTGCTTTGCCTTGCAGTCTCCCTTTGTATGAGATTATCATGGTAGTGAAAGCAAAAATCTTAGTAGGGCTGCGATAGCTTTTATAGAACAACAAAGAGCTTGTAGTACATGAGTTCACATGACCTCACAGGTTCCTTCTTCAGATGAGAATAAGCCCTATATAAATAAGAAATAAAAGAAAACAGACCCCCAAATTAGCTTAGTGCTGTTATAAAAGGAATAATGCTGCTTAGATGGGTACACCATTTTTGTACTGCCTGTGCAATCGATTCGGTTTGAGTTTGTCTATATTTACAAGACCGGCCCTTTAAGTGCTGGCAATTTATGACAGTTACCATAGCTACCTTCCGCAGAGCTATTGATTGGTGGTCGTGCAAAGCCCACAGCATTTCCAAAAGATGCTTCCTGCTTGCCCACCTCCCCTTTAAGGGCTGTGATGTCACTCAGTATGTCCTGAGGCTGGCTTACTTCCAACTGAAACCTAATTTAGAAAGAAGGTCCATTCTGTGGTGGTGTATTGTCGTAATGCAACAGCTCCAAGATCTGATCGACCAATCAAGATGGCAACCTTAGCGAATCTGCTTTTCAAATATGTACTCCAAATTGTGCTCATCGCTGTCTATATTTTATAAGTCATACATTTATGACTAAAGTCTAACTCATACCAAACATTTTTAATTTAAATTTGTCATATCTTGACTCGGAATTCACCTGTTCAAGCAGCTTATGCATATTCAACATTTTCTGTTAAGTTCCTGCTTCCATAAAACTCTTTTTTAAAATATTTCTTAGCTGTTCCTTAAATAATGGAAGGTGCCTAGAATTATTTTATTGTTTACCATATTCTTTACCTTATGTACGCAGTGATAATGCTGCAGCTATGTAAAATTATTTGAGTGCAAGACATATGGGGTAGATTTTCTTTACTGTAGAGAATGCAATTACTTACAGCTATAAATGTTGAGATCCTTTGACTGCAGTGAATAATGTGACTTAGAAAACATTGCTTCCAGTAAAATGATTCCACAAGCATTTTGCTAAAGTGACAAAAGTGGGAGATGTTAGTGCTTACAAAGGCAAAGATGTCATAATATTATCTTCAACTATACAACATGGCCAAGTATTACACAGACGTCCCCAGTACAGTTCTACCATTGCTCCTCTGTCTTCACCTCCAGTGAATTTGCCTTTCTGGTCAAATATTTCTTCTGTTATAGATCAGCATGCTGCCAAATTGGATTGAACTGCATGATGCCCGTTTGCACTAGTCAAAAAAAAATAAGTGCCCGCTCCAGAATTGTTCACCCCAGGATTTGCAGATTAATAGGAGGCGGGGTCAAGTAACCTGCCGCCGGTGGGATCAGGTCCACCGGCGGCAGCGTGGGCCTTTCCCGATGCCGCCCCACCGGATGTGCTTCCCCGTGCAATTGCACGGTTTGCACACCCGGTGGCGCCGGGCCTGTCTGGTGCGATACTTTGGTGGAGAGAGGAGAAGAACTACCACACCGGTGCTTGCCAGTGGAACCCACAAAGGATGTGCCACAAGATTCAGCAGAGGAGAGAAATGGAGGGGTTAAGATTAAGCAGAGGATCCCAAGTATGGAAGGGAAATCTTTAGAACAGTGGTATTCACTTCCACTCCTCAAGGGCCACAAATGAGTCAGGTCTGTAGGATATCCCTAATGAATATAAATGGACAGATTTGCCTGTTCGTAGCCCTTGTTCACTAGATGTGAATGCCATCACCTTAGAGGGCTATGAGGCACCTGTTCACAGCAACCGAGGATAGCCTAAGGATCCAGAAAGGAACAGAGAAGACCCCTGGGATGAATTCAAGGAGCACAGACACAAATGTGAAGTATTCATTTTTGTAACATGGATGTAACAAGAAGAAAATTTGCAGTGGCAAATAATTACTTTTTAACTAACAACTCCTAAAGTTTATATTGGATTCTGACTGTTAAATGGCACTTACACATAACGCCTTGGGGCTTGGACATGTATCCTTTTCCCCTGTGGGTAGATAGTAAAAGCCAGGACTTAGCCCCACTACTGAGTGTGAGCTTCATCACCTATAGGATAGCCCGGGTTGGGCTTGCACACTTGTCTACTGCAGGTTTAATTTGACTAGGTTTATGAATCAGGATTTGAAGTTAGGTTTCCAGAAGTCGGCAGTTAGTATCCTTACAAACTGTAAGGCCTCATTGCACTTAAAGAAACCAGCAACATGCCTTTTTCAGTTATACACACAGGTTTTGGGAAAATATTAGTGTTATCGAAACTCTGAGACCAAATTAGCAAGCTGCATTCGCCCAGGAAAACCCATAAAGTTCATTGAAACTGAGAATGCATCAGTCCACATTACGATGTAAATATATGCAAATATATTTTAGAAACTAATAATGCAACTTAGATGCACCCTACATTAATTTTACATGGAAATATTTAAGTAGGGTCAGCTATAAATTTAACATGGGTATCTTCACAGCATGTCGAAGTTTTGATGCAGCTAGAAGCATTAATAATCATATATTATAGCATTTTCATTTTAGTCTTCACTTGAATGGGAAATAAATTTTTTGCAGAGTTAAAATTTCTCTATGCATTTTCTTCTCTTGGATAACCAGGCTGTAAATTCCCAGTGCACATTTGTTGACCCCCACCTCTCTGGAGAATACATTAGCTTAAGTTACATTCTAATTAAAGTTGTACTACAGAAGAGTAATGTAATATAATTGCAGCATGTCTAGATTAGTTTGTAATGAGTATAAGACAGAACCGGCTACTCTATAGAAAGAAAGTCCTTGAGAACAAGATGGACTTGGTTTGGAAGCTCAGTGTTAAGATGGATTTGGATATTGTTGATCAAGAACACTGCCTTTAGAACATCTGCAGTTCTTCTGCAGTCATGGGAGTGTACCACATTAACAAGAAAGTTGCAAATTATCTCACACTCTGGATTCTAGTTGACTCATCGTGGCTGTCAGAAATGTTATCTCATGCACATGTACATGTTAGGAATCAATTACATACCAATATGTGATATTTTGTTTTTATGTTCTCAATGCACACTGTTATACACGTTAATATATGTGGAAGAGAACAAGTGATTGATGTATTGTGAGAGAAGTTCAAAGTGAATTTTGTAATTAACATGATGTCTTCCTCATGGCGCATTTGAAGGTGATAATGGCTGCTAGTCATTCATACCTCCTCCATCTGGTGTTTCAGACGTGCACAACAATTCTGCCCATCAGTCCAGAGCAGTTACTAAGTTTATATTTCACCTCCTGAAAATATATGTTTGCTGTAAACTGCAAGCTTTTTTGTTGCTGACTTCTGCCAAACAATTCAACAGACATAAGGCTATAGCTCAAACATGAGAAACGTCTCTAAATCTGTATCCCATTCTTTGGGACTTAGTGAATAAAATCTGTTTCCATAGGTTGGAAAAAGTAGTTTTTGAATGAGGCCCTTTATTTCCTTATAAATATAAAAGGCTATCTCATTGATTTTCCTAGGTTTTGTTGTGTAGATTTAAACGAGGCAATATGGTGACTGAAATGTGCTGAGCTTTTTTCTCTTCTCTAAGCTCACACCATGGTGGCAGGATACTCGGATCATGCCCTCCATCCATATCTAGATGTTGGTGATGTCAGGAGAAGTGCCTCCGCCTATCTGGAAAGGGACGGTGAGCCTCAGCTATATTGTAGTGAAGGTGGCAAGCAGAGGTCTGCCTAAACAGCCCATGTTGACGGGGTCCAAGATACGCAACGTCTGGTCCTGGCCCAAGAATCAAATCCATGTCTTCATGGCAGTACGCAGCTCTGCCACTGAGCTGGCCCCCATATTACTTAGAAAGACCTCTGTGCTGTGAGGTTTGGAGAAATGCACAAAACTATGTGGAGGAGAAAATCTCCACGGGATCAAACCAAATATTCCCCAGAGCCAAATACAGCACTCTAAACAAAAACTTCTGTTGCCAGCTCACAAATTTGGCAGTCCTCTTGTTCCTGTGCCTCCTGGAACATTTGTTTATAATATTTTTGGATGGAATTCAAAAAAAGAAAGCGCCACAATACAGAGCAAAAAAAATATAAGCAGAGGAGACTGGTTGGAGAAGAATTTCTCTTAGCCTCAGTGTACCTGCAGCTACATATATCTGTATAAGCATTTGTACATTTGATGTATATTGTTTTACTTCTGATGTATAGCTATTGTATTATACTCATGTTTTGTGAACTGCTTTGGGTTAGACTATGTCTAAGGAAGGCAGTATGCAAACATAAAATAACATAGCATAAATAAGCCTCATGTTATTTTGCTTTATATAGCCTCGTAAACACTTGCTTTCTACAAAGGGTCTTTTTTGTTTTCTTGCATTTTGTCATGTTTGTGTTCATTTGTTCAGTTTGGGTGTGTAAATATTTGACCAGAATTTACACAGATAATATACTTTAAGCACCAACTATAATGATTCAGCTTGTGTCATGAAGGGGTCAGATTTACCCATTCACAATGTTGTGCATTGACTCTGATAATCAAACTCAAGGCTTGGTCCTCTTGCTTTAGATATGTAGAAATAAGTGTTGTCAAACAAGTAGTAGGTGCTTCCTTTTTTATTGGACCAACTCACTATATCTTGACTAGCTTTCAAGATATATTGAATTAGCCCAATAAAATGGTATTGCCTAGATCTTGTTTGTTGACCTCATTTGTACATTTTCAAATAGACTAAAGTGACAACCACATTACTTTGTTCAAGCTGGATTAGCTAGCAATTAAATGCTGATTTAATTTGATTCTGTCTGCCCTAGTTATGACTACTCAGCTTGACGGACTGATATAACTTCGCTGAAAGAACGCTCTTTATCTGAGAGGGTTCCAGTTGACCAATTTAGAATATACAGTTTGTATTCCTGATTAAACTATGTAAGAAAGTCCTCCTGAACTAGAAGTCCACATTGTAACAACATGGTGTGCAATGAAAGAATGTTTCCTTAATATGACCCTTGATATAGCTAATTGATCTCCTCCTCTTCTTGATATTTAACAAAGCTTTTATGTCTGATTTAATACTAGGGAGTTCATTCATGGCATAAGTGAATAACTACAGATTTCTGTGCTCTCAGTTTAACATCAAAATTAAAAAATAAAGTAAAAATTGCAATATAAAACAATTTTCAATGGCAGTTTTCAAAGATTTCCCTCCTCAAAACAGCTATAACGTACACGCAGTGTTCATATTTTGGCTACATTAAAGTAGGGCTAAGACTAATTGTAGAAAATTCTTTTTCACTCAACGCACCATAAAGCTCTGGAATTTGTTGCCAGAGGATGTGGTTAGTGCAGTTAGTGTAGCTGGGTTCAAAAAAGGTTTGGATAAGTTCTTGGAGGAGAAGTCCATTAACAGCTCTTAATCAAGTTTACTTACAGGCCGATACAGTACAGTGCGCTCCAATGGAGCGCACTCTTAACCTGCCCTTGGACGTGCGTTTTCCCTTACCCCTTATTCAGTAAGGGGCGGAAAATGTGCGTCCAACCCGCGGTCCAACCCGCAGCCAAGCCGCACATTTTACTTTAAGAAATTAGCGCCTACCCAAAGATAGGCACTAGTTTCTGCCAGCACCAGGAAAGTGCACAGAAAAGCAGTAAAAACTGCTTTTCTGTGCACCCTCCGACTTAATATCATGGGGATATTAAGTCAGAGGTCCCAAAGGGTAAAAAAAGTTAAAAAAAAAAAAAAAAATTTAAATGGGCCGGCAGCTGTCGGGCTGAAAAGCAGACGCTCAATTTTGCCGGCGTCCGGTTTCCCTGCCCGTGGCTGTCAGCGGGCTCGAGAACCGACGCCAGCAAAATTGAGCATCGGCTGTCAAACCTGCTGACAGCCACCGCTCCGGGTCAGAAGGGAGGCGCTAAGGACGCACTAGTGTCCCTAGCGCCTCCTTTTGCCCGTTTCTACCGCACCACCTAATTTAAATACAGAATCGCGCGCACAGGCGAGTGGGCGTTCGTCCACTCTCCCGCGGACTTTGCTGAATCGGCCCGTTAGGGAATAGCCACTGCTATTATTGCATCAGTAGCATGGGATCTTCTTAGTTTTTGGGTACTTGCCAGGTTCTTGTGGCCTGGTTTGGCTTGATGGACCCTTGGTCTGACCCAGCATGACAATTTCTTATGTTCTTATAGGGCAGTCTTGGGGGTATTTTCAAACCTTTGAGTGTAATTCTTCTCTCCCCCCCCCCCCCCCCCACACACACACAGAGGAGGTAATTTTCAAAGGAGTTGCGCATTTAAATATAAAATACTATCATAGCAATTTTCAACAGCCATTTACTTCAGTATAGTGCACTTACGTTACGGACAATTCAATGGCATGTACTGTAGCAATTTTCAAAAGCTCACTTGAGTAAAACCCAGTTTTACATGTGTAAATGCTTTTTAAAATCAGGGTTACAGTGATTTCCTCCATCCACAGAAAAAAGAAAGTGCAGTCCCCCACCTGTGCAAATATTCAAAAAGAAAATTACATTCCAAGTTTGTTTTGAAAATTGCCTAAAAGATCCACTGGTACAAAATTATCCACACACATTTACACCAAGGCAGGCTACTAAAAATTGCATCTAAATGATGCTATAATCGTTTAATTTAATTTATGACCCTACAGACTTCTGTTTGCAAACAAGATCAAAGTAAAATTCCGTACATAAAATACATCCAGGAATTAATATAAAAACATAAAGATGAATTGCAAAAGCTGAGCATGCACCGGAATCGGGAAATGGGCATGTCTATAGCACATGCGCGTGTCCACCCTGTTTTGTAAGTCACCCATATGCGTGCACAAGTGCCAATGCGCGAATATCTCGCATCTGGGAAAAAAAAGGGGGTGGTGTGGGCATTCCAGGGCGGGGCCAAGAGATGTGCATGGACGTATCTAGGCGCCTGGGCGTGCACCCAGGTACATTTGAGTGTAAAGTTATTTCTGCTACGGAGGAGGTGTTAGTCTCAATAAAACTATTTCCAGGCATCTCTGAGGTGTCTGGGGGGGGGTCTGGGTTACCTGGAGGGAGGGCAGGCTAAAGAACCAGCTGTAGACTGGGCAAACTGGTAGATAAACTGGTGAAACTGGTCATGGTGTGTGCAAGCACTTGTTATAATATCCCCTCCCTCACGCAGCTCAAAGCTGACATTACGCGGCTGTGCACACACACATACGCGTGCCAGGGTTGTTTTATAACATGCGCGCATATGTGCGTACAGGATAAAAAAAATCGCCATGTATCTGCTCGCATGTGCATATACACATGTGCATATACACATGTGTTATGGGCACCTGCTCACCCGTTTGAACACGTCGTATTGTAACATCAATAAATACCCAACAATAAGTACATTAAAAAATAATAAAAACAATCAACATCATTACATTTGGTTTCCCAGTTTAAAAAAACTATAAGTGTGTGTCGTCAAAATCAATCATAGCCTACCAAGTCCCCCAGGATCTCAAGGTACAAGAGGCCAGGACTCTCAGACAGGAAGCCCCTTTTCACATTATTACGCTGTAAAAACTGAAGTGTAATAAACACAGTTTCCATAATTAAGTGTAAATGCTTGAGCAGAATATCACCATGAGGCCATTGGGGAAGGTCTTCATTTATATTGTCACGGCATGCAGCCATGGTGACATGAATTGCCTGGGTGCTAATAAGGCACTGCAGAGCTACCCACCACCAGCATTTGCACCTCCGTACCAAATGATGTGGCATATACCTTTCAGCTGTATTAAACAGATTTATTTTCTCCATCTTTCATTGGCTAAAATAAAATTAGAAAAGTGCATAATCTTTTTCTAGGTCAGTAATTTGTTTACATTTTCTTGGTTTACCATTTGCTTATTTTCTTCAATTAGATTTTAAGCGTAAATCAGATTGCATCTCATTATTATGCGCCTCTTGCTAATAATGATCAATCAGCCTCTCTTATGCTTAGCACTACAAATGTCTTGTGCCCTCTTTTTCCTCCCTTCATTTGCAAACATGTCATTTTTACGGTTGCTCTAGCCTTTCAGAGCCGCGTTTTTCTAGAGGGCTAAATACAGACTTTTTGCTCATGTTATTAATGGAAAACACTCTGTCAAAGGAGAGGACAGGACAGCATTTGACACACTGGGAATGACAACCTTGCATTTTCCAGTATTTTGTATGATATGTTTTTATTCTGTAACCAGATCAAGTTGATGGGAATTTTCCATGATGATGCTTCCCTCCAGTAGGTTAACCTTGGGAGCCCAGAGGCTGGCCAGTTCAAATACCAGGAATCTCTTCCTGGTACAACAGTGCAGTGCTTTGAGAGGAGCTCTTACCAAGAAAATCATTATATCTGACAGAGCTACGGCCTATCAACTTTGTCATTTTCTATTTCTCAATAATAGACACGACGGGCGCATGCTTATAATTCAGATGCTGTGTGAATAACTAAAATAAAGTAAAATGTCATTTTCACTGTGGGCTTTCAGTGATGGCGTTCATACCAGATGTTAGCAAGGATAGCAGTGATCAAGAAAATGATTCCCCATGGGTCTGATTTTACTAAACCTTTATTTTTTTTTCCTATTGACACAATGGGAGAAAAGCCATCGTGAGTCAGGCCCTCTCAACTGAAATGGATAGCAAAATACAATATGAAATATTAGAATAGAAATCATTTTCACGGATTGCACACTTTTAATAACAAGGCTAGTTTCCAGCTATCATCATTCTTGATTTCCTGTTGCCTATTTTACCCCTCTATTTCTACTTCTCGTCTTTGCCCTTCCCTGGTGGTAATATAAGCATTTTTCACCATCGTAAGTGATGAGTCCATTTATGAGATATACAAATATGGGCTGAAAATCAAATCAATTTCCAAGCATAACTTTAAAAATTGCAACCAACTCCATAAACTGTGCAGCATTGTTTTAGTCCTGATTTCTCTCACATGTTGGGCTGAATTGGCGTGAGACTGATACCCAGGAATTCTTAAAGAAGAACCGATATCTGCCAAAGCTCGCTCTCTGTACGACTGGTAAGAATTTACTCCCATTCTGTGTCTATGGGAAAAAGCTTTGTAACTAAGGCCCCTATATAGTTTGCTTTATTTGTGTGGGGGTCACTCTCATTCACCCCCCAAAAAATCCATATTTGTGCTGTATTTTTGGTCCATTTAATATTTGAATTTTGTTTCCTTGGGGTGTATTTTGTTATACTACCTATAATTATCTCTTAGCAATCCTAATTAAAGAAGAAATAGACTTCAAATGTTTCATTTCTGTGCCGGTGGTGTCCAACTGCGGTGCTGGAGTGCCACAAGCAGGCCAGGATTTCAGGGCATCCACAATGAATATGCAAGAGATGGGTTTGAATGCACCGCCTCCTCTGTAAGCAAATCTATCTCATTCATATTCATTGTGGAGATCCTGAAAACCTGGCTCTCGAGGACTGGAGCTGGCCACACCAGCTCTATGCATTTCCCACAGGTGCACACGCGAATGTGCGTAAACCACACTTCCAGTAAAAATGCTGTCTCTCTGTGTTGAAGAAAAGGGGTATTCTCGGCAGCGGGGTCGAGGAGCGCACATGTGCCATTTTGACAGGCCCTCACTGTAGTAATCAATATATGAGGGTAATTACAAATCTGGATGTTTCATTGAATACTATGGCGTCTCTCTCCAACAAAAACTCTCTTTTGCATATTGTGTGAGACGGGGGATGGTAATTTTCTGAGAGATTTCTGTGGGTAGAGCACTACTTCACCTGCAGAAGTGGCCCGTTAAAACAAATTGTGCGTCTGACCTAAAACATAAAATTATGCATGCACACCCTGTATGCATGCACTTTTACACAGCTAAGTGAGAGCATTCTGGGGGTGGAGTCTGGGCAGGAGTGTGTGGGACCTAGTACGTGCGCGTTTATTAAGTTAAAACGTATGGAGGTGATTTTCAAAGGAGTTACTTCCGTGAGTGAATCCTACGGGACAATTCAATGGCTTGTATTGTAGCCATTTTCAAAAGCCCACTCACTCGAGTAAAGTGCTTTTAAAATCAGGCCCTCTCGGCTCAATTTTCAAAAAAAAAAAAAACGGGAGATCCGCGCGTGACCGGGTTGTGCGCTAATCGTCGCGGCCACGCGCCTATCTCCCAGTACACGCGGAAGAGCTTGCTTCTTAAAAAAAAGGAGCAGGCCGGGACAGCACCATTAGGCACGGTCCTAGTGAAGTGCGCGCAGGCAGCCGGCCAACCTGTGCGACCTACTACTGCTCTGGAGAGCAGGTAAGTATTGAAATTTAAAAAAAAACAAAAAACAACTAGTTAGAGAGGTTTTAGGGGTCGGGGAAGACAGAGGAAAAAGCAGGCAGGGTAATTAAGAGTTCCCTCCCAGTCCGCTCCTTTATTGGAGCAGATTTTGAGGGAACTGGAGGCCCGATCACGTCGCCACGCACATGTTACGAAATCGCCCCCACTTGCACGCATGAGTCGGCACGCCGCTATAAGATCGTGCGCCGATGTGTGCGCGGGTAGCGGATTTTATAACATGCGCACCTCCATGTGCACGTGCCGGGAACCGTGAGCACATTGACGCCCATGCACGTCCTTTGAAATGAACCTTTATGTGTGTAAATTCCCTTCAATAAAATTACACAGACCAAATAGCACTAGTGAATAGCGAGTGGTTTTGCCAGACTAATTTTCAAAGCTGACTTGTGCATGTAAGCTTACTTTCAAAAATTGGTGTGCCTATTTGCCAGCTATGTGCAGTATTGCAAAATGACCCCACAGTGAGAGGGTCTGTTAATATTTAGCCAGTAATAAATGTCCTTAATGTATATGCAATATTTAAAAATTCTGTGCTTAGGTTCAAGAAAGTCTTCAGTCTAACAATGGAGGAAAATGGAGAACTCTATTTTAAAATGGAGGTGGCGGCAGCAGCAGAAGATAGCAAGCTTCTTCCTGTTGCCCTGCCAAGTTTTGTTAATCCAGATTTGGAGAGATTATTTCTTTGGTTGAGAGAGTTAATTAGTGTAGGAGCCTTTTGAGTCCTTGGCTTTTCCACCGAGGATCTAAGATGAAACCCAAACCAGTGCTGTCTGTGGCCATGAGCCTAGTTATCTAGCTAAACCCTGCCAGCAGTTCATTCCCCACACAGCTGCTAACAGCTGGCTTATCCCAGTGTTTCACTCACTACCAGTTTGCACCAGATTTGAATTTTTTTTTTTTTTTAAATGGAAAGCAGATTATTTTTTTGCCTTGGAAGAACTCTGGTGGACAGGTCAGCAGGGATTTCATCTTTCTTTCTGCTCAGCATTTGAGCTGTGAATGGTGGTGCTTTTAGTTGCGAGCTTACATGGGATCAAGCGCTCAACAGCTATCATTTGGATTTACAGATGTGCCAGATGTGTGTACATTCATCGTTGCATTAGAAGTAGGCAAAAGACTTGCTTTTTGAGAATTCTCTCTCATTTTTTTTTTTTTATACTCCAGACACCCTCCCCCCTTCAGTTTGCTTAACTAATTTGGGGCTTACAGACGCAGTGTACATTGGTGATGATTTATGAGGAATAAGAAGTGTTTTAGTCATACTTTACGTGTTTTGCTGTGACAGAGTGTGCAACCCATCACGCCATTCGCCGCTGGATGTCACAACGACATGTTGCAGTGCGGTACGGCATAATAAACCTGCTTGAAATAATCCTAGCGCACATTCAGAAATAGTTGGAAGACCCATTTATATGAGTTAATAGATGTTTGTGTTTGATTTCATGTAATCTGAGCAGTTGCTACCAAAGAGTGTTGATTATCTAGAAAAGCACAATTACATCTTTTTTATTCAAAAGAAATGCTTCTACTGAATTGTAAAGATGAATATTGCTGTACTACATGTACTACGAGTACAGCATAGAGTTAGTGCAGGCAGTTGCAATGTGACCTTTCCCAGATGATGCTGTCGGCGTTCTTCACCCCTCTTCTGGAGGAACCACCTCTAAGGGGTGAGAGCTCAGTTGCATTTGCTTGCCGGTTCAACCCTTGGCTTCTCTGCTGAGAAAGCCAACAAGGGTGACGGATGGCTCAAATTGTGTACTTGGCTATTACAGCACAAGGGTGTCCCCGGTCTCGGTCATTTTACACTTTTCATCCCGTTTCATGGCCACAGCCTGTTGACTAATATAATCACACATGGTAGATTTCACTGAAATTAATGTTGTTACAGTTTAATCAGGGAGTCATTTTTCATATACTGAAGGGTCTGATATACCAAAGGAGTTTTCTCAGTTTGTCTCTTGGAAGATCCTTTCATGAAACTTAGAAAGAAATTGACTTCTTCAAAGATAGAAAGTGATTGTCCTGGTCATGGGATGTGATGAGTATTTGCCTCTGTGTCCTCTGAATGTTCTTTGGATCTAGCAGTTTCCCCCTGCTCGTTTGGACTTCCAGGTCAATCGGAATCAAGGTAGGGATCTGGCAGACTGAACCTGGGAGTTTTCATCTATTTTATATCCCTTCAACGTATGTTAGTGCCCAGTTCTTTCCCAGGACCAGGCCCCAAAAGCTCCTTCTAGAACTCTGCAATCCAGTGCCATAAATCTGGCTACTAGGTGACAGCATTGCACAACGACTATGACTCCTGCCTACACCCTACCCCCTCCAGGGGCTGTGAATGCTGCTTCTACAGCATCCCCAGCCCTGGCCAGCCCTGAGTAGCAGAAGACCTGAACTAGGTCCCTCTGAATAGCAGTGCATGGCTCTGCCACTGATCCGTCGGGACGGCCAGGACCTCTGATCCTGCTAGAAGATTATTTTTCCAAGAGCTGTGTTATAAAGGAAATACTCGAGAACCGAAGATGCTCTCTGGTGTTTAATATTGCATGATATCCTGATGGTTTCTTACTTACAAAGCTTGTATTGTACTTAATATTAGCCCGTCTGCATTCACCCAGAGCAAATCTTTACTTTTCTGTTGAAGACTGGTATATATCTAGGCAGCCACTGGTGAAAAGTGTAGGCATCCAAGGCGATATTTTTTTTTTTATTTGATTATTCAGAGATAGAAGCATCAATTATACTTTGATAAGTGAAGCTGTGATGTCAAATTGAGAAATTCTGGCAGGGAGATTAAATTAGGTTTCCACATCTGGTTTTACATGTATCCCCCATGCAGAGCTACCAGGTGAAGGTGCATGAAATATGAGATATTTTTTTTTTGTGAGAGCCAGGTTCAGGATGCATGGTTCTGGAGGATCTCTGACCCATGATGGCAGGACTGATTTCTGAAGGGTTAAAAATGGGGGAAGCCCTAATTAACAATGTATGAAGGTTTATAGAAGTGTTCCTCCAGTCAGAATACGTTGTGATGGAGTTAGAAGGAGCTACAGGGAAAATTAAATAGTGGCCCAGATCAGTACTGGACAAGCCCATCTGGCATCAGCTGAACTCTTTTCAAACAGTAAACTTCACCCAAACTACTTTCATATGGTAACTGGTGCTAGCTGACACCCAATCTCAGCAAAAAAACAAAACAAAAGAAAAAGTAAAGCTAAGGAGTGAATAGACAACAAGACCAATGTAACCTGTCACTTTTGGAGACAGTTCCCTCAGCAGTGCTCAGACGCGGCAGTGTCTGAGATGCTTCTACCAGTTCATTGGCTAAATGAAGGACCTGTATTTTTAGAGTCTTCAAATGTTTATTTGTTATGAAATCCATTATACAAGAACCCAAACCAAAAATATGTCACCCTCATTTCTAGTGGTAGCCATGAAGGCAGGTAGCACGCTTAGTACCAGGACTTAGTCTTTGTACTGTCCCACTAAACCTGGCTTGGAGTCTTCAAAGGGGGAGGAGGAGAAGTTGGACCTCCATGGCAGAAACTCCTCTGGAGAGCCCCATGGTTTCTCCTCTCCTGCAGATGCAGGAGAACCAAGAAAAAATCAGATCCCTCTCATCCAACTCCAAACCAAAACCATCCCACTGAACCTAGGGATCACCTGCTCGTATGCAGACAGGAAACTACCATTGCAGCAACTTCCAGTGGGGGTGGTGTGGCAAGGTGGTACATTCCTCTAATCTACACGGCTTGGTCCTATACCTATGCCAGAACCACTAGTGGAGATCCCTATGGGGTTTCTATATGTATGTTGCTTGTTATTTTATTCATAATGGATCATAAGCTCTACAACAAAGCTTCATAAACCTGTTCTGGTGACCCCCACAACTTTTCAGGATATCCACAGTGAATAAGCATGAAGGAAATTTGCATGCATTGGAGACTCGGTATATGCAAATTTGTTTCATGCATATTCATCATGACTATGCTGAAAACCCGACTGGTTTGTAGGGTCACCAGAACAGGTACGAGAAGCCCTTCTCTACTACTTCAAATGTCCAAGCATGGCAGTCTTTGCTTTTTATTCTGGAGAATTTCACGTTTTAGTGCCACCCATTGCACATGTTATATAACAGCAACAACAATAATCAGAACTGCCAGTTAGAATACTGTGCCTGTTAGCTCCTCACCACAAGTGAAAATGATGCAATTTAACAATTCTATTATTTCTAACACCGAAAAGTGAGTTTGCAGTTTGATTTAATGCACTGTGTTGAGTTACAGACACAAAGGGCACCATTTCCACAAAGGCATTGAAATTCTGGACTGTGACGCTGATTGAATTGGAGTGGCAACATCTGTGGCTTCAGCGCGGGGAAAATTTCGTTTGCATGTGGTTGGTTCCTGATAACCGGTCTCCCTGCCTAAGGCAGTGTGTTAAGGGACCTCGTTTGTCCTGAAACCTTGCATCGTAAAACATTCATTAGCTGAATAGAGATGTCATCTTTAGTCGGTTTTACTGGAACACACTGTATGTTTGGTTGGTTGCCTTTATAATGTTTGGGAAGGAGGATGGAAGAGGATTTTGTAGTACAAAAAAGTTTGCTGCTTGAGGAAGGGACTTTGGCAGACTTATGCATTTTTAAAGATGCTACCAAAGGGATCAACCCTTTCCCAATGACTTGGTTTTTAATGTGGTCCAAGACTCAATCAAAGAAGGCAAAAGAAGAGCAGTGTTGGCATCCTATTCCCATATTTTCTCGAGTAATCCAAGGCCATGCAGGCAGGAAGTCACATAGGCCACCCAGACATGTGTGAGGCATCTCCAGACTCATGGTCAAACCTAGGCACTTTTCAAATCTCAGTCAAATTTAATAAAATGTTTACTTCCTCATCTTTTGCCTGGTGCTTGCAAAATGTTGCCATTGGTATTCAGGTATCATTGCCCAGTCTCTCTTGTGCAATGAATTATTTCCACTGTTGACAGAAGGAAATATATTGAGATCTTCACTGTTCTGAATCCGCTGGAGAAACTACAGAAAGCAGTTCTTGATTAGGTCTTGGGTTGGATAGTGGTATTGGTCTCCCTGGAGAAGATTTAGTATGAGATGGGAATTTATTTATTTATTTATTTATTTTGCATCGGACTCATTCAATATACAGTACTTACATCTAGATCTATTGCTTTTAATTTTTGAGCAGCAGTGCAATAGCGGTTACTGGCAGGCTTAGCCACTGTTTAAGAAGAAGGGTGAAAGTGATATGATCTTTATTGAGTTTGCATGGGATTACCTTGCTCTTCATTATGATTGCATTTGCATTACATACAATAAGCCACAGGAAAGAGTTTGTTGCTGTCATTCAGTGGCACTCAAGGAGCCCAATTACTATAATCATTAGGTGAAGCCTGATTCCCCTACCGGTAACTGAAGCCTGTTAGCACACATCTGACATTCGAACCCTGTATAAGGTTCCAAATAAGAGACAAAGGATTATTAATATCATTCTACCATGGCTCATGGTCAAGTAGAAGATAAGAGGGGAGGGGGAGTATTCAGTAAACTGATGAGTGGACAAGTTATCTGGCTAAAGTCCTAGATATTCAGCGGGATGAACATCTTGCTGAATATACTCACCTAAAGTTATCCGGCTACATGTAGCCGGATAACTAAAAACCCCTAACCAACTATGTTTGAATACATAACCGGTTAGCTTTTTTACTAATCTGGCCTTGTGTGGCCAGATAACGAGCTACTTAAGCGGATATCCTCAAAGATATCCGGTTAAGTAGAGCTTTAAAATAAAAAACATATTTAAAAAGTAAAGAGGCCAGCAACTCTGAAAGCGTTAACTGTAACTTAACGCTTTCCACACCACTGTTCCCTCTAATCTGTGTGCATGTTCATGCACACACAGAGAAAACACAGTGCACACAAGAAATTCCAATATTAGCATTATACTGGCTCGTAGCATACAAATTTGAACTCTGCTTATAAAAAGTTGCACAAAAGAACATTTTTACACACAGATAGGCTGATGCAATACAGTGCTCTCAGCTGAGCGCACTGTTTAACCAGCAGTTAGATGCGGGTTGTGTAGGCGCATGCACAGCCCCTTATGCTTTAAGGGGATTAGCACCTCCACAACGCGAGTCCAATGCACCAGGAAACTATTAACGCTCATCACATGCAAATGCAGGTCGATGAGGCTATTAGTTATTCACTCCCAATGCAAAAAATAAAATGTGCAACTACAAGCATTAATTTCTGAGTACCCCAAAAGGTTGTACAGAAAAGCAGAAAATACTGCTTTTCTCTACATCCTCTGACTTAATATCATGGTGATACTAAGTCAGAGGAAGGAAAGATTTTAAAAAAAAATGTGTTTTAAAAGTGCTGGCGGTCTGGTTCGGGAAACGGACGCTCACCTGTGCGCGCTGATTAGAAAAATGGACGCCGATAAATTCAGTGTCCGTTTTCTAAACCAGCGGACAGCCGACCGCTTGTATACGCCAGCTGTCAAGGAGGCGCTAGGGGCACGCAATTCACCCTAGCGCCCACTTTCAGCTCTTTATTTTATTTTTTTTCTTGTGTCGGCCCCTTAGCCTTTCAAAAATTAGAGGGAGCATTGGCCGGTGCTGATTCTGACAGGGCTATTTATTCTTGCACCCGGAGGGCGCAGACTGGGGCACTGACGCTGCAGCGAGGGGCCCAGGGTCAGCAGGATTTTGAATACATTGAGAGAACCTGGGACAGGGTGGACACGGTGCCTGTTTTTTCAGACCAAACCTACACCTGGTTTGTTGACCTTTAGTTATATGCATGTAAGTGGACGGATATGACCACTGCTAGCTTATTCTTCTGGTCAAGCGAGCCAAGATGAGGGAGATCTGGAGCTAATTTTCAAAGGAAACTCCCTGCGCCTACTCGTTTCCTCGGCCAATAATAGTGCACATGGACTTTTACCCAGTGGGACTGGGGGGCGGGGGAGGGGAGATTGATTTATTTGTTTAACCATGTAAAAAGTTCAGGAACTTACCCATTACATAACTACAATTTTTCCTCTGTCCTTTTAAAAATATTTTTTGATTCAATTTGTTTTATTTGACTTTGTTCAAACTCCTGCCTCTTTCCCCCACCCCCCGAAGCTAGAAAGGCAATCGGGGAGACGTAGGCTTGCTGCGAGCAGGCAGGGCAGCGCTGAGGAAATGAGAACTGCATGGGGGGAAGGCGTTAAGTGTGTTGCGGAGGACAATAAAGGAGAGATGGATCTGAGAGCGATGGCAGGCACGGAAGATGAAATATGACCGGCAAATCGCAAGCACTCCATCTAACTTCACTCTGCCGCTGTCACGCTTATTTTCATTTTATTTTAAAGATTGCACTTTGCTTGTAACAGAATTTCTTGAAGCAGCATTTCAGCCCTAATGGAAGGGTCCTTCCTCTGTTTGAAATGTGTTGTCGCGGGGGGGGGGGGGGGGGGGGGTGCAGCTTCGGTGAACAGGGCAAATGCACCGAGCAAATGTTTTACCTCTCCTTCTTTCCCACTGGCGCGGGGTGCGCTGTCTCTCTAAGGGCATGGGGGGTGTCCCCGAACGGGTCTGAAGCTCGGAACCAGAAGACCATAGGAGCACAAAAGCTCCAGAACGTTTCTGGAAAGAAAATGTTTGCGTTATTATTCTCAGTGTGCGGGAGATGAGGGGTGGGAATTTCCAGAACACAGTAAGCGAGTTGGTAAAAAAAATTACCGTTGCAGATTTCTCCTTGCTGGCTAAACAGAGGTGCCCAAAAATGTCGAGGGCAATTTTCAGAGTCATTTGCCTGGGTAGATTGGCCCTGTCTGAATACTGCCCTCCCTCATTCTGCTGAAGAGTGCATGCTCCGTTTCACAATGCACCTGCTTTTGCCACACTTAAGTGAGAAGTTGCTTGAGGCACATGATGGGATCGGGAAATAAGCCATTGTCACAGGCCGGTCAGGCTGGGCTGGGAGGGGCAGCGCCAGACTCTGGAGCAAGGCCAGGCTGGATTTTCTGCCTGTACCACCTCCCCCACAGTTTGAGCCCTTGGGTTATGGTGACAGGCAGGACTGAGCTGGAACACGGCTGCTGCTACTGAGGGCAGGCAGGAGCTGAAGACAGAGACTGGAACCAGAGGCAAGGCTGCAACAGGAGTCAATGCTGTGAACGAAGATTGGCAAACAAGGGCTTGAAGTGAGGGCAAGGCATGGACTGGAAACGGGGACTGGGCAGGCCAGGACAAAGACTGGACTGGGCAGGAGAGGACAAGGACAGGACTAGAACAAGCAACAATAAACAAGAAGGCCCAAACAGGGTCAAGCCTGGGCTAGGTGAATCTAGAAGGTCTGAAAGTCGCAGGGCAGGGCAGGGAGGCCCAGGTGGCTCCTGAGTGAGGTAGGAAGGCATGGAAGACCACAGTGCAAGGCAGAGAGGCCTGGAAGGCCATAAGGCAAGGCAGGAGGCCAAAGTCGGCTGCAAGGCAGGAGGCCGAGATGGCCACAAGGCAGAAAGGCCCAACGGATAGTCAGGACAAGGAGCTGAAATGACTCGACAGAGGCAGGGAGACAATGGACAGACTGGGTTAAGTAGGGCTGGAGACGCTGGGTCATGGGATCAGTGAGAAGGTGGCTGGAGTAGCTTTGAGGGAAGCTTGCTGATGACCTCTCCTGGCAGGGAGATTGCAGAGCAGGCAGAATTGTGACACTTTTGCAGATTATCACATTTTCCATTCTATGTGCATGACTTTTTGCTGAAGTTTTATTTGCATAAGAAAGCAGGCACTTGGCAGCTCTCAAAGGAAAGTGTGATTATACCTTTCCTTTGAAAATCAGGTGCAAGATTTGTCCCCGTGGACTTCGCACCCGGACGGGAAGTTTGAAAATTTCCCCTGATGTGGACCTCCCACACCGCACCCTGAGTTGAGCAGATTCTTTGCCATGAGAATTAATGTCATGGGATTTCTGCCGACCACATGTCTTCTTCTGAGTGAGCGTTTTAGGAAATCCTATTCAGTGCTGTCACTTCCATAAAGATCTGCGTACAGTATGTTTCCCATCTAAGATGGATTCATTTGCTATTTTTTCCCCATCTCTCTAGTTTTTCTCTTCCTTGGACGCCTGCCTTCAGGTTACTCACCTTTTCATCTGATTTATTTCTTGCTGCCCACACAACCCTTCTCTCGCGTCAGCAGCATGCAAACTGAACTGTAAGCCAGTGTTTCTCAAGTCACTCCTAAAGTATCCCCCTAGTCAGTCTGGTTTCCAGGTTATCCTCAATCAATATGCATGAACTGGGTTTGCATGTACTGCTTCCACACTGTGGCTGTCCTGAAAACCAGTCTGGATAGTGGGCTGCTCTGGGGCTCGCTTTAGAAGCACTGTAATAGCTGTAAGCTATTACCAGCTCCTGCAATATGGCACATTGAAGCTGAAATTCCTTCAAATGTGCACTAGGACACACCGCCCCAGCTTATGCAAGGCATATAAAAATAGCATTAGCGCACCAACAAGGTCTTCCTACCATACCAACCTGCATGGTGACTCTTTAATATTTACGTCAGCGTGAACATTTTATTCATAATCACGTAGTATTTTTCAGGGGGGGGGGGGGTGGGCGCCAACAGTTTCCACCTGCCTCCTTCATCTTCCAGCTCAACCAGAACTGGTCTCTGTTGGGGCTCTGGCAAGACAAGCCTTCGGTCATAACTCTGTAAGGATGTTTCTACATTTTATAGCAGCCCCGCCTCCTCCTCCAGTCTAGCCCAGTGACAGTCCTTGGCCAAGGGCTTTTACATCATGGCTCCAGAATCCTGGAACCCGCTACAGGCGCAGTAGGTGTCACCATGGTGCGACGAATGAGACTCCTCCTTCCCTGTTTCCTCGTCCCCGCCCCCCCAAGACCTCCCAGGTACTGTGAACACTGCCTGTGGGCCACCCAAATCCCAGCTGGCCCAAGTTGGGGAATCAAAACCAGGTCCTACCTTATGAGCCAATGGGCCGACTCTTTCACAGTGCATTCGTCTTGATGTTATTCTTTTCTGCTTGCAATACAATATTCCATGATGTTTTTTGGTACAGAGACCAGGTACTATGAATAAAACATATGCTATCTTACGCTGGCAATATCTTAGAAAGTGTAGAGCATATATCAGTGCAAAATATCCTGCAACATAGCTTTCAGAAGGGAAAAATTTCACATAGCCAACAGTATTTCAACTGCTTATGCCATATATTTGAGAATATGTTTAATACATTTTTTCCACAAATACACAGAATGTATATCACAACATGCTACAAAATAATTCACATTGTATTCAGGTAGTGCATTGCCACGGTCAATGAAATATTTATCCTATTAGTGTCAGCAATGGTTTGTACATAAGAAACAACTGCCAGCATTTTCCAAATATATTCTGACCTCTTCAAATATCTATTATGCGGCTACAGTATGTTAATGATGTATAGGAATGTAAAAAAAAAATGTATGGCATTTTTTTCATATTACACAGTGGTTTATTGGAAAGGGGCAGGCCGAAATGGCCACGCCATTCTGCTGATTTCTGTGCGGTCTTCTGTGAATGGTTTTGGCCATGCCTTGGACTAGCTGCCACTTATTAGCTGCAACCAGAATGCAAATGCGGAAGGAAACTGCTCAACTAAAACTTGCAGTGGTTCTCAGCGTGGTTCTCCAATAACCCCCCTAGCTAGTCTGGCTTTCAGTTTATCCACAACGAATATGTGCGAGATCGATTTGCCTGCGTTGAATGCAGACGCATCTCATGCATATCCTGAAAACCAGACTGACTAGCAGCCATATCGAGGACCGAGTTGAGAACCACTGAACAGAAGTATCTTTCCATTGTAGGATGTTGCCTGGTGAAAATGGGATGCTTGGGCTCTAGGCACGTGATGATGTCATGATAACAGGAAACACAACCTGAGCTTGCAATCCATATCACCGGCATGGTAACCGAGAGAATGAGGAAAGAGGGGCGTGGGGGGAGGGGGGCCAGAAGAAAATGCAGATGCATCCTGAAAGTCATAGAGCTGGGAAATACTGTACAAGGAACCAATTTTTCATTTTCACGTGACTGATAGCATTGTGACTATGAAGGGGACTGGAACAATTCTCCCATGATGAGAGGTTGCACGGGCTCGGGCTATCCAGCTTGAAAAAGAGACGGCTGGAAGGGGACACGATAAAAATTTATAAAATCAGGAATGGAGTGAAACAGGTGAATAAAGGAAGGTCATTTACCCTTTCAAAAAATACTAAAACAAGGGGACGCTCCGTGAAACTAACAACCAGCAGATTTAAAACCGACCATAGAAAGTGCTCTCTCACTCAGCGCATGTCCAGCTGTGGAATCTGCTGCCAGAGGACGTGGTGAAGGTGATGAGCACAGCGGGGTTTAAAAGAGGTTTGGACAGGTTCCTGAAGGAAAAGTCCATTACACTTTATTAGCCAGGCAGACTAAAGAAAGCTACTGCTCTCCCTGGGAGTGAGTAAGATCTACTTGATAGGATCTGCCAGGTACCTGTGACCTGGACTGCCTGCTTTGGAGACAGGAGGCCGGGCTTGATGGACCTTAGTCTGGATACAGTACGGCATTTCTTATCTATCTATATATAATGGGGCAGATTTTTAAAAAGTACGCGAGCGCGTACTTTTGTTCGTGCACCCGGCGCAAACAAGAGTACGCCGGATTTTAATAGATATGCGCATAGCCACGCGTATCTTTTAAAATCCAGTGTTGGCGCGCGCAAGGCTGCGCGCACCGAGCCGCCCAGCCCGCCTCTGTTCACTCCAAGGGAACGGAGGCAGGGAACTTTCTTTCCGGCGCCCCCCACCTTCCCTTTCCTTCCCCTAACTAACCCGCCCCCCCCCCCCCCCCCCCGGCTCTAATTCACCCCCTTACCTTTATTGCAAAAGTTACGCCTGCCCGAGGCAGGTGTAACTTGTGCGCGCTGGGCCGGCTGCCGGCGCACCATGTTCTGGTCCAGTGGCTGGTCCGGAGGCCATGGCCCCGCCCCCGGAACGCCCCCCGATGATGCGTCAGCTGCGATACGCCCCCCCCCAACATACACCAACACCCCACCCCCCCCCGGAAAGCCCCAGGACTTACGCGCATCCCGGGGTTTTGCGCGCACCGGCAGCCTATGCATCATGGGCTCGGCACGCGCAGGGGGAGCTTGGGGCAGGTTTTCGGGGGGGGGGGGGTACGCGTGTATCTTATGCGCGTACCCCTTTGAAAATCTGCTCCAATGCGCTTAGGAGGAAGTGGTGTCAGTCTGTCCATAGCAAAAGGCCAGAAGGTTTATCTGCTTCCTGGTGCCGGCAGAGGATCCCAGAGGACACTGTGAGCCCTCTAGGCTTCAGCTTCCACAGGCACCACACTCGGAGAACAAATCTGATCTTTGGACACTAAAGTGGCCAGGACTTGGGCTGGTTGGTGGCAGGCTGTGCTGGGACTGGATAGAGGGCCTCAGCCTGGGGTGGGAAGGCAGTACTATGGTTGTGGGGGAGGGCTGGGGTTGCTGGGGCTGGAGGGAGGAGGGCAATAAATAGGAGTCTCTGGGGAATTACCTTGGGTGGCTGTGCTGCTGCTGGGGCTGGAGTGGGGGGAGATAGCCTGGCCTGGGGCTGAGGGGGGAAAGCAGGCTGAACAGTTCCTGGGGCTGCCGGGGGGGCGAGGGCAAACTGTGATGGGACTGAGGCTTGGAGCAGGAGGACAGGCTACACTGGTGTTGCAGGGAAAGGGTAATTTATAGGGCATCCAGAGAACTTCCATAGGTGTCAGCTAATTTTCTTATTCAGGCGTACCAATGAATTGTGCAGTTCTAATCTGTAGGATCAGGTGATCCTATTACAATGTAGGTAGGGTATGCTGATCTTGGAAATATGCATACCATTGCTTGAGTTTATAGGTGTCCAGATGAAATATGATTATGTATCCAAAGTCAATTTATTAGCCATTTACATTTATTATTATTTATGAATTGCCTAACACTAAAAGGACTAGGCAATGAACAAGAGTACAATCATAATATAAAATTACAAATCCAAAGACAAAAGGTAAAAAATAAATAATGAACAACTTAAAACAGCACATAACTACATAGTTATTTATTTATTTACTTATTTATTTGAAAGTATTTATTACACACTTAAACAAATGATGAAAGATGAGGTACAAACCCTAAAATAGGGCAAGCAAATACATTAAAATCACAATCAATGTAATTGATATAAGCATCAAAAATCTCATCTTATTTCTATAAAGAAACACCTCGTGGATTTGTAAATATTTCAGGGATATGGATTACTGACTTTATCAACCATCAATCAAGGAGTTGGTTCAGCTGGTCAGCTATTGGAATAGCTGAGCTGACATTCTGGTATGAATTTTTATATTTTGTGTAAGTGTATGTGTGCAGTTTTTTTTCCAGGAAATCTGAAATATATATCATTCTCATTGGGCTTTCTAGTAAAGGACAGAGCCAGATCATTTTCTGAAACATGTTTTTTTTTTACAGATCTGCTGTCAGAATACAGTAAAAAAGAATAAATGTATCTTTTGCTGTATTACAAATGGTCCTAAACCTAATGTTTGCACACCCTATTTCTCTGTTTGTGTTTCACTAATATCTCTACCTGATTAGACTGCCTGGGTGGTATTTATTAATGCAGCCATATTGATTAGCGAGAGAGAGTCAGAGAGCAGCTCTCTTGTCTCTTCACTTCAAAGGCAATGCATTTAGAGAGTGGGGACATCCAAAAAAAAAGAGAAATCCAGAAGACCAATAACAGCTAGGACTGAAATTCTATCCCCTTCAGGATCAGATAAGATTAGAAGTTGACGCCATTCCTCATTTCAAAAGTTATTGATTGCCTCAAAAAAAAAAAAAAATATTTTTTTTTTTGGTCCAGCAAGAGATCTGAGAGAGTTTTGCAAGGGCCTATGGGAAACTGAAACACTAGCATATTTGGGGAAGAAGAATGCATGCTGAAGAGCTGGGCACAAGCAGAGCGCCCAAGCTATGGGCGTGGTGGTCGGTTTCCTCTCAGAAAAGAGCAGGAAAACTATGCAGTGCTAAGGCAATAGACGTGTCCATGCAGAGTTGCTGAAAAAGAGTCAAGGCTGGCCCTTTGATTTTTGTGTCCAGCGGCTGCAAGTGGGAGTGCCCAGGCTGTCGGGGCTCAGGTGCGCCACAGAGGTAAAAGGCATCCGAGCTCTGAGGAGGGAGGGAGGGAGGGTGGCGGCTGGTGCTGAAGGTCAGCCTCGGAGAAGGTTTCTCTCTCGCCCTTGGCCAGCAAGGGATCCTGTGGGGGAGGACATGCGGTCGGAGGAATGGAATAAGTGTCATGACGTGTAGAAAAATGGAAGACCGAGGGAAAAAATAAAGCAGCAGCTACGATAACCTTAAACTTTTGGTATCTATTTTTAACCATTGCCTCTGGATTGCAAGTCTTTGGTTTGTGTGTTTACCATGATGTACAGGAGGGGATCCAGGTGACATTTACCAAGTGCTATGCAAGCAAAAGGAATTGTAATGAGGTCGGTTGAAATTTCTCGCTGGATGGTTTAACACTGGAGCTGGATTTTCCATGTGGGAGTCAGAAACACAGGCAGCTGCGTGTGTCGCTTCAAAAGATGACTTGTTCATAAGATTTTTCTTTGACCAGCACTATCAGCGTTTTGTTATTTAATTACATTATTAAAATTCTGCCTTTCATCTCAGTAGAAACAGGTTGTTGCAGAACCTCACTTGAGGGGCAGGATGTAATTGTTGCTGCTTCTAACACACCACATGAAAATTGCTTTTGGAAATAGGGGCATGGACCCTAGTGCAAGGCTTCCAGCCAGTCTGGTACCCAGGATATTCCGCAGTGCACGTGCACGAGACAGATTTGCATGTGTATGCCAGTTTATCATGTGCAGGTTATCCTGGAAACCCAACAGGCTGTGGGATCACTTGGCCAGGTTTGGGAAGCCCCAATCGAGCGATCAGACTGGAAAGCAGGAATAAGAAACTGGTTAGTTTTACTCCAGCTCCCCTATTGATATTCCATGCATGACACAAGTCCTATATGTAAGCAGCTTTTCCCAGAGCATTCCCTCAAGTACTACAGAGCTGAAAAGAAATGGCCGCAGTCCCGGATCCGGGGGGGGGGGTAGCACAAGCTGTAAGACGCAAGGAGGTCGCATCCAGTCACTAAAAGAAGAATCTTCACACCAGTTATGTTGTTCCAAAAGTTTAATGAAAAATTGCAAAATGGCACCAAAACAAAAGGATCCCTCCACGCTTCTTGAATTCCCCCCCCCCCCCCCCAAACAGCTTAAAATCCAAAACAACAAACTTACAGAACGCAGAGCAGTAAATTCAGATTTCAGGAGTCCCTGCTGTGACCACTCATTGCCTTCAAAACCTTCCCAGAAACTTGTGTTGGCCCTGCTGTTACAGTTTCAGATTATTTGGGGTGCCTGCAACTGACACCCTCTTCTCCCTTTCAGATCGACATCCTCCGGAGGTTTTTCTCACATAGTCCCCACCAGTAGCATGCAGCTCCCTGCTGTGGATTTCTAGCTCCCTCACTAGAGACCCTTGGATAGAGGGTTTGCAGATGGTTGGACTTTTTTCCCTTGGTAGAAACAAAGGGGAGAGTCTCCTACTCTCATCCAATAGTAGGAAAAGCTCCAGGCAACTGGCCTACTGTTTCTGTCTGAAAAGACAATGGTTCTTCTCTGTGGGGAAAAGGTGAAAAGTTGGAGAAACCTCTCCAGGGAGCAGGTCAGCACCACTGCTGGCTCTCTCCAATCCTCCAGGGCATTGAACTCCCTCTAACGTCTCATGGAGATAAGTAGATAGATTGTGAGAGAAATGACCCACCCTGGAGGGATGGACCACGTCAATTACTCACTGAAAGCTGGACTCCCCATACCAGACCTTCCACTGGAAATTTCCACATGGAAAAGGCCTAACAGCCTTACACGTAATATCCCTAACAGTTAGTCATGGCTAACTTTGGCAAGGTGGCACTGTTTAACATACCTGACTATCTTGAAACTAGCCAGGCAACTTTATCTGACTGACTTTAGGACTGCTATATTGCACAGCTTAACTCAGCCACTAAACACCTCCCAGAATGTGGCCAGCAGAGATTTTCAAATCCCACCATTTGTCCAACTAAATCTAAATTTAGCCGGACAAATGGTGCTGAATATCAGCCTGCTGGTGTCTAAAATGACTGCCAGCAGTTCTAGGATGGAATCCAACTCATTCTGATTGAGTGATCTTTATTAATGGATGTATGGACAAGAAGGGCTGCGATGACTCAGAATTAGTTCCAGATTAAGGGCCGGATTTTAAAACCTGCGCGCGTAGGGTACATTTGTGCGCACTACCCGGCGTGCACAAATCTACACCCGGTTTTATAACATGCGCGGGCAGCCGCGCGCCTGCTATAAAATTCGGGGTCGGCGCGCGCAAGGGGGTGCACCTTGGGCGCGCCGAGCCCTAGGGGAGCACTGATGGCTTTCCCCGTTCCCTCCGCCTGCCCCCCAGCCCTATCTTAAACCCCCTCTAACCTTTGTTTAATAAGATGCGCCTGCCTCCAGGCAGGCGTAGGTTGCACCCGCCGGCCAAGTGCCGGCGCGCATACGCGTCCCGGGGCTTACGCATGTCGCCGGGCCTATGCAAAATAGGCTCAGCGCGCAGGAGCGGTTACGCGCGTAACCCTTTGAAAATCTGGCCCTGTGTGCGCATCATTATACAGTCAGGAAGTGTCCTGACCTAATTTCTACATATATATATACAACCAGCTAAAAAGGACATGTGTAACTAGGAATGTTCAAGTGATCGAATGTTCACAAAATGGTCCTTGATGTTATATCTGATATTTAAAAAGGCTTTGAAGTTCAAATATACGTAAAAGCTAAGATTCACCAAAGACTATGGACATGTTCCATGCGTCTGTTTCAAACCAATCCCATCTCCTTCCAGAGATCCTTCACATACTGAGCAGAAGAAGGGAATATGCCATACGACCCGTATGACATAGTGAGGGCAAAAGTAGCGCCGGCGCCATTTTGAATATTGGCAATACGGCCCGAGTGCAGGAGGTCGCTCCCGGACCCCCGCTGGACTTTTGGCAAGTCTTGTGGGGGTCAGGAGGCCCCCCCAAGCTGGCCAAAAGTCCCTGGGGGTCCGGGAGCGATCTCCTGCACTCGTGACGTCGGGTGACAGGAACCAAAATGGCGCCGGCGCTACCTTTGCCCTGTCATATGGTAAGGGCAAAGGGCCACCGGCACCATTTCTATTAACGCAGCCGTGGCCCGAGAGCGGGAGATCGTGCCAGGACACACACCCCCCCCCCCCCACTGGACCCCAGGTAATTTAAAACATTTGGGGGGGTTCGGGAGGGTGGGGGATTTGTTTTAAAGGGTCGGGGTGGGTTTTAGGGTTGTTTTGGTGTGCCGGTTTTCCCGCCCTCCCCCGATTTACGATTTTTTAACAAAAAAAAACCATGACGATCAGATTTCCCTCCCCCCCCCAGCCAAAATCGATCGTTAAGACGATCGATCACACGATTCACATCCCTATTTATTACATTTTACCAACCTCAACAGAACGCACATATTTTCCATTTCATACTTACATTTTATCAGTGGGGAAAAAGGGGGGGTCGGGACATTCTGGGACAGGGTTCAGAAGTGCACAAGGTGGCTGCAGTTTTGTAAGAGAAATGTGCGTATACCTAACCCAATTTATTCAGACACTTCTACACCTGCTAATTGACTACGGAAAGTGAAATTGGACGCTTCTGCAATGTTTCAGTGGTAGGCCTGGGTGAACTGGCAGCTCAGAGTGAAGTGCTGGACGGTCTAAGGGAACTGGGAAATTGGTGAGGCCAAGTGCAAGTGCAGCTATTATCAAATGCTTTATGAAAGATCTGCCTCTGCTTCTAACTCAGGCTTATTACCCAAACATGTTCTATTGTTTTCACACCTAAAACATGCATGCGGATGTTAGTAAATTAGACAGAGAAAGAAAGCATTTTCTTGCCTTGGAAATATATGGTGCATACGTTAAGAGCAGAAATACACCACATTTCATAAACTGTGGGGCTCCTGCTGCAGAGTTTATACAATAATAGCATCAATTTCTGTGCGTCTGCTTGCGCATGGAAATGCTGTGCTGCGACTGGTGTGAAAGGCGCTGTTTGCACCTGACTGACACAGCGGAGGGGGGGCAGTGACTCGCCTGAAGTCGGAAGGGAGTGTCAGTGGGATTTGAACCTGGCTTCCTTGGCTCTCAGCTGCTCCTCCCATCCTTAATGATTACAAATGGATCTGGGCCTTAGGAAAAAATTAGAAACGGGGAGGGAGAAGGGGGGAAGAAAAGAAGAAAAATCCATCTACAAAATGCCTTGAACTTTTTGTATTACCGTGCGCTGGAAAAAAAAAATTGCTCTGCCTTTTAATGTTTGATGCTCTGGAAGCCTGGAGGAGATGAAAGGATTTCTTGAAATGGCAAGAGGAGGGGAGAGGGTTACTGAGGGTACTGAAAGGGTCCTTTTGATCTACGAAGGGGGAAATACCTGTTCACACATAGCTGGAAAGTCAGCATGAACTTAAAAGAAATCATTGACTCATTGTAACGGAACCTGCAAATGCCAATATTGGCTCGCTCTTGTTGTTTTCTCCACCCAAAATTGACAACTAATCCGCACAATCTGCCGATTTTTCTAATCTATTTTTCACCTCACTCTTTATTTTGAAGAACATTTAAGTGCCTGTTTTTGTTAATGCAGCAAAGCAATATAGGCACATGAGCAAGGAGAGGTATTTCTCACCCACAACACTGAGCGAAAGAGATTTGCCCCCCCCCCTGTGCTTATATCAGCGCCAGATTGAGCACCAAAGGGCAAGCCACACTCAGGCTGGAAAACTGAAATACGGGGCCGGCCCCTGCTGGTTTTTGCTTCGTGGGACTAGGATTCTGTTC
Organism: Rhinatrema bivittatum; assembly: GCF_901001135.1. Classification (NCBI taxonomy): domain Eukaryota; kingdom Metazoa; phylum Chordata; class Amphibia; order Gymnophiona; family Rhinatrematidae; genus Rhinatrema; species Rhinatrema bivittatum. The sequence continues at coordinate 66,837,176 of NC_042629.1, read as the reverse complement.
CCTGGCCTGGCCAGGGCTGGGAATGCCGTAGAGGCAGCTCTCACAGCCGTGACTGGCCCCAAGGGGGGGGGGGGGTGCATGAGCTGTGCCCCCATGGCAACCAAGAGCACTAAAACTTGCTGCTGCCGTTTATCAGCCAGCTTCGGTAAGGTAAGGGCGGACGGGGATGCGTGCAAATTTTGGTGCTCCCCCCCCCCCCCCCCATCGCTTCTCAGATCTGAAGTGGATGCCCTGCCCCCCTCCTCCCTCTTTCTGTCCACCTCCCCCCCCTCCCCAATACAGGGCTAAGGCCAGATCTAGCCACAGCCTGTGAAAGTGAGGGTCCCGGTCGTCGTGCAGTGGTGACACCTAGTGGCCAGACCTTCGCAAGGTTATGGAAGGAGTTTTCATGCATGGCCCTTGGCTGAGGACTCTCGCCGTAGTGAGTGGCATGGAAAAGTAGTTTTAGTGGTTAGAGCAGCTGGGCCACGGTTCAAATTCCCCTGTGGCCTTGTGCAAATCACTTCTCCCCCCCCCCCCCCCTCCATTGCCTCAGGCAGAAGCTCAGATGCTGAACCCTCTGGGGATAGGGAGATGCCTACAGTATCCTGAATGTAATCTGCTTTGAAGGGTCAGGAAGGGCAGAATATAAATAGTAAAGTAAATAAGTTGGAATGGAAATATTCAGTGAGAGAGAGAGTAATAGTTACAATTGAAGGTTTATGGGTTCTGAAGCCCAGCTGAGGCCCAAAGAAGCAGAAAGGAAGTGAGAGATGCAGTTTATTAAAGAGCTGGAAGGTGCTGCATGAAGGGAGCAACACAAGCCCTAAACAGCTCTGACTAACTCCGCTGATTCTCCTGTAGCTGGCAATGGCTTAAAATTAGGTTTTACATATGTAAAAGCACTCAACCTGTTTAACTGGGCTTTTGAAAATTGCTACAATATATGCCCTTGCGTTGTCCATAGGTTTTACCCGCCTAGGCGCTCTTTACGCAGGTAAATGGCTTTTGAAAATTGCCTCGATAGTAGTTACATTTCCGCAATCACCCTCAATCTGAGCCAGCACAAGCTTTATTTTCAAATATTCCGCCCCCATCTGTGCTCAGAATTGGGGACGATTGTAATGATTTCTGCGAGGCTCTCCTAAGCTAATACCACCATCACGTTCTGTGGAAATATGAGTTCTTTTTTATATGTTCCAAATTCTCTTTAGGACGATTGAGCTACTTTGAGGAATGGTGAATTTTCATTTGAAATTGGCTGTAGAGTAAGAAGAAACATTTGCAGCCTCCCTCTGTCTCTGGTGTATTGTGGGAGGCCGATAATCACTGCTGAGGGGAGGGCCTGACGTGCCATTTCCGGGGCGAACGCCCTTTACTCCAGCCAGGATGATAAACCCGACTTCACGCCACTTTTGTCAGTGATTGTTCTACCTCTGACTCCGGACATGAGGACGGTCGTTCGGCTGGCTCCGGTCTTGAGCAGTCAAAGGATACAGATTTCAGGGAATTTTCTATCTGGGAAATGCAGAATTACTGATCCTGACTTTAGATCTGAGCCCAGCTGTGCTCCTAGGGAAGCCACTGAACATCGTCCCCCAACCCCCATTAGTTCTTGAAGCCTTGTCTCTCCCAGAGAGTGTTACAGCAGAGTAATATCTGCCGATACAAAGCAATGCATCTTAGTGTGTGACAAATCACTTTTTAATTGCCTGCAGGAAGAAACCCATTAGTCTTCTCTTTACGTGGGAATAATAACAATATTCTGCCAAACAGGAGCCAGTTTGAAGTCAAAAGCTGCAGATTTGGGCTGCTTCTTTTCTTCGCATATCTGCGACCAGCCCATAACGTTCAGTCTTTGAAAGGAGGAAGCTGAATTGTTTTTGATGCCCCAAAGAGGCTGCACTGAGGGATTGAAGAAATGGCAAGGCCAGGGAAGGGAGGGGGCTTAGCTTCTTACAAAGGTTTTCCTCATTTGGAACAACTTCTGTTGAAGCAGCCTGTGAAGGTGCACAGTGGAGAAACTCCTTCAAGCCTTGCGGTCATAGAATTTATGAACTGCTTTGCTCACTTTCTCTAATTGGATGACTCTTGAGGCAAAATCTCAAACTGTTTAACAATAGGATTGTTTTGCAGGACCCCCAAGTGTTCTCAAAAGATGAGGTACGATGACATCTTTTTATGTTGATCCAACTGTGAAGGAGTGCCCTTACAACCCCCTCCTTAATAATCTGTGCGAGACCATAGAAACATAGAAACATAGAAATGACGGCAGAAGAAGACCAAACGGCCCATCCACCTCAGTCCACCTGAGGAGGAGGAGAGCTTTGTGGGCAGGACCCAGCTGTGGAGGTTAAGAGGCAGAGCTCAGCTGGGATCAGCAGACCCATGCTCAGGTCTCCAGGAGATGGCAGCTTCTGTATACATTGCTGACTTAAGGTGAATCCTGTACGTGAATGGGGATTGTTACTGTGTTTACTGCTGAAGGTAAGCAGAGATGCTGAAATTTAATGTGCATTATAAATAAAAGTGCTCAAAGAAGCCTTGACGCTCAGTTACCATGCCATATATGATGTCAGAAGTGAGATTTTTTTTTCTCCACACAAGGCACAGAGAAAACCCAAGTCTCTGGGGAGATAATAAAAGAAAGTTTCTTCTATCATTGGCCTGCCAAGATGTTTGGAAGCAAAGCACTGCTATTAGAAGAGTGCACAAGAGCACAGAAGAGTTCAGAAGGGTGTGGCTCAGGGAGCACACCAAAGTAAAACAGTTGAGAGAGAGAAAAAGAGATTCTGTAGAACATAGAGCACTGAGAGAGAACCTGTGGCTCTAAACATGGTACAGAGCCCTGGAGTGCACAGAGCGCTGAGGACTGTAAAAGAATTTGGTTCAGGGAGGAAAATAAAGCCTAACAGTTTAAAGGTTTTTAGGACAGAGAGGAAATTGCTTTAATGATACTGACTATAGGGATAGCCATAAGAGTGTTATGATTTAAACAGGCTAAGGAGACTAGCTTCGACTGAGAGAGAGAAGGGAAAAAGTAGAAAAGATAAAGCTGGAAAAGCAGGATTTTTTTGCCTTTTTTTAACCTTTGATCAGAGAGAGAGAAAAAAAAGAGAGAAAAGGTTGGTGCAGAGAGACTGGACTTGAACATGGTGCGGCACTGAAGAATTAAAGCTGCTAGAGTTGGCTCTGTGTGTGTGTGTATGTGTAGGAGCAGGGTAAGACCCTCCAGCAGCAAGTAGGTTTCTCTATAGCTCAAGGAGTGCAACTGCAAGAGAAACCTGGAGCAGTGCTATAGAAAACCTGGAGTGGAGTCAGTGAGAGCATTGCAGGATAGGTAAAGGAAGAGAAGCCAGAGTGGTTGAAAATAGTGAACAATCATGTACTTTTGTGTGGTAGGAGTTCCCACCTCTTGAGAGCCAGATAGGAAGGAGAACCTGAGGCTGGTGGTACGACAGCTAGAGAAGCAAGCCAAGATAGTAGAGCCAAAGAATCCACTCCCAGAAATCCAGTACAGGCAGAGAAGTCATTTCCTACAGCTGCTGGATGAAATAGAGGAAATTCTGGCAGAGATGGACCAAGTTCTGAGTGAGGGGTGGCAATCTTCTGAGGAGACCACGCTGTTAAAAAACAAAAAAAAAGACATAGAGCCCGAAAAACAAGAGCAGACACAATGGAGTGCAAGAAAAATTAATGAAAGTCAGGTAATTGAAACTGGAATGACCTAGTCTGGGTTGCAAGAGAGCTCATGGATGAGCTTTACAGCCTGCCTGAAAAAGGCAATGTAGACTGCCCAGAAGGGGGCATTACAGAATGCCCTATGGAAGGCAATATGGCAGAGAGGCCTGAGAGAAGTGCTATAGAGGAGCCAGAGAAAGGCGCTGTAGGGTGCCCAAACAATCACTGCAGAATGGCCAGAGGTAGGCGTTGCAAGTGGAGATGGCAAAAATGCCATGGCAGCAGTTGCAAGAGAGTGGAAGCCTGAAAGATGGTGAGTTGTACAACAATTGGAAAAGAAGAGATCAGAGGAACACCCAAGTAAAGTCCAGAGTGTCCTGCCAGAGGAGAACTGGAACTCAGAGCTGCATATGGACTCATGTGAAGGACTGGGGGTAGACACTAGCAAGGAGCACAGTGGGTGGTGGTGGAGAAAGGGGGAGCACAACCCTATAGCTACAACCAGGAATTTAGCTGGCGAGAGGCCAGAAAGAGTCTACTGGGGTGTGAAGCCATTTCCCTGGTTGGGATCCAAGGTGAGTGAAGACACTTCCCCAATTGATTCAAGCTGAGGAGGAGGGTTTGTGAAGGAGTGCCTTACTACCCCTCCTTAACCCATGTAGGACAGGGTTAGATGCCTGGTCCACCTTAAATCCCCATAGAGGGTGAGAGCTCTGTGGGCGGGACTTTGCTGGGCAGAAAGATTCCTATGGGCGGGACCTAGCTGGAAAGGTTAAGAGGCAGAGCCCAGCTGGGATCAGCAGATCAGGCCTAGGTCTCCAGGAGAAGGCAGCCCTGTATACATTGTTGACCTAAGGTGAATCCTATATGTGAATGAGGATTGTTACTGTGATTACTGCTGAAGGTAAGCAGAGATGCTGTAATTTCATGTGTGCTATAAATAAAAGTACTCAAAGTTCTTTAAGCAAAAATTCCCCATGGGTAGGACTTACACTGGCTGTTATTGGCCCATTTGAAAGACGTCAAGGATAAGCTCAAGGATCTTTCTTCTTTCAACGAATATAAAGTACGCTGACAAGAAAGGATAGTTAGTATATAAGTTAATTTCTTAATATGTAGATAGGGAAATAGTTTAATATATATAAAGACTGAGAGGCTTGGCAGAAGTGGAGGGATATTCATCTGATCATCATTCAACTTTTGAAACGTATACATTATAGTGTAAAACAGACTTCATGGCAAGGGATAAGAACATAAGATGTGCCAGCATCCTGACTCTAACGGTGATCAGTCTGGATCTCTGGGAAATGCCTGGCCCCTCCCAGGGATTAGGGGTGGCTTTTTCTAAGTCTGCCTGGCTAATAATTGCTTATGGGCTTTTCTTCCAGGAACTTGTCCAAATCCTTTTTAAACTCGATGCTAGGTGCCTTCACCACATCCTGGGCATCCAGTTCCACAACTTGATTGTGCAATGAGTGAAAAAGTACTTTCTCCAATTTGTTTAAAATCTGCTGCCTGCTAGTTTCATGGCGTATTCCCTACTACTTGTACTATCTGAAAAAGGAAAAAAGTGTTCCTTATTGATTTCTTCTGTCTCATTCATGGTTCTATAAAACTCTACCGCATCCCCTCTCAGTTGCCTCTTCTCCAAGCTGAAGAGCCCTAACCTGTTAAGCCTTTCTTCATAAGGGAGATTTTCCATCCCCTTTAATCATTTTTGTTATCTTTTCTGTACCTTCTCTAGCTCTACTATATCTTTTTCTAAGAGGGGTCAACCAGACCCTGCACGCAATACTCAAGGTACAGTTGTGCCATAGATCTCTACCTGGGCTATGCACCTCCGGTTCTGGAGTGCCACAGACAGGGCTGGTTTTCAGAAAAGGCACAGTGAATATGTATAAGATATATTTGCATGCACTGCCTCCATTGTATGCAGATATATCTCACGTTATATTCATTGTGGATATCCTGAAAACCAGACCTGTTTTTAGCAATCTAGGACTGGTGTTGCCTACCCCTGGCGTTGGGCTATTCTCAGTGTTGGTTTTCATTTCTTTCCGAATCATTCCTAACACTCTGTTTGTTCTGTTCACCACCGCTGGGTCAGCACCAGCCTCCAAGTAAACGGTCCAGATAACAGCAACCCTAGCTTTCAATTACCAAATTCAGGCTGCTGGCTGGAAGAAACAGAATTGGCCTCTTTTCATCATGATACATTTATTCTCTTGAAGTTCGTGGCAAAGAATCAATACATAAAACACTAACTTAGAGAAACCCTCAAAGGGTACATTTTCAAAGCTGTAGTTGAGAATGACGCAGGTAAATATGGGGGTTACTTGGCTAGGGTAACTGAACCAGCCTATGTGGCTTTCAGTCACTAAAACTTACACAGGGAGTCCGACTACTTTTAGCCGCAGAACAAAGAATTATTCTTGGGGGCATAACTTGGTTGGGGAGAAAACTATGTGCGAACATTGAAGTTTCAGAAATGTATTACAGAGATGCCTAGTGTGTGTGCTTGAAATCATTGTTCAGTATTCAAACACAATGCAAGCTTGAAGATCGGTTGGATTTGTGCAGGATAAAGAGTAGACACGCAGAGCGCCTGTTTGGTGCCCTATTGCAAATTTGCCCCATAATGTATAATAAATAGCTCTTTAATATTTGAATTGTATGCTGGAATATAACATAGTTTGGCAATAAAAGCCTATAATGGTTAAGGAAGTGGCTTTCTATTTAAGTGCAAATTAAAGATATGGATGAGGTTTCCTTCTATAATATGCATTAGTTAATAGGAGAATTTAACATTTATAACTTTAAGACATGCTGTTAATCATCATTACTGCTATTAAAGTTTGTAGAAAATCGTTTTACTTATTAAATTGTTCATATATCTAGAAGAGGTTTTATTTCTGCATATTATCTATGCATAATATGTTGGCAGACATTACTAGGTCCATATTCAGAAGATTTATCTGGGTGAGATCGGTTTGTCCTTTCAATATCTCTCTTCCCCCTCCTTTTGTCCAGTCAGGTATGTCCACACACAAACAGTTTTGGTGCAACCGAGCTTACCAGATTATAAAGGGGGTGGGCTTGGGGGCATGGTGAGGGCGGGCTAAAATATCTAGCCGACTGCGCCATATTGAAGAAGTCTGTGAGTGAAAACGTTTGGTTTAGTTTTGCTTTTCATTACATTTTTTGTTTTTGGCACCAGCCTGGGGTTGACTGGTGACCATTTTGGAAAATTGGAGCAGCAGGGTAGGAGGAGTGGCTGGGGGATTGCTCCTACCCCCTTGAAGACCTGCAGCCCACAATGGGGACAAGAGTTCGGCAGGAGAGGTTGAGGAGACAAAAGGGCCTTTGTAGGTGGGGGAGGATGGTCGCAGACCTGGACCATGGTCGGAGATTTATTTATTTATTTATTTATTTTAGTGGCAGTGAATATTTAAAATGAATGAAATTGTGTTTGTTTTTCTTTTGTTCCATTTTGAAAGTTGGATGAAATGAGTGCACATTCCCTAACGCTGAGTGTTCTTCATCTAAACTTGTGCTGACAAGCCAGTCCACACAAATAGCTGGCCTAAAGTTATGTGGATAACTACTGTAGACCCAGATATTCAGTGGAAAACTCTTTCAATATTCAGGATCACAAAATAATACTTAGGACTCATTTATTGTGCTAATCATTGAATATGATCCTCTGTTAACTTAGCAGAGGGATGTGCTAAGGGTTTTGCTCCAGTTATTTATAAAATTTGCATATCGCTCCATCCACAGTTTTGGGTGGTTTATTTGGTTTTCAGATTTTTTTTTTCAGTTTGTTTTCGTGGGTGTGGTTTTTTTTATATTTTTGGTCAATAGCACGCTTGTTACATGCTGAAAACAAAAAATATATGAATTTTTTTTTTAATTTTAAAATGAATTCACATCCCTATTACCTGATGTAACTCCACATATGGTGTGAGTGCTTTGTAAAAACATGATCTCAGTCTGGTTGCCTCCCTTTCATTGTAGAGGCTAAAACCCGCTCATGCTGAAATAGGACCAGTTAGACATATTAATTTCAAGGGAAAAACTAATATGGAAATCCTTACATCCTGATTCCCTGCTGCAAAATCTTTAGCTTTTTTTTTTTTTTGGTTCAGAATTCTGACTTCAAACTTGTTTAGCATTTTTTTCTTTCTCTGCTTTTTTGACCTGTCAGTTTCCTCCAAGTTCTTTGGGCTGTCAGCTGAGTTGGAACCAGGGCTGGGGGATCCAGCGCTATGAGCCTTAATTCACAGCTACCCTGGAGAAGTTTTCACCCATTTTCTACGCACGCCCAGCCCGCCCAGCCCAGCCACTGCAGCGACCGTGCTCGACCTGCAGCACCAGGGCTCCTTCTGGAACCGTTGTAATCGTGGGCCTTAAATCCGGCCACTAGGTGTCAGCGTGGCCTAGTGGCCACAGCATCCCCATACTGCCCGGGAAGTAGAGCACGGCAGGAGACAGCGCTGCCACTGAGGCACCGAGTTAACCCAACTTGTTCATAGGGGGGAAAGTGGAAATTTTTATCTCCAAGTTTTTTCATAGATTCAATGAGGATAGTAGACCATGGGTTTATGGTGAGCTAACTTTCAGTTTTGGTTTTAGAAGTTAGTTTCGTGGGGGGGTGGAGGGGGCTGGCCCCTGTAGCAGTTAAGCTCCCAAACTTCGATCTGCTCTCATCTCATTGGAAAGTATCTATTTATCATCTATGTTATGTTGTGTTTGTACACGCAACAGCGTGGCTGATACTGCTTAATTTGAGTTTAGGAAGCTCCCTTTCCAGGTGCTGCTTCAAAGGTTTAGTCTGTGGGAGGGAAGGAGAATGGCGACTGTGAGCAGTGTACGCCCAGCTGTCCACGTGTGGGCATAGAGGGTTTCTCGCTCAGTCCAAAATCAGGCCAAGGATTGCTTTAGGCTCCCATTTCCTCGCCTACTATGTAAAATTCTTTCATCCTCTCCCTTGCATTATCTTGGCTTTCTCGACAAAAGCCATGTTGGAAAGTGCGCCAAGTTACATTATGCACACAGTAAGCACAAAGGGTCTGCTTCACTAAGTCTTTTCTTCCATTCTGGATCTAAGGGAAAAGACCTTGATGAATCAGGCCCAAAGTGCAATTGATTCATTTTATTTTTAACAGGACATTTAATCCTCCTGGTTTGGCCAGGGTCTTGAAGTTTTTGTCTCCCCGTTGAAGTCCGTTTGGCATACTATCCTCGCCCCTTTACCGGATTCCCCCAACTCCTGTGTTTTACAGGATCTCAGTCTCTGCACAAAAAATAGGATAATCCTCATGTCATGGCTCGGACCTTACATTTGAATTTAGCCAAAAAGAGGCCAAAAAAACTATAGACTCACACAGCGTACATGTGATGCTCCTATGTTGCTAGCAACATTGCTAATAAGGATCAGTATCTGAGGTTGTTTGTAAAAGTTTCCTACATGGACTTTCTGTTGAGGCAACTGGACATCGAACTGCAGGAGGGCTGCTAAGAGCAGAGGCAAGCAAGGGCCTCAAACCAGTCTGTGCATAATGAATATTCTATTCATAAAGTCTGTCTGCATATATTTTGGTTTAAGAAACAGATTAATTTTCATATTTTATCTGACCTGACCACCAGATTGCTTTGCCGCCCCTTAGGGCCAGATTTGCATTCTTCTGGCTTTGGAGATTTCAGAAACGAAAAGTAGAAAATGAAGTGCTCCATTTCTTTGGCAGCATCTCTACTTTTAGAGGGCAAATTTCAATAACACAGATAAGCAGGTGCATTTAAAGTCACACCTGTATTTCATAGACTGGGCAGTGAGAGCCGTACACTGTGCATTATAAAATAATGTGTATCACCGCCCCCGAAAGTACACACACACACGTTTCAGTACATGCACGTTTTCTTAATACAGAGATCCGCATGGTTTTATAAAAGTAGGCACATATATTTTATGCGCAACCTGTATGCATACGGTCCTTCAGTTTGCTTGGAGGCGGGTATTTAATAAAGTTGGCTGAAGTATGCGCATATCTCCCTTGGGAAACTACATGCGGGTGTTACTTCCAAACCCCCAGTGTGCCAAGGCCTATGGCTGTTCACCCAGGCCTTCATCAATTCATCCAAACCCTCCACCACTTGCTCCAAACCACCTCCCCCCCCCCCCCCCCCCCCTGTCCAGCCAAGAGAGAAGTGGGATTTAATTTTCACGAGTTAATTAGCAGGCGTGAAAAGCCTGCGAGTACGTTTGGAGACAGACGTGCACGCTCCATTTCTAAAATAAATAAATGAGCGCACGCTTTGGAACCTTGCCCTGGAACGTCCTCGAGCCGCCCTCTTTGTAAGCGCGTAACTTTCAGCGTGGTGGTGACACGATGCCCGTCTGAAAATTCGCTTTCCACGCACGGAGGCTACTCCTGCCCACTTTATGTGTACAGCCCCCCCCCCCCCCCCACACACACACACACACAAGTCTTTGAAAATTACCCCTCCCTGTGCTTACTTCTCTCGGTGCCTAAAGGGTTGGGTTAAAATTTAGAAGGTCCCTTTGCTTCTGTGAATTCAAGGCAGGCAGTGAGTTGCAAGGATGGGTGGAGGGGAGGGAGCTTTCATTTGATTTCTTGTCACAAGTAAAATAGTATTTTTCTGCTTCTAATCTCAAGAGATGGTTGGACAAAGCTGTGCGCACGCCATCCAGGTGGTGCTCCAGAAAAGGCAGAAGAGCAAATAAATAACTCCCAGCAACATCTGGTGAAGATATTTCAGGCAGCTGGGGGCTGACAGGTGAGAATAAAGAGACAGAGAGAAAGGCAAGTCACATAAGCCGAGAAGAAACGCAATTGAAATATTGCACTTCTCGGGAACACGGAGCTCACAGGGCCATAGAGAACGGTCTCATCTTAACATCTTTATTTAAATGCCACCACTTCTCGACTCAGGGTTTGTGTACAATATGCTAGATGATATTTTTTGACTAGTAGTGCTTGATAAGTTCAAACATGCTTTCTTTCCTCTGGGTTGCCCCCCTGCATTTAATGTTTAATTGGATTTTAGGACCGTTTCATAAGAACATAAGATGTCCTATGCTGGCCTAAGCATTCTGTCTGACAGTGGTCGGTCAGGATCATTAGGAAGTACTCTACAGATCCCATAGAGTAGATCCAATCCTTTGTTTCTCGTTGCCAGGGATAAGCAGTGGGCTTCCCTGACTCCATTTTGGCCAGCAATTATTTATGGACTTATCCTTCAGAAGCTTGTCCAAACCCTTTTTAAATCCAGCTGTGCTAGATAGATTAACCCTTTCCTCCTGCAACATATTCCACAGCTTAATTGTGCATTTAGTGAAAAAAATACTTCCTCCAATTTGTTTAAAATGCACTACCTGCTAGTTTCATGGCGCACCCCCTAGACCTGGTATTATTTGAAAGGGTAAATAACGTTCTCTATTTACCTGTCCTAGCCCACTCGTGATTTTATAAACCTCTAATATATCCCTTCTAAGTTTTCTTTTCTCCAAGGTGAAGAGCCCTGTTTATCCTTTCTTCATAAGGGAGTGATGAGTGAGGTGATCAAATTTGCAGATGAGACAAAATTATTCAAACTTGTTAGATCATGAACTGATTGTGAAGTATTTCAAGAGAACCTTATGAGACTGGGACATAGGGCATCTAAATGGCAGATTTAATTTAACGTGGACAAGTGCAAAGCAATGCATCAAGGGAAGAATAATCCAAACTATAGGTATGCAGTGCTGGGTTCTATATTAGGCATCCCCCACCCCTCCCAGGAAAAAAACTCTTGGAATCATTGTGGACAATACTTTGAAATGCTCAGCCCAGCATGCAGCGGCAGTCAAAATAGCAAAAAGAATGTCAGGAATTCTTAGGAAAGGTATGGAAAATAAAACATAGGACATCATAATACCTCTGTATCACTCCTTGGCACGACTACACATTGAGTATTGTGTACAGTTCTGGTTGCCCCATCTCAGCGAAGAAATGAACGTGAAAAAGTACAGAGAAAGGCAACTAAAATTCTAAAGGGAATGATATGGCTCCCTTATGAGGAAAACCTAGACGGGGTAGGGCTCTTCAGCCTGGAGAAGAGATGACTGAGTGGAGATATGACAGAGGTCTATAAAATCTTGACTAGGGCGAAACAGGTAAACCGGTAACAGTTATTTATCCTTTCAAATAGTAGTAGAACTAGGAGACACTCCATGAAGCAAATAGGTAGCACATTTAAAACAAATCAGAGAAAACATTTTTTTTCACTCAGCAGACAATTAAACTGTGGAATTTATTGTTGGGTTTAAAATGGTTTTAGAAATGTTTGTGGAGGAAAAGTCCATAAATCATCCTTAGCCATGTAGACTTGGGAAAGCCATTGCTTATCCCTGGTTGTAAGTAAGGATAGGATTTATTCTTTGGGATCCTGCCAGGTACCTGTGTCCTGGATTGGGCACTATAAGAGACAGGATGCTGGGCTTGATGGACCTTTGGTCTGACCCAGTATGGCATTTCTTATGTTTGATCCCCTTTCAATTTTTGTTTGGTTGTTTATTTCTACAGTTATCTGGTCACAGACCAATGACTTGGAGTAGTTACTGAATAAGAAATGCTCTTCAGTGAGTACAGAATAGCAATATTTGTGATGCTGTTTGGAGTCTAAATCTCCCATCTGATTTAGCAAAACTGAAACACGTAGTGGGTTTTGGCCGCATGGTGTGATCATGAGTTCTCATTTTTAAAATTGCATAATCATTCCTATTGATGGATTTATGTACCACATTTTCGCTTACTCTGCATCAGTACTTGATCCTTTGTCTGCTGTACTGTGCTTGTATCACTGCTGGATGTGTGTTCTTCCCTTTTAACCTTTGGGGATTTCTCATTTGTGGAGGATATTGAGGTTAGTGATAATTACTGAAAGTCGGGGTCAGCGGATGGCATGTGAAAGGAGATCGTGGTGCGAGTTTGGTTCTTAAAAAGAAAGTAAATTGGTGACATCGGGAGATTATACAGTAATTTCAACAGTTATCTGTTCATGCTGTACCTATCGTGTGGTTAACAGGGGAATTTCACTTTCCAGTGTTGATGGTCTCCAAATATACTATTGCAAAACAGACAGTCACAGAGATTGCAAGTCCTTTGGCTTAATGTTTTTCAACCCAATCCTTGGGGAAACCCCCCCGGCCAGTCTGGTTTTCCGGATATCCACAAGGAATATGTGTGAGCTATATTTGCATGCACTGCTTTCATGATGTACAAATATAGCTCACGCATACTCCTTGTGGATATCCTGAAAGCCATTCTGGCCTGGGCAGCTCTTGCATAGGTCTTAAACCTATAAGCGAGTCACTTTATTTCTTCTCAACCTGTGTCTCAGGAATTTTCCACAGCAGCTGGGTTGGGTTTGTTACACACTCATTCATTGTCTACTGCTGTTTTACCTTTGGAAATTCTGCCATCAGATTTATTGGTAGTGCAGTAAACATAACACAAATAAGAAATAAATTTTTATTGCCCTCCACTACCAAGAATGTATCCCTCTGTCTCTGAAGAGAGCAGTAATGGTAAAAGTCTTAGCCAAATATTCCAACCAGCTGGGGTTGGAGGCAGTGGTGCTATGAAGGGGGATTTACATTTCACCCCAGCAAAGCAATTATTGCATAGACCAACTATGTCTCCACTCATCCTTAGAAAATATGAGTGCTAAAAATCTATGCTCTAGTGAGTTTTGTGTACCTCAATTACTGCTTTTAATTCTGTAGTATCAGACTTAACTGAAAACACTTTCAAATCTAGAAGAAAAAAAATAAAGGAAAAACAGTCTATTTTTAGTTCTCGGCAGGGTTTATTGATATGGTCTTCTGAATCTCCCTAGAGCAGAGCAGTAATCATTGACTGCTTATTCTTTACCTACGGGGGAATTTTCTTGCTGGCTTTTTTTTTTTTTCTTATAAGAACCTTCTACAGCCGGCAGCTGGGATATGTCCTTGCATTATGGACAGGAGTAAGTGGGCAGATTAGATGAAACAATTGGTCTTTTTCTGCTGTCCTCTAGTATGTTATAACATTGCTTTTTTTTTTTGGTCAGATAGTGATAAGTGTTTTAGCCACAGTTCCTGGGAGGGGAAGGAGTTGATAAGAAGAGAGTCATGGTCATTACTCCAGATAATGCCCAATTTCTGGATTCAGAGCTATAAGTGCAGGGTTCCAGAAGAAACCCTGGTGCAAGGCCCTTAGTCCCGAACATTAACTGTTGAGGGGAAGAATTATATAAAAGTAGGGGAAAATTCACAATTGAAGGCTCCTGGGGCCAGAATCCCAGCCCTGGTTCCAACTTAGCTGGAGGCTCAAAGGAGCAGGAGAGAACAGCCAGGTCAATAAAAAGAGCAGCTCCCTCACTGTGTTAACTGCCTATGAAGCACTTCTGGTAAATTAATACATTATATAAACTTTATAGGTAGCTAAAGATTTCCAGGTTGATGTAGACATCTCCAAGATTACACATTTCTGTGGGCAACCTGTAGACACCCACTGGAAACTTGCTTTCCAGGGAAACAAGCTTGTCGGTGACCTGTGGTCTAAAAAACCCTCCCCTTTGCTTCTGTGGACAAGTTCCAAAGAAGATTTCTTTATAAGTCGCCTTCCAGAAGATTGTCCACAATTCATTCAGTATTTTCCCATTCGTTTCAGGTGTTCCATGTTCTCCATATTAAGCTACCACCAAGCTGGGCTGTTGCTGGCAGACTGCTGCAGTACCATGGACTTCTGTAGTGCCAACCAGCAGCATATAGGATGCCACAGAGTGCCAAGAAGAATGGAATTTTAAGCTGTCTGAAGTATATATAGTATACTCCCTGCTCCTACCCTTCCCCCACCCACCAAGAGTTTTGAACACTGCTTCACAGATTCCCCAAATGACCTAAGGAGCAGAAACCCCAACTCTGGGCTCGAACTAGTGACCATGCCAGCCCGAGATAGCTGTTCTAGTCATGCTGAAGCTCAAAAATGTAAAGTTCTGGTTATTGGACTGGATTTGATCAGTTACACTAGCTCCTTTCTTTGCAAGCAGTTTCACCAATATGAAAATATTGGTGTTTTTGCTCAATGTTATTCTGGTTTGTGATATGGCAATACCAAGGTCTATTCAGTTTAATTTCTTGGCAGCTCCTCAATGTGAGAAAACCTGGCCAAAAAAAATTTCCCTAGAAATAGGATAGGGGATATTTCTTATTGACCACTAGGGATGCACAGATATTTTTTTTCGTTTTGTTTAGTTTGTTTCATTTCTTTTCATTTACTTAAAACAAAAAATTAAAATTAAACAGCAAATTAAATTTGAAAAAACAAAGAAAAAATCAAAATTTAAAAGAATTCCAGGCTCTGTTAGAGAAGAAAGAAAACCCTCCCCAGCATCCCATGCAATTTTCTCCTGAACTCTTCCCACATTTTAGTTTTTTCCTGGAGCAGGCGCGATCCCAGCAATATATTTAGATACGGGGCCAGCACAAAATGGCACCGGTCTGGGCCTGGCTGGTGCCATTTTGTATGGAAGAAATGAACAATGGTGCTGGTCTCAGTCTGCTGGCGCCGTTTGTAAGTAAACGTCTGGCAGAGCAGAAGCAAACGGGGATCATTTCTGCCCTGTAAGAAACTAAGATATGGTAAGATAGGTGGAGGGGATCAGGAAAGGGCTGGTGGGGGGGGGGGGGGGGGGGGGGGGGGGGGGGAGGGGAGGGTTTGGAGGCAGTGGTGCTGACCATTTTGTTTTGTAATGGAATAAAGGAAAATTAATGACATTGGGTTTTCTTTTCCTTTTATTTTGTTTTAAAATCCTAATTGAAACATTGGGAAATGCCCTTACATGTATTTATTTATTTATTTACTTACTTATTTAAACATGTTTATATACCACTTTTACAACACATTTTCCTGATTCGTGTCAACAAATGCACTGCCAATGTAGTACCAAAGACATTTTGTAGGAAAAGCAGGTTGCAGTGGCCAAAGGTTTCTGTGCAATCTCAGGGTCAATGATTCCAGTTCCTTACTGGGATTCTACAGCACAAGATGCCTTGCATAATTGTGTAGCATAATAGTTGACAGCAGAAAAACACCAACTGGTCCATCCAGTCTGCCCACACTGCCAAGCATACACCCTAGTTGCCCGCCAGTAGGGATATCATGCCTTCTCCAAAACAATCCGCCAGTAGGGATATCATGCCTTCTCCAAAACAATCCGCCAGTAGGGATATCATGCCTTCTCCAAAACAATCTGCCAGTAGGGATAACATGCCTTCTCCAAAACAATCCGCCAGTAGGGATAACATGCCTTCTCCAAAACAATCCGCCAGTAGGGATATCATGCCTTCTCCAAAACAATCCGCCAGTAGGGATATCATGCCTTCTCCAAAACAATCTGCCAGTAGGGATATCATGCCTTCTCCAAAACAATCCGCCAGTAGGGATATCATGCCTTCTCCAAAACAATCCGCCAGTAGGGATATCATGCCTTCTCCAAAACAATCCGCCAGTAGGGATATCATGCCTTCTCCAAAACAATCCGCCAGTAGGGATATCATGCCTTCTCCAAAACAATCCGCCAGTAGGGATAACATGCCTTCTCCAAAACAATCCGCCATGTTGCTCCATTCCATGCCACCCACCTGGGTAGCTGAGTTCAGAAGACCACTTACCATCCTACCACTTCATAGCATCCAGCTTACCCGGCACTTTGTTGCAGACTACCACCAGACATCCAGGAAGCTCTCTCCTGGCAGGTCCGCATAAAAAAAAAAATCCCATGCCTCCCTACATTTAGTACCAAATCCTAGTGCTTCCCTTCTGTATTCTGAATCCTAACCCTACTACTCATTTTTTTTTTTTTTACATACCCAGTGAATACTGATGCCTCTTCAATCCTATTACGACGTGCCCTGGTTAGGATGCCATAAAATAATAGGAAATAAAAATCTCCAGTTTAACGGGTACGAAATCTACATGCGGGATTGTCACTTATGAGGCAGTAATCAAACTGAAAACCCTACTGGAGTAATCAAAGGTAGACTACGCCCCAAAGATTTAAGTACCTGCACCTGTTTTTCAAGGCAAAATTACGAGGATAACTATCCCTCTAACTATCCCTGCCTCCAAAACTCCACAGGTAAAAGTGCATGCACTGTGGACATATTCGCCTACTTGCACCCTTGTAGAGGGTGGGCAAGAATGAAAAAGCCCATTTCTGTGGTTAAGATGGAATTTCATACCCTGGGAAAGGGCTTTTATCATTGCCCCCTCCAACGTGTGAGGTCGGCCTTCCACAGCTTTATTTTGGAACAGTAAGTTATCCTAATTGGGCTGTAATGAGTTATGGGATTTCCCTAAGAAAAGGACACGTTTATCTATTCTTTGTAATTTTAAGGTGAAAAACAAAAATTGCCCTGAATTTCTAACAGCTCACATTTCTGGCTGAAGGCCCCATTTGTTTTTGTTTGGGTTTTTTTTTTAAATTTCAAGCTCATGTTTAATTCAGCTTCTATGCAAATCACTGAAATGACACTAATGTAAACATTTTTGATGAAGTCCTACTTGAAGAGATTTCAAGTGGCTGTCCCAGCCAACCTGTAACATGGAGGTCTTACTTGGCCGCCGTTCTTCCTTGCTTATTGGACCAACAAATGAATTCGCATTTGCAAGTGAGATAAATCCTTTGAATGTATTATTGATGTAAACAAATGAGGGCTCTAACTCTAGACAATACCTAATGGAGCTGACTCAACTTGGGCTGCTCCGGCTGAAGGTTGCCAGCTTTCTCAGCAGGAAGATTAATTCCAGTTTCAGACCTTAATTATCCCATGGTTTATATTTTTTATAGTTGCCTGGACACAAGGCTAAAGACACCACAATAAGTAATTAATTAATTGCAGACCCACTGGCAGCTATTAAGCAACGATCACAAGCTGCTGATCATGTGTTGTGTGTTTTATGGTCTGTTTTTCAACCATAGGCTTGGAACAGACAGGGGCCAGGCTTGCACACTCAGCTAAGCTTCTCCATACTGCTGAGAGTGTGGCATTACCCTTTTGATGAACAAGGGGTGCAGATCTTTCTGCTTACGTTTCACCTGATGCTAAGGCTGTCTCTTCCATGTATAGATTGTGGCTATATGTCGGCCGCGCATGACACAAAACCTGTTCCCTAATCAGAGGCAAATTAAAAATGAGCTACAGAAGGCCTCTCGTGGTCAATCTCCATAAGTGCTGTGGAGAACCTGAAAGGCAAATGCACTCTGAGGGCCTTATTCAAGTATATTGAAATAATCGGGTCATTTATTTATCTTATACCTTTATAATCATATATATTATATTCAATCATGTTAGAACCTTATAACCACGCTATTTATTTATTAGGTATTATTTATTAACTGTCAGCAATATATACTAATTCGTTAATTTAATTAATATGTTCAATGTTTATGTTCAATGTCCAATGTTCAATGTTAATTAATATGTTCAATGTTCAATGTAAACCGCTAAATGAAGCGATAGTTCTTGTTTCTTGTAAACCGGGGTGATATGTATTTTATACAGGAACCTCCGGTATATAAACCCTATAAATAAATAAATAAATAAATAAATATATTTTTTCCTCTAGGCAGAGTGGAAAAAGTCCATTTTTAAGCAAAGCTGCTAAGTTAGAGAGGATTGTTACCTTTCAAGCAGTGCAGCACTTCTTTTAGGCATTATTTGTCTGTATATATTTTTGTATAAAGGCATGGTTTGGGTGAACAGATGCCAGTGCCTTGACTCAGAGCAGTCAGATTTCCCTTCCTAGTGTTAATGGGATGAATGTGCCGGGGCTGGCTGAAGCACCTCTCTGGATGCGGCGACTCCTCTTTTGCAGACATAAGAGGTATGTGCTGGAAGTCTCTATGGTCCTCTGTCATATCTTCTCCTGACATCCAGATGCTCCCCCACTTCTGCCTGCCGCACAGAGTACCAGCCCCATGTGCCAGGCTTACTTTTATATAGGTTTGTAGCAAAAGGGCTGAGCCACGAAGAGAAAGGGACGTTACATGCTCAGTTTAGCTGTACATGCTATTTTTATAGCAGACGTATTTAGCACAGAAATACTATTAGGAGGGCCAGTGCAAGAACCTGTAGCACCCTAGGCAGACCGAAATAATGCCACTCCCCTCCCCTTCCCAAACCCACCTTGAGTTGAATGTGCCCTCTGACATTAGTAGATATATAAAGTTATGGTCACCCTCTTACAGTATAGGTAAAAAGTACAGGCCATAGCATGTTAAGGAATGTTTTAACAGTATGTTACATGTTTTTTTTTTATCATGCACATGCAAAACATCTTTGTGCAAGTTTTAGTGAATAGGACCCAAAGTCTAAGATTTAGTCATAGAAGTAGATTAATGGTTGTCATCTTCCGCAAATATGTTCTATTCCCTAAACACCACTTATTAGAATAACAGGAGCATTTAATATCACAACGTAGCTGTTCTGTCCTGGAAACTAAAATGATTCTAATTTTAATAAACACTTCACAACATTTGCATGCAGCCGTCTAACAAAGAAGCTTAACATTGGGGACGGCAAAGCAGATGGCAGGTAATTTTGATGCACACAAAAATGTATTTGGACAGAAGAATAATGACTGAGAATGAAAGACCAAATAAAGGTCACTTATCTGCTTTTCAGGAAAAGCAAGGAATTGAAGCAGATTGGGTTTATTCATACAGTGCATTTCTGACCCGACTGCTGATGTCCATAGATTTGTCTAACCCGCAACACACGGTTTGCACAAACGCGCACCTACAGCCCAACCTCCCCACAGATACCACGAAATAGTCCACAAAACATTTATAAATAAAGATATGATGGAGGAAACTAGATAGTTAAAGAGCACGTGACAGAAATTTGTCATTAAACCTTGCAGCAGCTAAAAACTTATCAACTACCAATCATAATTCCCAACTTTAGATATCCCAATCAGTGATGCCCGCTGTCGGAAATGTGCACTGTTTTGTGTACGATATATTTATTTTCTCTTTTCCTACAGCCACTCACAGCTTTCTTCAGGACCTGACATGCAAACATTTTCTCTGTGTTCCCTGTTTAATTAATTCTGAATTCTTTTCAGATGAAGAAAATAAGCAGGGAAATTGCTGAAATAATGCCACCTGCTTCAAAACATAGATGTCACTTGATCCTCTCACGCTGCCCATTTGTGCCTGCTTACCGGGCTTACACAGGTCTTATTCGATATGTGGTTGTCTCCTCACTTTTTCTCACGGCCTCCCCCCACCCCAGAGATGCAGAATGAGAGAAAAGCCTTAAAGGTAAATTTTAAAAGCCCAACGCATGCCAAAACCAGGAGATATGCAGATACGTTAGGCTGAGGCACACCGAGCGGATTTTAAAAGTTTCCCCGAGTGCACGACTATTTCCCGCTGTGTGCACAAATGAAAAGTACCAAAAAAAGGGGCATAAGCGTGGCCTGGGTGGGGCACGGGTGATCCTGCATTTCAGCTTCAAATGATCATGTAAATGCTTATGTGCCCAGGCGCACGCCAGGGTCCTCTGCCGCATAATTTTACTTCTGCTATGGAGGGCATGTAAGAAATAAAGATAAATAGATAGACTGGGGTTTAAGGATCAGGGCTAACAGGGGAGAAGGGAGGCTTTTAAACTAGGGGGGGGGGGTTTATGGAAGTCCTATTCCTTACCTGGGTGAACTGGGAATGAACTGGGAAGACTGGTAATGACATCGGCGTGCATGTCTATTAAATTACCCCCACTTTCATGGTAGAAACGGCATTATAGGCGCTCGTCCACTTAAAATTGTGTGTACATTCAGGCTATTTTTTAACATGCGAGCATAGACATGCGTTTGGTATAAAAATGGCTGCATTCCTGGGCACTGATTGACAAACGCGCGCACATATGCACCTGCGTGCCTGTTTTAAAGTTACTGTCTAAGTGAATTGGTGTTTGTCCTATGCGTGTTTAAATTCTGACATTGTTTTGGCTCATATCATCTTCTCCACCACTACAATAAAAAGTATTTTGCCTTTGAGCTTTTCAATCCATGAAAAATTATATTCTAGTATTTTACGTAAGCCTACTAGATATTTGAATGTTTGTATTATATCTTCCCTATACCTTCCTTCTTCCAAAGAGTATGCTTTTAGTTCTTTCAGTTGCTTATTGTACGGCTTATTGTACGGGTCATGTACTATTGTAGGCGTGCCATATACTATTTTAGTAACCTTCCTTTGAATTGCCTCCATCTCATCAATGCCCTCCAGAACTGAATACCATTCTCAAGATGGGGTTTCACCAGAGACCTGTACAGAGGTAATGTTACTTCCTTCAAATCCTACCATAGTTTGCAATCTCAGGAGAGAGGCCAACAATATGAATGGCATGGCGCAGTATTCAGAATTCTATCCAAAGGGGAGAGGTACAGTAACGTCTTACTGGAACTTGATGTTCTGGGCGACTGTAATTAAGCTCAAGTCTCAGGTGTCACATGTAGCTCCTAAGAGTTCTGGATGTGTATTGCCGCAATGATTTAAGAATACAGAACAGAACTAAATCTACATTTTCAAAATGGTAATGCCTGGATTGACTTTTTCAGCTCGATCTTAGAGCAGAAGTGGTCTTACTGAAAAACTGAAGTAATCTTCCACGTACCTGAAATTTTCATCCGATTTTGTAAGTTGACAGACTGAAAATGACTTTCTTATTATTATGCCATTCTCCATGGATAAACATAATGGTACGGGTTAAAAATAATCTGGGAAGCATTAAGGAGAGAAGAACAGAAAAGTTAGCAATGTAAAGCAGTGAGGGAAGATGGAGTTTTGCATGAGGATGTAACAGTGGAAGATTTGGGACAAGTTGGACCCTCATGGGGAAGTTGATTCCACTAGAGGGTCATGAAAAGACTAGAAAAGAAAGTGCTTTATAATTGCTAAGATTACTCATCCTGATTTTATTGCAACAATGAGCAAAAAATATTCTTCCGGGACGGAAGACCTGGATGTGGCTCATATCATAGTATTGTAATCATTATTAGAACTGGGCTGTTTCTTCTCCCGTTCAAGATTATTTTTACAGTCATTACAGAAATGATGTTACTGGCAATAAAAAATCATTGAGAGAGTGTTTTCTTTTTTTCTTTTGTGATTAGCAGTACCCTTTCCTTCTGCGTTAGTTTAATACACCAATCTATACGTAAGTGACATAATTTCTGCTAATTTGCACTGTAATTTCTACTGAGTAACACATTACAGCTTTATAAACTAACCTTCATCACGTTGGCTGACTATTAGAGCCAGGTTTGAATTAGAGCATAAATAATTGATCAAATGCATACATTAGGGACATGATATTTTGTTTCCGAATATCTCACTGCGTCTTCCTGAGTCCCAAGACACTTGAGATAGTCTTGTAGTTGCACTAGTTGGGCAACCAGGCTGAACTACTGTATATAGAGATCAGTTGCCAGCTGGGCTTTGGAAGCTGGGTTTTGTAGTAAACTGGAGTGTGCGTAGAAAATATTTTCATTTAGGTTTTTTTTTGGGGGGGGGGAAGGTTTCTAGATATTTTGTTTTTCAATTTTGTTTGTGGCTTATTTTGTTTTGGTTGTTTGAAATAAAATAAGATTAAAAAAAAAGGAAAGAAAAAGAAAATAAATGGTCTCGAGTCCAAGCCCCTGGTCCATCTATTCAGTTGCCCAACCTGTGTCTCCAAATTGCCACAGTTCTACCCTCATTCACCAGATTTCCCCCCCCCCCCCCCACCCCACCCCACACACACACACACACACACACACACATACGCAGACTCGCACACTCTTACCCACATCCATGGGTCCAAAGAGGATAGGAAAAATCTCAGTTGTCCCTGTTCCCACCGGTGCTGTATTTCAAAATGGCACCAACAGACCTGAAACGAGCGCCATTTTGAAGGATGCCATAGTCCAAAATGGTGCCGGCCTCAGACTGGGTGGCACCATCTCCAAGAACAGCACCAGCGGGGAAGGAGCAACTGGGGATTGCTCCTGCTACCTTTCGGACCCCCAGAGATACAGGTGAGATGTAGGAGTAGCAGGAGGGGCCGAGAAGGAGTTGGGGAGATGTGGGAAAGCCGAAGAGGCTTTTTAGAATAATTTTTCCTCATGCTTAGTTGGTGGGGGAAGGGGGTTGTTTTGGAAACAAAATGAAAAATGAAATGAACGAGTTGGTTTTTCTTTTGTTTTGCTTCCAAAATGAAAGCATAGCTCTAGTAGTGAAACTGTAGTTTAAAGCCATAGACACACAAATGTAGGTGCCTTGCTCCGAAGCTCAGTCACTTTCACTTGTGCTGCAAATAGGACGGTGAGACAAGGTCCAAGCATCCATAATCTGCTGTTGAGATTGGCAGGCCATGTCGCCACGATGTCAGATGAGCGGCTGCCAAGTAAACTCACTCTTCCATGGTGAACTGAAGGGAAGGAAAGTGTGCCAGAAGAAACCCTTCAAGGACATTCACGTTATCCTTGAAATGCTTCTAGTATTGACCCATTGTCTTGGGAGAAGCTTGCTCAATGCCATTCCACCTGTCGTCTAGACCGGAGCTGAAGTTTACGAGCAGAGGAGAGCACTTGAAGCAGCGCAAAAGCGAAAACAACAGAAATCTCGCAACAGCAGGGCGTTTGCTGCGGAGAAAGCAATTGAAGGCTGCTTTCTTTGTCCAGAATACCACAGAGAGTTTTAAAACACAAATTGGGGTGATTTTTCACTCACTACAAATAAATGAACTAACGATGGCCTGGTCATCTTTGTAATCGAAGAACAAGTAAACATATGTGTTGAAAATGTATATGTGTAAATAAACCATGTCAAACAAAAGTGATGCAAAATGGTGAGGATTCAAAATAACAAACAATCATTCGCAATGTCCTCTTATAAACAGATAAATGCCAACAATGTGGCCAGTCATAATAAGGCACTTCCGGCATGTACTAAATTAAACCTTCGTTTGCCTTACACTTAATCATCGGCCAAAAATCCTTTTGTTTTCCGTGATAAGTTGCAACAAAAAAGGACTTATCTTAGTTTCTTGTGTAGTAAAGAAAAATACCCTGACACGGAGTCGAGTTTCAGAAACCTGTATCTGGGTGGTAATGCCGCTATTACCTTTGTGGTGCACAATTTGATGCCAAAGCTTTTCTACCACATCACCAAAGTTTGGCGCAAAAGACTCAATTGCAACGGTAATAAAGGCATTACCACCCCCGATGCAGGTTTCTGAAACTCGGCTCCATGTCGGGGTATTTTTCTTTACTACACAAGAAAAACTAAGGTAAGTTCCTTTTTGTTGCAACTTATCACGGAAAACAAAAGGATTTTTGACCGATGATTAGGTGTAAGGTAAATGAAGGTTTAATAAATGCTGGAAGTGCCTATTATGATTGGCTACATTTATCTGTTTATAAGAGGACATTGGAATGATTATTTTTAAATAAAACATGTCATATCGATAGCAGAATATAAATCATCCTATAAAAAATGGAATATAAATCAAATAAAAATAAAATAAAAATATTCATTGCAAGTGACATCCTGACAAGGTATAGGAAGAACAGACATGGGCTAGGGGTATCTGCATCATTTTCAAAACTAGGAAGAAACCGATCTGATTGAAAGCCATCGCCGCACCTGTGTTCCCAAAGCAGAAACACAGCAGTGTGAGAATAAGTCATAAATTATTAGTGATCGTGGTTCAGCATTGGTAATATCACTTGTTTCAAAGGTTTATATATATGTCATGTAAATTTTTTTCTGCACAACCACGGCTCACTACCTCAAAATTTATCAACTGACAAAAAACAAGTATATTTGAGGTTTAATGCTTAAAAGCATATATTATGAATTTATAACGCTTAAACAAACTTTACCGGGGAAGGTATCAGATAGGAGTGCTCACAGTCTCACAGGCTCTTGCCCTATACAGGGCTACAACCCTTCTCATGTATCGGCACTGTTAAATCACGTCATTTACCATTACCCCAAGGTAAACCTGTTTTATTCGTGTTCTATAAAATCACCAAAAAAATTTTTCTTAAAAGATTTTGTCTTTTTTACCCGTGGAAACCAATCACCATTATATTGTTATGTGATCTCTCTATTCAATAAAATTAATTAATACTATAACTTAGTAAAATTACTTATCTTTACTTATTGTGTGCTCATTTGTTTGTTATCGGCTGACTTCCTGCCCGACATTGCCAATGTTTCGGCGCATCAAATGCGCCTGCTTCAGGGGCTTACTGCTCAATGTTCTACAAAAAACACATTTTCATTAATATCCTTTCATGAATACGTTTCTTAATGACTGAACACTCAATGGTACTCACTGTTTGCGTTGGCACTTTTTCACCCACTCTCTCACAGCGTTCAAATATGGCGCCTAAACACCTTCTCTGTCTCAATGCCGGAAATGAATATGCTCTTTATTTCCTGTCACGCATTGTTACAACGCCTATCAGCTGATTTGCCTAGAACACGGACCAATCGACCTCCTTATTGAGCCCATCTGGGGCTACTGTTTGTAATTTAAAAATCCATTTTTGCTCGTGTTGTAATAAACGTAAGTTTAAATTACCTCCTCTTTCGTCCTGTTCCATCACCTCTAACACTGTACTTTTCAAATTCCAAAAATCATGTGATTTATCAACACAATGTTGCACCAACGGGGCCTCCAATCTATTACGTTTCAATGCACTCTTATGCTCTATTAGGCGAGTTTTCAGCTGTCTTGTTGTTTTGCCTATATAAAATAGGCCACAAGGGCACCATATAGTATATACTACAAAACTCGAACTGCAGTTTGACTTTTTTATAGGTTTAAACTTTTGAAGTTTATCTGAGGGGATATTGATGTTAGAATGAGCTAATGGGCACATCACGCATGACCCACATGCAGAATGTCCTTCTCGATTCACTACATACTGTGGGGAACTCTGAAAATGTGATCTCACTACTTGGTCTTTTATATTTGTTCCTCTTTGAAAAGCTATTAATGGTTGAGATCCAAAAACTGTGTGTACTTGAAGGACATTCCAGTGGCGTCTAATACTGCGTGCTACCTCATTCGCCCCTTGAGAATACGGCAAAACACATGTTAGACTTGATGAAGTTTTTCTCTGTTGTGGTTGTAACAAATTTTCTCTGTAGTTCCAACGTGCTCTCTTGCAAGCTTGTCTTACAATTTTTAACGGGTAACCCCGGTCTAAAAATCTCTGGCTCATTTCATGTGATCTAACTTTATATTCTCCTATTGTTGAACACAGTTTTCTGAGCCTTAAAAATTGGCCAAACGGGATACTGTTTTTTAAAGGAGACGGATGACAACTTGAGTATTCCAACAGTGTGTTACGATCAGTTGGCTTTTGATAAATCGTAAAGAAGAACTTGTGTTCTTTGATTGAGATTTTTATGTCCAGAAAAGAGACCGAATTCTGATGAAAAATATAAGTAAATTGTAAAGCTTGTTCACATGTATTTAACCATTGAATAAACTCTTTAAATAGAGCTTCAGTGCCTCTCCACACTATGAAGATGTCATCGATAAATCGACGCCATACCAAAATGTTCTGTTGGTATGGAGAAATTGATAGCCACTGTGATTCAAAGTGTCCTACATAAAGACTCGCGACACTAGGGGCCATTGTGGCTCCCATCGCGGTGCCTCCCACCTGTTGATAATACACTTTATCAAAAACAAAAAAATTTTTTTCAAAGCCAAAGCGGCTAATTCAACTATAAAAGTAACTGGTGGGTGAATCTTTGA
The DNA here is from genome assembly GCF_901001135.1 of Rhinatrema bivittatum. Taxonomy (NCBI): domain Eukaryota; kingdom Metazoa; phylum Chordata; class Amphibia; order Gymnophiona; family Rhinatrematidae; genus Rhinatrema; species Rhinatrema bivittatum. The sequence continues at coordinate 66,810,640 of NC_042629.1, read as the reverse complement.
GGATTGTGTTGTTAACTGGGAATGAATCACTTGCAAAGCCCCTTCTTGGGGCACGTTCGTATAAAGAGACACGATGTCAATTGTGGCTAAAGAAACTTCTTCAAAAGGAATATTTAAAGTTTCTAAATACTGTATTAAATCTCCAGAATCTCGAACATACGAGGGCAAGGAGGGTACAAGAGGACGTAGAAATGTATCCACATATTGAGAAAGAGGTTCAAGCAATGAACCTCGTGATGAAATAATAGGACGTCCCGGAGGGTTCTCTAGATTCTTATGAACCTTTGGGAGATGATAAAAGGTTGGCACCCTAGGGTGTTCAACCTTTAAGAAACGAAACTCTCTTGCAGTGATCCAACCTTGCGCTAAAGCGTCCTCCAAAAGGATATCTATGTGTTCTTTCAACTGCGGTGTGGGGTCAGCATCCAGCTGTTTATAAAAATGTTGATCTGATAGTTGTCGTAATGCCTCCATCCTGTACAAATCCCTATTCATTATAACCACCGCTCCTCCTTTGTCCGCACTTTTTACCACCACCGGTCTCTTTTCTGGACATAAAAATCTCAATCAAAGAACACAAGTTCTTCTTTACGATTTATCAAAAGCCAACTGATCGTAACACACTGTTGGAATACTCAAGTTGTCATCCGTCTCCTTTAAAAAACAGTATCCCGTTTGGCCAATTTTTAAGGCTCAGAAAACTGTGTTCAACAATAGGAGAATATAAAGTTAGATCACATGAAATGAGCCAGAGATTTTTAGACCGGGGTTACCCGTTAAAAATTGTAAGACAAGCTTGCAAGAGAGCACGTTGGAACTACAGAGAAAATTTGTTACAACCACAACAGAGAAAAACTTCATCAAGTCTAACATGTGTTTTGCCGTATTCTCAAGGGGCGAATGAGGTAGCACGCAGTATTAGACGCCACTGGAATGTCCTTCAAGTACACACAGTTTTTGGATCTCAACCATTAATAGCTTTTCAAAGAGGAACAAATATAAAAGACCAAGTAGTGAGATCACATTTTCAGAGTTCCCCACAGTATGTAGTGAATCGAGAAGGACATTCTGCATGTGGGTCATGCGTGATGTGCCCATTAGCTCATTCTAACATCAATATCCCCTCAGATAAACTTCAAAAGTTTAAACCTATAAAAAAGTCAAACTGCAGTTCGAGTTTTGTAGTATATACTATATGGTGCCCTTGTGGCCTATTTTATATAGGCAAAACAACAAGACAGCTGAAAACTCGCCTAATAGAGCATAAGAGTGCATTGAAACGTAATAGATTGGAGGCCCCGTTGGTGCAACATTGTGTTGATAAATCACATGATTTTTGGAATTTGAAAAGTACAGTGTTAGAGGTGATGGAACAGGACGAAAGAGGAGGTAATTTAAACTTACGTTTATTACAACACGAGCAAAAAATGGATTTTTTAAATTACAAACAGTAGCCCCAGATGGGCTCAATAAGGAGGTCGATTGGTCCGTGTTCTAGGCAAATCAGCTGATAGGCGTTGTAACAATGCGTGACAGGAAATAAAGAGCATATTCATTTCCGGCATTGAGACAGAGAAGGTGTTTAGGCGCCATATTTGAACGCTGTGAGAGAGTGGGTGAAAAAGTGCCAACGCAAACAGTGAGTACCATTGAGTGTTCAGTCATTAAGAAACGTATTCATGAAAGGATATTAATGAAAAATGTGTTTTTTGTAGAACATTGAGCAGTAAGCCCCTGAAGCAGGCGCATTTGATGCGCCGAAACATTGGCAATGTCGGGCAGGAAGTCAGCCGATAACAAACAAATGAGCACACAATAAGTAAAGATAAGTAATTTTACTAAGTTATAGTATTAATTAATTTTATTGAATAGAGAGATCACATAACAATATAATGGTGATTGGTTTCCACGGGTAAAAAAGACAAAATCTTTTAAGAAAAATTTTTTTGGTGATTTTATAGAACACGAATAAAACAGGTTTACCTTGGGGTAATGGTAAATGACGTGATTTAACAGTGCCGATACATGAGAAGGGTTGTAGCCCTGTATAGGGCAAGAGCCTGTGAGACTGTGAGCACTCCTATCTGATACCTTCCCCGGTAAAGTTTGTTTAAGCGTTATAAATTCATAATATATGCTTTTAAGCATTAAACCTCAAATATACTTGTTTTTTGTCATGTAAATTTTTTTGACATGATGATATGATATTTCCAAATTCTGATTTGGCTGCAATGAAAAGCTCTTACGCCACCGGCTCAGCAGCTGCCAGCTGCTCAGGTGTACTTGCAGAATGCACCAGAAAATGGGAAAGCCAAAAGAATATTGATTCATAATAGTAGCTAAGGCGATGAATTTGTAGAAAATTTTCCAGCTGATCACTTTAGCTATAGACATTTCTCTGGAGAGGGGAAGAGGGGCTGGTAGTATTTTCCTACTCCTTTATACTTCCAGCTAAACTAGAAGTGGGACTGGGACCTGGGATTGATATCCAACTCCCATAGGTCTTCTTTCACACCTACCCAAAATATTTAATCCTTGCTTAATATCTCTCTTCCACTCTTGTAAGTGAAACATAGCAGCTAGCAACAGATCTTGGACAGGAATTGGGTAACCAAACTCCTAAGGCATTCCTAATCCCTGAGTCTGGCTGTTAAGTGTTCCTGTTGAATGATTGGCTGATGCTTCTCTCCCTGCCCAGCAGGCTGCAGGTGCTGCTTCCGTGGCATCTCCAGCCAGCCCAGGAATCAAACCCAGGTCCTCTGTAGAACAGCCCATAATTCTACTGCTTGTTCACCAAGCCAGTCCAGCAATGAGTATTTTTATTGGTTCTTTAAATATATGATTTTTTGCAGAAAGTTCTGATTGTTTAACTTCTCTTCCAGTTTTGATCTGTATATCAAATTTCAGGATTCACAGATAATTCTGAGAGAATTTGGCACCTTGCTTTTTTCTAAAACCTTTCCCCCAGTGGATTCAATGCAAACTCTTACTTAGAAATCCACACCTTGAAACGTAGAACAAGATAGGAGATAAAGGCCACATGACTCATCCAGTCTACTCATCTACATCTCCTGTTCAGCTTTTATAGGCCCTTCCTGTCCCTCAGAGATCCTCTCTTCTTGTCCCAGGCTCTCTTAAATGCTTATATTCTCCTAATCTCTACCACCTCCACAGGGCAGCAGCTCCATGTGTCTACCACCCTTTCTGTTACGAAATATTTCCTAGGATTACTCCTGAGTCTACGCCCTCTCACCTTCATTTCAGAGCTTCCTTTCTGTTGAAAGAGGCTCGCCTCCTGTGCATGTAATCCTTTACAATATTTAAATGTCTCTGTCCCTCCTATCCTACAAAGATCTAAACATATACATGTTTAGATCTTTGTTTGCACCATATGTTTGCACCATATGTTATATGATGAAGACCACCATATGTTATATGATGAAGACAGTTGACCATTATAGTAACTGCCAACTGGACCAACTCTATTTGGTTTCTATCCTTTGGAAGGTGCAGTCTCCATAATTGTTCACGTACTCCAAATGAGGTTTCATCTCCTTTTTTTTTCTGCTGGCTATTCCTCTTCCTCTGCACCCAGGCATCCTTCTGGTGTTTGCCATCCATTTACTACCTGTTTAGCCACCTTAAGATCATCAGATATGATCACCCCCATGTCCCCTTCCCCCCACCCTGGTTCCTGTTTTATGCACAGAACTTCACCCCATGCTGTATTGCTCTAATTTTATTTGCAACCCAAATGCATAACCCTGCATTTGTTAGCATTAAATCTTAGCTATTAGACCAGACCAGTTGGAAACATAGCAATTGAAAAACTAAGGATTCTCCCCCAATTTTATTGAAAAATAATGCAAAATCTAATTGATCATTTATAATGACCATCATGAGCTAGGGGTGAGTAATAATAGGGCTACTATTCCTGAATAATGTGCAAGAGAAACATGCATATTTCATTTGTATGCAAAGATTTTCAAATACACTTTCTCCCCCAGTACAATTAAATGTCGATGTAAATTTGAAGGTAATATTACCCCATACTATGAATGAAATAAAGTAAGAAACAAAAGCATTAGAAATTGATTGGTGCACATTGGATGACATCATAATTTGCAATGAACGGATGAAAGGCAAGGCAGAAAGAAAACAATAAACCCAGGATGCCATCAACAGTGCCATTGGGAGCCTGCCTATGTGTTTCTTGAAAACTCTAGGTGTTTGAGCTAATTTCTTGCAGCCTTTTCCTAGAATTAGAATTGTTTTAGGATTGAATTCTTTCAGGCTGTGTTACATTGTAATGAACCATCACAAGAATGATCCAATCGTAATGATGTACTTAAACATTTAAGACCACATAGGGTCCCCTTTCTACAGAGGTGTGAAACTTAAGAATAACAAATTATATATTTTATGCTTTAGTTTGAATCTACAAAAAAATTCACAGATCCATTTAGGAAAACCATTTTTATTTTTTCAAAATCCACTGTGAACCCTCAGAGTGTTGAATCTGCATCGGCGATAGAGTAGCTTTCCAAACTGGAGAGGGCTCCGCAGTGAGCCGATTCAGTGGGTGTTCCCATGAATCTGTGAATCTCTGGCAGATCTGATGAAAATTTGCCCCAGATTTGCTGGGAGAAATCTTGATTACCAGTAATTTTCCCAGGTGAGTCTAGATAAAATGCAAACATTCCGTCAAACGCAAATCAGGCTGAAATTCATCTGCTTGGTGCTAAACTTCTAATTTTACCGCACTACTTTGGTTCAGTGGTTTCCAAACCTGTCCTCGGGACGCCACAGCCAGTTGAGTTTTCAGGATACCCACAGTGAATGCTAGAGAAGTATGTTCTTTTCAGATGAAATGCAAGAAAACCAAACACAATTTTTCTCGTTTTTATTCCATTAATTTAAAAAATGTATGCTGCCCACCTTACCTCCCCCCCAAAAAAACCCAACCCACTCCTGGGTGGTGTTCCTGATTTCTTTCACTCTCCCAAGCCCTGTTACCTTGTCTCTGTTCTTCACTCCTTGTCCCCCTGGGGCAGTGATTAAAACAGTGCTGGTGGACCAAGGCCGGCACTATTTTTTATTTCTTCCATACAAATTGGCTGCGGCCCCAGCTAGGGCTTGGCTCTTGCCATTTTGACTGGCAGAGTAACAATAAAAACTGGTCTTCTTCTGTTAGTAGCGTTGTTAATTTTGTATGGAAGAAATGTAGCCTGGTGCCAGCCTCGGTCACTGTTACCATTTTTAATCCCAGCACCAGTGGGACAGGGACAACCGGGGATCATTCCTGCCCTCTAAACATCAACATGGTAAGAAGGCTGAGAAGAGTGGGGTGGTCGGCAGGCAAGTCCAGGAGTGGGTTTCTTGTATGGGCTTGTCGTTTGTTTTTTTTTAATTTTAAACAAAGAGAAACAAGGTACTGGGCTTGATGGACCCTTGGTCTGACCCAGTAAGGCAAATCTCATGTTCTTATGTAGAAATGAAATGGAAAAAATGTCTGCATACAGGACAAAATAATAGGAACAAAGACTTAAAAAGTCAAAGCAGGATAATGTGTGTGCAATAAAAGACCTCACGCATGTTTCTTGTATGGCTTACGCTTTTTGATTTTGAAAGAATGTTTATTGAAGGTCAAGTGATAAAATGACAATGAAACATTTCAGTAAAACAATTACCCGACATATCAAAGTATGCTGTGAACATCTCCCCTACCCTTCCCAATAACATGCTGAAATATATGGATGTTTTGATTGTAATTGATTTATTTTTATTTTATTTTCCACTTGATTATTTTCACGTGCTTGATCCTTACCATTGTTACTTTTAATAAATTTGTGAAAAGAATGAAATTGCGTATTGGGGGGGAAAAGACATTGCAATCAGCCATGCAAATCTCCCTTTAACAAATGGCAAAATTATAATAACAACAGAGCAATGGCATATGGCATGGTGCTTGTGTTATATCGGTAGCTAATGCACAAAGTTCACAGAGTGGCAACTGATTAGCCTTGCGAGACCTGACCTTTCTTCTTAAACCATTGTTGATACCTTTCTGCTCCTCGGAGTATTAGCACAGGCGTAAATCAGACGGAGGACCTTAACCTATGGTATAAGCGGCAGGGAAGCATGCAGTGTTCTGTGGGTGCTTGCCAAGGCTCCAGCGCTCGCCTATAAAATCCTTTATTTGTGCAGTCCTCAAGGGGGCGGTGTTCAGTAGGCTGCCTAGCCGCAAGCTACGCGCCAACCCTTACGTGCATACTCGGCGGCTAGCAAGTTAGAGGCACACCTGGAACAAACAGTGCATGTACTTTGCGTGCATACTCGGCGGCTAGCAAGTTAGAGGCACACCTGGAACAAACAGTGCATGTACTTTGCACGTTTGTTTCTGAAAGGGAGGAAACCAACAATGAGTGTTTCTAGCAAATCAAATGGAGGCCCGGTAGTTTTCCTCCCAGGACAAGCATTCCCCTGGGAATGCCTCTTTTTTTTTAATCTGTGCATGCAGTGAAAACTCCCACCTACTTCTAGTCTTTTCCGGTACTGTTTTCCACACTGTTTTCTAATATCAGAATGGGTCATTATTACCCCCCCCCTCCCCCACCCCAAAGCATTTACAGACAAACCAAGCATCTTGAAGCAGCAACACTGGGAGAAAGCCAAAACCAAAAACATTAGGCAATGAAACAAAACGAGAAACTAAACAAATTTGCTCCCATGCACCCCCCTATTATTTCAGCTGTGGTCAGAAAGGATTTTGAGGCGAGGCTGAGAGCACAGAGGATAGGCTGGATTTACCCAGAGGCCCTTTCCATTTTCTCTTTTTTTTTAATGCATTTTTTCTCTCTTCAGGGTTTGCAGACTTATTTTCCCCAGACTGAATATTCCAGATTATTTTTAGTTCCATATAAAGTCAACACCCTAGTCCCTCTGTGAGCTCAGCTGCTTCGGGCGCTCCTGTCCACGCTGCTAAGAATATACCCTAGCTACTGGCCACGGAGCATGTTTGCTTATAAGATTGCTCTCCCTATCCAGGACAGTTTTCATCGTCTCTCATTTGTACTTATTTGTCATCGTGGGGAGAAGAACATTCTCCACTTTAGTCCGCACCCAGCTGTACTCACCATATCTAACCGCAAAGCTTTGTAATAATCTTAAATGGCTACCGGTACTAGCTTGGCCATTTCCTCCTGGGTCCCCTGCCAGCCAGCCCTGGCTACCGGAGTGCTTGCATTTCAGCTGGGCTTTCACTTAATTACTTCTATACTTGCATTTTCTGCGCTTACCTGCAGAACTGCTAGAGTCACTATCACGTTGTGTTAACGAGTTTCTCTTAAGTGAAAGCAGCTTTGAGGGGAGGTCAAATGCTGAACAGATTATTCATACGAGTTTGAGTTTAACTGGCTTTTTTTTTTTTTTTTTGCTTTGTGGTGCACGTTTAAAAGTAATTAAAGGCGTTATGTTAGTATGAACACCTTCATCATACAGTGCCAGTTTGACTTTCCAGATCCCAACTTTAATCCTTGCTGGCACCCTGTAGAACTGTTAATAGTAATTGCTATTTCCTGATATACAGGTGGTATCCAATTGACCAGTTGGTAATGAATTATGCATTAGGTTAAAGACTTCTGAGGGATATTTATACGGTCAAAAAAATGTCAAGAAAACTATTGTAAAAGACCCAAAAAGTGACTGGAACTAGTGTAACATGATTAACTGACTACATCATTGAGGCTTTGACCTACCTCTTATAAGTTTAATGAATTAGTTGATGAGTTGAAGGAAGTTGATTCTCAGTGGTATAGCTAAGAAGGTCATTGGGCTTTTGAAAATGAAATCTGTAATTTGCAGCTTATGCTGATATAAATTCAGGTTGGAGTTTCCTTATGATTGGGAGCGGGGGAAGGCTTGTAAAGACATTTGCATTTCATGTTATTGAAGACTGGCACTGTAATCTGCTTGTTAGAATGCAGAACATTCTGGGCGGTAAAATTTGGAGACTACAGAATAGGTGAATCAGTGTTGACCCAGCTCTAGCCCCTTCATGAGCTAAGTTTTTGGATTTTGTCTTGGATCTCTGACAGCAGGAGGTGAAGTACTCAAATCTGGATGTACAAACTTTACAGGCTTAAAAAATTCACCAAAAGCCAATAGGTGGTAGGGTTGCCAACCGGCTCCAGATTTTCCGGACAGGTTGATCCAATCCTGGTTTTAGTCCATTGCAAAAAAGCAAAACTAAGTACCTGCATGCAGGGGACCAAAAACAGGATTGGATCAACCTGTCCTGAAAATCTGGAGCCGGTTGGCAACCCTAGTAGGTGGGTGAGCCAACCCAGCAGAAAATGCATTTTCCCAGGTCAAATCGAAGGCGAGGGTGTACAATCCAGAGTCATTCTTGCTAGAAATTCAGGTTTGAATCTCATTTTCCAGCAACCCACCGTTCTTTCCATTAAATTTCTCCTCTTGGCTCTACATTAAATTTGTCCCCTTGTCCTTCGTGGCGGTGTACTGTACTGGTGAATACACAGTTGTCAGCTTCTTACCACTGCAATAGTGGCTGCACCTCCGCGGTTATAATTTATTTGGAAAATACTTTCTAAACCAAAATACATGTTAAAAACAAAAAACCTAGCCACTAGAACAGGGCTGGTGCAAGGGTATTAGGCACCCTAGACAAACTTCTGCCTTGTGACCTCCCTCCCCCGCCCCCCCCCCCCCCCCGGTCCAGGCCCCAGCTGTGGCCCCCAACCTCATTCACTCAGACTGGCCCCATCTCTTACACACACTTAGGTTCCTTGTCTCATTCACACACGCACTCTTACACAGGCTCCCTCCCGCTCTCTCACTAACACCTTTGCTCTCTCACACACACACAATCCCTCTCACTCACACACAATCCCACTCACTCACACACACACACACACACACACACACACAGAGGCGCTGCTCGTGGCCCGCTGAGACTCTGCTTCTCTCGGCTGCGAGCAGGATGGGTGCTGCTCGCGGCCTGATGAGTCTCTAGTCCTCTCGGCCGTCAGTGGGATGGGCTCTGCTCACAACCCCATATGACTGCTCTTTGCCGCCCACTAATGGCTGTCACAACTGCCTAGTTCGCCCATTAGGACGCGCCGGCCCTGCACCAGAAGCTTGTTTAGATTTCCTCTCTTCAAAGACATTCTCCAGGTATTTTTTTTTTTTATAAGACTTGTACTGTAAATAAATCCTGTAACCTTTTCCCAGGGGAATCTGCAATTTTGGGAACAGCATCTGTTGTAAAATCAGTTTTTCTCTCTGAGGTGAATTTTAAAAGCCCTGCAAACACCAAAATCGGGAGATACGTACACAAGTTTAGGCTCATGCGCGCCCACCAAATTTTTAAAAGACGCCCAGATGTGCGCGAATCTCCCACTGCACGCATATTTCAAAAGTTTTCAAAAAAAGGGGTGGGAGGTGGGCGTGGTCTGCGCAGGACAGGGACGTGGCCAAGAGACGTGCACATAAATACTTAATACGACTGGGCACCTGCCCTGTACGTTTACTTCTGCTATGGAGGAGGCGTAAGTTTAAAAATATAAAGAGAGAGCCATTTCTTAGGGGTTGAAAGGGTCTGGGGTAACTAGTGGGAGTGCAGACTGTCAGACCACGGGGTTTTGGAGGACAGCAGTTAACTGTGAAACTGGCAATGGCGTGGACATGCACCCCTTTTAAAATTCCCTGACTTGGGCAGTAGAAGTAGGATTTACACGCATAGGTGGGCGCCCACTTAAATTAGGTAGGCATGGCACGTGGTCAGGCTATTTTATAACCGGGGCGGATTCCCGCCGACGACCGGCTCGGGGATTCGCCGCCCCAGCCAGAACCGGGAGATACCGCGTGGTCTGCCGAGCGCGGCTCTGTCACGGCCACGCTCGGCAGACCACGTGGCTAGAGCGACCGGCCCACCGGGGGATGCCCAATCCCCCGATAGGCCAATCCGCCCCTGTTTATAACATGCGCACATATTTGCACACAAGTTATAAAATGGCCACGTATCTGGGCGCATGCCAAAGGGCACCCACGTACCAGATTGAAAGTTACCGCCCCTGTGTGTTCCCGTTTTGGTGGGGGGAGGAGTAGTTAACATGGTTCTTACAGTTAAGTGCAATGGTACTGTATTGCGGATATCACAGCAACCATGCAGTAATGTGGCGATATCACTGCATGAATTTCATGCAAACTCTAATTCATGTCCCCATTACTGCAATACTATACTTTAAAAAAAAAAAATGGAATCTCTTTATTAAAGAGTATTTCCGAAATCGCTGCCTGATACAAAAACTAACACTGTTCATTTGCCCTTATGGCTTTTTAAGAAATCAATGGTAGTCCTCCTTTAGGACTCCATTTCACATTATTTTACCTCATAGACAGGAGCTTCACTTATTAAAGGGCCTTATGTCTGTGTGTCTGTCTGACCCCCAGCTAATAACTTTGCAAATTTCTGTGACCCCCAGACCCCAATTTTCATGTGCCCTCTCCACTCTCAGCCCAGAGAATCTATTTTTCATTTGAGTTCAGTTTGGTTGAAATCTAAGGAGGTCGGAGCATACTGTGATGTCACTTGAGCATTTGAAAATCTGCCCTGCTATTGGTTAGTGCCTGTGGAAAATAAATGACCCCATTTCTTGTCTAGTTTTCTATAGGGAAAACCCATCTCTAATGTTGGATAATGTATTACTTACGCAGATATTTACATAATGAATGTTATCTTAACTATAGGCAAATTTCTTTACCAAATAAGTTCGCCCAATCACCTTATATTTCTGGTTAAGCTTTATTTCCACACGTACCAAAAATGTAAGCTAGGCCCAAAATGAGCAGGGTGAGTGGACCAAGTAGTTTTTTCTCAGCAGATGACATCTAAGTTTCTAGGCATCGTAAAATGCTCACACATCACTTGTTCACTTATGCGCTGATATTCAAAGGATCTAGGTGCCTGATAAGAACTTAAGGCATGGTACAGCCGACTAAAATAAAATGTAACCCTGCTGAGCATCTAAATTTAGGAATCTAAAAAGTGAGTGGGGTGAAGTCTAGGGAAGTGAGTTTTCAAACACGCATAAAAATTAGGATATACATGCCTAAACATCCACTCGCATACGTGCTATTATATGACCCTCAAACATCGGTACATATTTTCACTTCGCGTGCATATATATGTGCATTGAAACGGGGTTGGTCCAGGGGCGAACCAATGTGGGGCCAAAACGTATGCGTGGAAGTTGCTGTTTTAAAAGACACGAACATAGATTTGCCATCTTACTTGCGCAATTTTACACCTGCTAAATAATCTTGCATAAGTGATAATAAACGTCTTTATTGTGTACTGCTGACTGGGTGGGAGGGCTGGGGGAAATTAAGGCTGAAGAAGCGGGGAGGGTCTCTCGGCTTGGAAAAGAACTGGACGAACTGATGGAGTAATTGGAAAATCTGGTCATTTTACTTGCCCACGCAGGCTTTAAAATATACCGACTTACATGCACATATCCTGATTTATGCAAGTCCCACTTTATCTTTGTATGTAAAATGCACGTGCGTATACTTTTAAAATAGGCGGGAAAAGTACGCATGCTCGGTGCGTAGCGTGTGCACGCGTGTGTGTTGCGGGGTAAAGATGCGCATGTTTTCCAGTGCACGCGTATGTAATACACGCGATTATACAACACCGTGGTAAAACTAGGCACAGCCATACATGCACACGGATGCCGGCACCCGCAGCTGCTTCCCTGGGCCAAGTTTCAGGACTAGGCCCGGAGCAGTTCCGGGGCAGGCCTGAGTACCAGTCCCGTGGTTTTAGGCCTCTCGAGTTCAGTGAATGTTCAGCCAAAAGTGCAGGGGCCTCGGTCCTGACATTTTACCTGACTTAGAGGCCCCTGTAATTGGAGGTGCCTAGGCCGGGCGCTCAGCTTTCTTCGAAAATTAACTCCTTAGCATTGCAAATTGTATCCTCCTCTCTCACTTCTTTAATTTTCCGTCTTGGGAGCTTGTTCTTCCCCTGTTTCCTTGTGCATGGCTCGTCTTTGAATGTGTCACCTGAGCCTGACCCACATGAATAACTCTCTGACCGCCTGATTAATGTTGCCAAGGAAAATGAGATTATACATCAAAGCAGATCATATCAATAGCAATCTTTTGCTTGTGGGGGGGAGGAGGGAAGGGGGGGGGGGGGGAAAGAGCCCTGCCAGCCTTGTCATAATTATTGATGTGGGCTGGAATTGCTGAGTTGGGGGTTGGGAGAGGGGACTAGTTTAATGGCCACAGGACTTTCTTTGGTCAATAAAACAAATTGGTTTAAGTGAAAATAGAGCAGCGTTTGCAAGCGTGTTAGGAGAATAAAGTAATTGCGATTTGAGGTGAAAGGAATATAAATGCCAGTTTGCAAGAAATTATTACAATATGTTATTGATTGCATCAAACCTGTGATTCTTTTCTTAACAAGTGTGTCACAAAAAGAGAAAGGAATTTTAGTTATGGGGTTGGTTTTTTTTGTTGTTGTTCATAGCTGTAGGAAAGCTTTGCTCTTTAAAATGTTCCCTTGGGGCCGTCTTAGTTAAAATGAATTTCTTTCACAACTTTTGAGTTTTTTTCAAGCTCTCATTTCGAATGGGTTTTTCCCAGTTCTTTGCTGTTGGCTAATGCTTTTTGAAAATAGAGGTGCTTTGTGTAACAGCTATTTATAATTACCACAAATGGCAGCTAGCCAAATGAAATATATTACGTTTATATCCTGCCATGTCAAACCTGAAGGTTTACATAGTATATCTGTACTCTATCCCTATACGCCTACTGCAAACCTAGAGATGGCATCACGGGTTGGCCTGGTGACTCGGCAGTGCTGCGCTCCGTTCTGTAGGAATCCATGTCCATGCCATCTTGTCCACGTCTTGCTTCTGCTCTTTGAGTTGACCAGGGCAGAGGATGCTAGGGGGAGGAAGCGTTCACAGACCCTGGGGAGAAGGGGAGTCCCAGTCGTTGGACGGTGGCGACACCCAGTGTCCAGACTCAGGATGATCGCATATTGGGTTCCCAAGGAAGCCTTAGAATGTGGCTCTTAGTTGCTGCAGTAGCTTGGCTAGACAGGGGAAAGGAGAATGTTAAAAGAATACATGAAAAAACCTGGATAATAGCAATGAAGGTCTATGGTACCATGGCTCCAGCAGAGACTGCTTTCCAAGTGAACTGGAAGCCCAAAGGAGCACCACCCTCCTACCTCCATGAGAGCAAACAAAGAATATCTACAAAGAAGCATCACTGGAGTCAGATGCTCTACGTGGTCTGCTTACTGTATATTTCAGTGAAGCCCTTGATACGGTCTCAGAGAGGAGGCTCATAAATAAACTGAACAGCCCAGAGCTGGATTCTAGGGTTGTGGACCGATTATAAACTGGTCGAGGAATCGCTCTCCTGTGATAGACCACGGGCTATCTGGGGTGGGAGGCGCCCAGGTTATTTTTGGGGGGCTTGACCGATGGGAGTGGGGACCCTACAGGCCTACACTTTATATTGGAAGGGGGGGTTGGGGAAGGGGGTCACTCTTTGGGGTGGATAGCTAAGATATCGGAGGGGGATTGCCACATTGAGGAGGGGTATGGGCGGGGGGGGGGGGGGGGGGAGGGTTATTGCCACGTGGCGCCTTTTATCTATTTTTAAACTTTTTTTTTTTGCAGGGGCCACCTCAAAAGGTGGCCATGGGGGGGCAGTCTAGTCAGACCCCCAGTGATATATATTTTTTTTTACTTGTGAGGGGGAGCTGTGTTGGGCTTCAGGGCCTTTTAAGCCTACCACAGGAGCATCAGGATCTGCGTTAGGGTCTCTGTGCTCCTGCAGCAGAATAGCGTTTCCTCCAAAGGTGTACAAAACATAACGTGGCTGAAAAATGTCAAAGTAAGCCACGTTATTTTATTTACATACAATCAAGTATGCATGAGCTGCTTTGAATGGATTTGTAAAATTCATGCACGCAAATAAAATGCAAAGCGATAGATTGTGTAACAGGGGGCGGGTTTTGCCACAATAGGACTACATTTCATGATATACAGAATTCATCGCGTGATATGTGCTGTTTAACACATGTTATAGCCCTATTGCAGCTTGATAAATCTCCTTAGTAGATTGTGAGCCCTCTGGGGAAATGGATATCTGCTTTGAAGTGGCTGAAAAGCAGAATATAAAATAGATAAACTTCAGATAGTAAGCTACTGCCTGTACGATGGTTTTTCTGAAAACCAAATTGGCATTCGTCAAGAATGGCATTGCCTTTATGAGCAAAGTTATGGATGAATTAGGTGGAAAGGTTTGCCTTTTTGTGGATGTTGCTAAGATCTGCAGTACAGTGGACCCCTGAAGGAATAGACGGGTCAAGCCGTGATATAAAAAACTTGAGGAGTTCTTAGTTACTTTGCAACTAAGTTTCAATCCTAAAAAATACAGATTTATGGGGTTCAGAAACCTGAGAGAGCAGGACCCAATGTGAGGTGAGATATTAATGGCCGCAAAGAAGGAAAGAGAGCCCAGGATGATTATATCTGATTATTTTCAGCATAGTGAAGCAGTGTACCAATGTAGTGGATAAAGCGAGAAGGATCTGAAGATGCCTAGGAGATGCACAGCTAGGAGAATAAAGGAAGTAACGCCTCATCTGGAATAGTGTGTCCACCTCTGGAGTCCAGACCTTTGGAAGGCTATAAACACCAAAATGATGCAGGATCTGCACCAAAAGCCCTAGGAGTCGGTGACCTAAGTGAGTTTATGCTGTGGATGAGATGGAAGACAGGGGAGATATGATAAAGGCATTTAATGTCTGTCCAATTTAGACACTGAGCATTTTTGTTTAAATTCATCCCTACATTTTAGCTATCATTTATAGTTTGGGAGCCACAGGTGGAAAACTGTCTCTGGAAATTCACCGGTTGTGTTTTTTAAGAAGCTGAAATGAAGATCATGAGACTTGTTAAAAGCTTCTGCGTTTTCTTCTGTTCAGTTTTCTTTTCGGAAGACTAGGCGAATGCATGCTATAAGTTCCTAATGACCTACTGCTGTCAAGTTTACTTGTTTTATTATTATCATAATTATTATGATTAATACTTAAGAGAAAAAGATCTTCCGTACTTAAACTCTGCTTTCAAAAATGGCCCTTGAAGATTTTTGGAAGATAACATTAATCACAGGATATTTAACAAAGCAGTCAGGGATGTCAACCCGTGTTCAGTGCATCCCTAAATCATGAAGGCTAGAAACTGGCCTGACAGCACATTGGCAATGCTGCACACAGGCCCTGCCTATTTTTCACTTCCCCTAAGCACTCACTGCTTGATGGGGCATTGGGCTAGATGGACCTTTTTGCCTGCCCAGTTTGATCATTTATATTCTTATTATTTAATAAGTCTGCCAGCAAGCCTGCTCCAGTGGTACCGCTGTGTACTGTCATGACAGGGCTTCAGTTTGATTCGTGGCTCAGGTCTGACTGGGAATGCGGATGCAACATTTGCAGTTTCTGGTGGACGGGGCAGGAAATCCAGCATTATGCAGCAATGACCCCCCCCCCCCCCCCCAGGGTCAATGTTGGCTGAATGGAGGGAGCTGCAATTTGTGATTCCTGGCTGAGAAAGAATTAGGAGGAGAATACAAACCAGAGGACCCTCCCCTCCCCCAGGCATCTGCGAATAAAGGCTCTCATGGAACTGTAGCCTGGTAGAAGCCGGTTCTGACTGAGCTGGAAGCCCAAAGGAACAGGAGGAACCTGCCAGGCAAAAAAAAAAAAAAAGATCTGGCACCTGATTGGAGGTGATAACGCTGCCATGTGGTCAGGCCTCACCCTCCTCCTCGTGATTTCATTGGCTATGCTACAAGGAGTGAAATATATCCCAGAGCATGGCCATCGAACAGCCTTGTTCAAATAAGAGCCCTTTCTCCGCAGGCCCTCTTGAGAGGAGTTTCCTGTATTTTTCATCTGGAATTAGTCGATAAGTTCGGTGAAGTGAGCTTTTCTTAGCTTTGGGACCGGACTAAAATATGGCCCCCTGATAGAGTAGCAGATGTATTTGTAACCTGAGACGTACTGAGCCGCTCAGTAGGACACACTTGCTAAAAATGGAAAAACTCTGTAAGTTTGTAGTAAAGTAAAAAAAAAGAAAGAGAGCAACCCAAAAACCTGTGTTCAGCATGGTCTGTCAATCTTGAAACCGGGATGGCAGCTTTGTGGAAGCACAGAAGGACTTGTAGGTGGAAGGGCTCTCAGGTATTAAACGGTCCATAGGAGTCCCTCCTTCACACCAGTTCACTTTCCATTGCTTTCTCGCATCTGACCGACTGCCCGGCAACTCTGAAACTTTGGGGATTTCAGTAATAAGGAGCGAGGCACAATGGCAGCGCTACACCAAAATTTCAAGGCCTTCGTGGGAAAGGGGGAAAAGCAATTCAGCAGAACAGTAAGGCTGAGACTTAAGGAGTTATTCCTGGTAAAGAGACCCTTTCTCTCTCCCAGTGATGATCCAGTAAATAGTAACTTGCTGTCTCGGCAACTCTACTCATAGTGCACTGGGCAGCACTTCCAAAGTGCACAAACAGCAGAGAGACTGGTACTGTTTATGTCAATTTCCATGACACATCAGGCCCTGCCAGCTCATTCTTTTATGTTTCTGCTTAGCTGCAGAATATTTGCCGACTAGTACAGTTCAGTAAACGGAGAGGAATATTTCCCACAATACCTACCTGTGTACTGTATGTAAAACAGTGGTGCTTAATACTGGACAACCTACCAGTCAGTCTGGCGGCGAGCTGAGTCTCAGAAAATCACCGTGACAATGTTATCTTCTATTAGCCCAAAAATATAACATACGACGCTGGTCCAGTCTGCACTTTCCTGAGGCTTCTGGACTGCAAAAAATGACATACTGAGGTCCCAGAAGAGCTGCGCTGTTCCCCAGCCTTGAGTAGCATTAATGTAATATCTGTGTGTCCAGACCACTTGTCTACAAAGGCACTTAATTTTTGATTTCCTCATTCCCTGTCAAGAAAACATGCAAAATGTTTAATGTTTTAGCTGCTTTGGCGCCTGTGTTTCATGTAAGGGTACATGTCATTTTGTGACTGTGGATTTCTAGCTGGCTGACCGGTACACGCGTACTTGAGCGACGTGTACGCGTGTGTACTTTCAGCCATGGAAAGAACAAGGATGCATGCTGCCTTTCGGGAGTATGGTTGGAGACCACACACGTTCCTGCATGTTTAAAAATCAAATGACCCAGATAGCCTAACGTGCATCCATCATTATATTTGGTTAAACGTACTCGCATATTGTTAACCACACCGTATGCTTATTCACACACAATGTAGGGGCTGCATTTATTCAAACTAAAAAGTAGATGCATAGAGTGCTGGTTAGGCACCAAACTGAAAATGTGTCTCCGAGTATGTACTGTAAAGACTTGCATAGAGTTACATAGTAGATGATGGCATAAAAAGACCATCTGGCCCAAAGGTGTTCCTGAAAAAGAACTATGAAACTTGAATATCCAAATTTAATTTCCATCATCGCCTTCCTGTAACATCCATCGACCCCACTCACCCTTTTAAGGCGTGAGTCACCAAAATTCTTTTTGTTCGTTGTAGGATGAATACAACCAAAATCCAGTATCTGAACTGTTCTTAAAACAGATAGCTAGCAAAGATAGGAAAAGATTTGGAGCGCTGAGGAGGGTCCATTAACACCCTCCACCATGTCCACAGACTTACCTTCAAATACCAGTGCACCTTGACTTCACCTCCAGCAGCCCCAGGACTCAATTATATTTACTTCTGCTCAAGGCTGGTGCAGGTCCTGGTGGATCACCGTGCAGCTCCCAATAATTCCTAAGGGAGCAATTTTTATGTTTAAAATTTATTTGTGCAAACATAGGAATTGTACCTTAAGCAAACTCAGTTATCTCTGGCTTTTTCTCTTTTTTTTTTTTTTTCCAGCCAGGAATCCTCTGAGCTTATCTCATCCTTTCTTGAATTCCATTACTGTTTTTTGCCTCTACCATCTCCCCTGGAAAGCTGTTCCATGCATCAATCACCCCTTTCCATGAAAAAATTTTCTGATGCCCTGTGTAGGTATAGTAGGGGAGTTTTATGCAGGTCCAGAGAAATGCAGATTTCAGGGGTCCAAGCACAGGTTAAATATGTAGGTGAGAGGTATATCTAGGGCTTATAGCGGGTTATTTTTCATGCAGTTAGGTGGCTGTGTTGCACAGTGTGTGGATGTGACTAGTGTGAAGGTGGTAGGGTGTGTGTGCTATGTGGCTGGAGGGATTGGAGGTAAAGGGTGGAGGGGTTGCAGGGTGTGTATGTGTGTAGTTGGATGGGCAGGCGGGGTGTATGCATAAGGCTCTCCCCTACCCTCCCTAGCCCATTGCACTGTTTGGATCTGAGGGCTGTAATTGTGTGGCTCGAGGGGTGGCAGGCATTGCTGTCCCCCATTTCCTGCCCACTCCCTTCTCTGCTCATATCTCCCGTGATTCTCTTCTGCGGCTGGCAGAGCTTGAGCTTCCTGCCGGTCTGCTGTCATGGAACTTGTTCTTTGTTGGCTTCCTCCGATGACATCATCCGGCCGCTGCTTGTAATAACCAATTATGTCATCAGAGCGCCAGCAGGCATGCCTTTTTTCTGGAATTTTCCAGTTAAAACCACAAAACCCAATTTCCCCATTGGAGGGGGTTTTATTGAGGGGTTTCGGTTTTAACCAAAAATCAGAAGCCCTAGGTATATTTTCTACAAACCTTCCCAGCTTACTAACTTTCTGACCACGATTTTTGTTTCAGAATTGTCAGTGGCTTCTTCTAGAACCATCTGTCCTACAGTCTCTCCCTAACTTAGAAGATGGTGTACCCAATATTATAGTGATACTGGAGCTTGGGCATTATTCTGTGGTTTTTAGTTTTTATGTTCTTCAGGATTAGAGCAGTGAGGCATCCCTCAGCCCCTTTCATTGTGGACTATTTATTACTTCAGTGGATTTTTTTTTTTCTTAGGCTTGTTAAGTATTTTATTTTCCTCTCACTGGTTATTTCTGGTGATGTTTTTCATTACTAAAATGTGTTTCTTGGTTTGTATTTGAAAATTCGTAAATATGATTTTTTAAGAAAGAGTCATTGCTTGACCATATTCATTTTAGCCTGTGAGAAAATTGACATGTTTGACTGACAACCCGTTGCATGACAGATAATGATAGGAATGAGTCCATTCAAAGAGCAAAAACTAACATGATAGCAGCTGGCAATACTCAGTGGTTGATATGTCAAAGTTACTTTATATAAAAGTGCCCTTCCTGAGCCCACTGTTGGAGTGAAAGCATTAGTAATACCATTTTTAAATAAAGCACAAACATACCAATATTCAATATTAGAAATAAAGCCATTTACATATTAAAAAAAACAACACCTAGAATATATCCCCAAAGGATAAAACTGAGCCAGGGTACAGGGATATCTATTTATGTATTTTTCATATTTACTTGCTTACCCACCTTTTTATCCAAAAAGCCTGAAGACGAGGTACAGATAAAAAAAAAGACACAACCAATTTTCCGACAAAATTAACAACAGATTAAATTAACATAGTAAAACAGTAATAATGGCAGAAAAGGACCAAATGGTCCATCCAGTCTGCCCAGCAAGCTTTTTATGGTAGTATCTGCCGCACTGTTCGTGTTATACCCCTATGTTTTTCTTAAGCCTTATGATAATCCGTAAAAATGTACTGCTAGCAACATTTTTACTGGGTGATGAGCCTTCTTGAAAATTCAGACAGTACTGTTTGACGTGCTTTGCTTATGGACTTGGCCTTAGAAGCAGTCATGTGCTTTTTCCTTTATGTCTGCATATCAGTACCCCAGACCATAAAATTCAGGACCTTTGTTGATTTTCATCTGAATCTAATTCCTCTTCCACCCCTCATCCCTCCTACTGCCATCAAAGCAGAGAGTGATGTTGCACTTGCATCGAAAGGATCAAGGCTTATTGGTTAAGGGTAATGATTCCATGCCTTCTGTTAAGGGTGATAACTGCTGCTCCGTACAAGTTACCCCCATACTTATCAGTTTCCCAGGCCGTAAAAGTCAAGGCCATCATTGGTTGTTGTCTGAATCCAGCTCCCCTTTTCCCACTGCCATTGAAGCAGAGAGCAATGTTGCAATTACAACAAAAGCATCAAGGCTTACTGGTTGAGGTAGTAATCGCCACACCAGCAAGTTACCCCTATGCACCCTTTTCTTCATTTCCATCCTCTAACCTTTAGGGATCCACATTGTTTATCCCATGTCCCTTTGAATTCTTTGGCTGTTTTCATCTTCCCCCATCTCCTCCGGAAGGGCTTTCCAGGCATCCACCGCGTCCATGAAGAAATATTTCCTGACGTTGGTTCTGAGTTGTATCCCCAGAATTTCATTTCGTGACCCCTAGTTCTACTGATTTCTTTCTAACGAAAAAGATTTGAAGTTTGTGCATCATCAAGCCTTTAAGGTATTTGAAGGTTTGTTTCGTATCTCCCTTGCATCTCTTCTCTTCCAGGCTTTACATATTTAGATCCTTCAGCCTCTCCTCACAAGTCTTTTGCTACTGACCCCACACCATTTTGATCATCCTTCTTTGGACCTTCTCCATCCTGTCTATATCCTTTTTTAGATACGGGCTCCAGAACTGAACACAGTAATCCAGGGGAGGCCTCACCAAGGACCTGTACAAGGGGATTATCTCCTCCTTTTTCTTACTGGTTTTTCCTCTCTCTATGCAACCTAGCATTCAGCTATCGCCTTGTCACATTGCTTCACCATCTTCAGATTGCCCACTATATGCCCAAGATCCCTCTCTTGGTTCATACACATCAGTCTTTTACACACACATACACCCCCCCCCCCCCCCCCCCATCACATACAGCTCTTTTGGATTGCTGCACCCCAGATGCAGGACTCTGCATTTCTTGCTATTGAATCCCAGCTGCCAAATCTTCAATCACTCTTCAAGCTTTCTTATATCATGTTTCATTCTCTCTACTCCTTCAGGCATGTCTACTCTATTTCAGATCTTAGTATCATCCACAAATAGGCAAATTTTACCTTCTATCCCTTCTGCAATGTCGCTCAATAGGATATTGAACAGAGTTTGTCCCAAAACCAATCCTCATGACACTCCATTTAACACTGTTCTTTCTTCATAGTAGTTTCCATTTAGCATTTCACATTGTCTCCTGTCAGTCAACCAGTTTGGCGCCCATTCCTAAGTTTCTCAATTTATTCACAAGCATCCTATATGGGACTATATAGCATAAACATTAGACACAATCAATTTGATTGGTCTGCATAGCCATTCCTCTTCCAATGCCACATGTTAATCTTGAGTCTTAATAGCTGCAACTTCAGCGTATGACATGACTCCAGTTAGAATAAACCAGAAAATCACAAAAAGTCTAGGTAAATAATCATGGCTTTAAACGTTTACTAAATGTTAGATAGTTTCGGAATGAATGTCCAGTAGTAGCTCCTTGGGATGTGCATTTGTTTTACCTGAATAGATAAAACATGATTGATGAGGCCATTTTCAGTTTGTACATACAACATAATGAAACTGACTGCATGGAGACAGGCACCGATGTGATGTCAATTCGGCGCCATTTTTAAATCTATCTAGCGGGCAGGGGCAAATGGCATCACTCCTGTCATTTTCAATGTAAGGACCCCACGGAAGGAGGTAAGTGGGGGCCAGGGAGGAGGTTTCCAACCCCAGTATATGTAAGGGGCTCAGGGAGGTCTAGACTGGTAGGTCTGCGCCCCGGGCTTCATTTTTATCTAGCAGCCATGGGTTAGAGGGCACTGGAAGGCCTTAGTTGGGCCCGGCAAACCTTGGTGCTTTATTGGGGGCAGGAGGGGGGGCCAGCGGACCTCCTGGAGGCCCATTTTAATTTCTTTTTTGTTTTGAGGGAGTTTTTTTAAATGTGTTTTTTTTTAATTTCAGATAACAAACCAAATTGAAGAAAACACTACTTGAACCAATAAAATGACACCCCCCCCCCCCAAATAAAACCCAAAGAAATCAACATTTTTATTGCTGCCCATCCCTAGTACCACATTTCACAGTGTGGGTCCCACAATGCTAAATTCAGACATATGAGTTACAGCAAGTTTTGCCACCAATAGGAGCACAACTACCAACAGATCCAGCTGTGAGGAACGTGGATTCCTAGTTGGTACATAGGGAATCCAGAAAGAAGTTACGTAGGAAAGACCCATCTTATTTGGACATTTAAACACAATGGGCAAAACTTTGAACTGTACTTGTAACACTATTTGGAAGCCACCGCAGAATCGGAGTAGCCTGATCCCTGGACCTTGCACTTGTTATGATTTTAGCCACCCTGTTCTGTAGAAGCTCTAAGCTTTAAAAAAAAGTTTTGTGGCAGCTCCTGATACCATGAATTGCAGTAATCAATCCTGTTTGTAACGTGTGCACGTATGATGGTTGCTAAATGTGCCCTAGATAGGTTTAGGTGAAGCTTCCCAACACACTGCAGTGATATAAATTAAGATGTTGTCACTGATGATATTTGTGGAGATCATGGGTGACGTCTTTTGATTTTAATTCCCATCATCAGTGAGAAGACCCAGACGTACCAAATCCCACCTAGATACCCACAATAATTCTGATTTCTGATGGTTCAGAGAGGGCACTAACCATTTATCGAGTCCTCATAGACAGGTATTAAGGATGGCAACTACTAAGGCCTGACCCTCACCCATTGTGATGAACAGTTGGATGTTGTCTGCACAAACATGGGCTGGACCCAAGTGCATTTGGCGGAGCAGTTAATGATTTTAGGCACAGTAATGTTTGCCTAATTGTATGTTTCTATGTTTTATTGTGTTTTACTGCATTTTTAGGATTGTATGCCACCTTGAGTTGCGGATCAAAGTGTGGGATATACATTTTTTTAAATAAACTGGACTGGAACCAGGATCCTCTCCCTCGGGTTGAGCCCTTAGCTTCTATTGGCCAGCAGAACATGAACATGAGGTGCACTGTGGTTCAGACTAAAGCTCAGTCAAGCCCAACATCCTGCCTGTGACAGTCATCAATCCAGATCACAAGTACCTAGTAGTATCCCAGAGAATAGACCTAATCTTTCTTGTTCATAACCAGGTATAAGGGATGGCTTTCCCAAGTCTACATAGCTAATTAGTGATTTATGGACGTTTCCACCAAGAACTTATCTGGACCCTTTTTAAACCCAGCTGTGCTGCTTTCACAACATCCTTTGGCAAAATATTCCACAGTTTCTGTAATAAAATGTCATTGTGCCTCTTTTTTATTAAATGTTATTCTTTGAGTTTACTGTTCAAATGTCTATGCTTAGCTTCTTCTTGAGCTGTGTTAAGGTGGTGTTTTGTTCAGTTTCTGATAGTAAACACTACAACATCATCCTAGCTTATGTGCCTCTATAATAGAAGAGCTATGGATGAGGAAATTTCATACGCCGTAAACCGTTAGTTCTCTTGCGGGATGAAATGTCAGGAAGAATTGGTGTGTTAGAGCTGCTATTTTATTTCAATGGGAAATGGAAATATCTTCCGTTTTTATATTTTATCCTGTCTCTCAAAGGCATTCAGATGTGGAAAGTGTACAGGAGTATATGCTGGATTCTGGGATACATGGTAGTTCATAGAAAAATGGCTGAATTAGCACCGTTTCCCAAAATGTACTTCAGACATACACAGTTTTGGTAGGGATGTTTATTACCAGCAGGTGACATATCGTATACTTTACTAGAGAAGGGTAAGTCATCTGTGACCAATATAACCTTATCAGGGTCAGGGATCAGGGAAAATCCAATTCTTCATAAATTTGGCCCAGCTCTAATCAGTTTGCCAGTGCTTAATGGAAATATGTGGATGGAGGTCTTCATAAGTGTAGGGGAGATGGGATACAATCGAGCAAAATCTGCCAGGGCAGAAACACCATGGGACCTTTGTATAAAGCTTAGTATGTATCTTAAGGCCATTTAGTACACATAGTACATCAAAAGGAGCATCTGATGAATAATATCTTATTTTTACCAGTCAAATTCCTTATATTAACACTGATAGTGGGTCTCTTGACGGACCTTCATACTACTGGAACAGTAACCATTTACTTATTTTAGGTTTCAGGTCACACTGTTTTTTTCAGATTTAAATTGGAAGTAAAAAGAAAACGACTTCCCGTTTGTATAATCGCGGCATCAGTGGAATGGATGTGATGGGAGTGGGATGCATTGTGATTTCCAGGTGGAGGAGATGTGGCTGCTTCCACAGGAAGAAGGTATTGGAGATGATGAGTGCAGAAAAAAGGAAAAGATGAAGGAGAGAGAGATAGGAGGTGGCAGAGCAAAGACACCAACGCTGTCTGCTCCCCCGCTAGGCTTGAAATGCTCTGGGACCAGAATTCCCTCCAGGGCTGTCTTAAGGTGGGCCAGGCTAAATGTCCTGATATACCCTCCTGATATGCTCTCTGATTTAGTGCATCACCCATTAAATGGCATCTCAGCTTGCACATTAAATTAAGGGCGTGCACACTAAAACACTTTAGTGCATAGTTGCCCATAGGGCAGGTCCCCTCAGCACTGTCTTGCCATTCGTTTTAATTAACCGTACTTTTTCTGCAAACGTTCTAATGCAGTAGTGATGGCGTAGCCCGGTGGTTAGAGCAGCAGGCTATGACCCAGGGAGGCCGCTCCAAGTCACTTCCCTCCCTATTGCTTCAAATACAAACGTAGACTGTGAGCCCTCTGGGGAGAGGGAAATACCTACAGCACCTGAATGTAATCCCCTTTGAAGTGCCGAAAAGCAGAATATAAATAAATACAAAGTAAAAAAAAACCCCAACTTTAGTAGCAGCTGTCATGTGTAGTGACCTTAGACTGTAGAAAGCCTTGTAGAGTAAACCTTCAGCACATGAAAGCCAGTGTAATGTCAGTAAAGACGGATATTCTTGTGGGGGATTTGTGTGTGTACACTTTACACCAGCTACCATACTCTACTCGTGACAGGCGTAGCCATAAAACGTAGCTTGCGATTCTGAAAACAGCTGACGCGGCGTAGAGAGATGATTCTGACAAGCTGAACGGCCTCAGCATATTTCTAAAATCTGCCTACTTTTTTGTTTATCTGTCGCTAAACTGCCACCACTTATCCTCCATCGCCTTTCATCGTCATTTCTCATCAGATATGCAGGGATAGGAGGAGAAGGGAAGGGGAGGGCACA
Source organism: Rhinatrema bivittatum (assembly GCF_901001135.1). NCBI lineage: Eukaryota > Metazoa > Chordata > Amphibia > Gymnophiona > Rhinatrematidae > Rhinatrema > Rhinatrema bivittatum. Next base: position 66,785,321 of record NC_042629.1, on the reverse strand, counting down.
GAGGTGAGGAAGAGAGCACAGTGGCTCCTTTAGCCACCAACCACTGGTGTGTCGCCGTTTGCTAGTCTTCCTTTTCAGATGAAGGTTAACCTTATTATTGGCTCCCAATCTGCATTGATAAAGAGGGATAAGGGAGCAGTGACCCGTGGGCCTGAACTCCCAGGAGGTCCTTACGGATTCCTAATTCAGAACCACCAGACGTGAGCTTCTGCACACATTGCTGGCCTCTCAGATTACAGAGGGAGGGGCTAGGTTGCTATTAATTCAACATATTTTCCCCTTTCGCCTGAAACTCACAAATGCGACTCATACCAGCCATTCATCTTTGGCGAGTTCAAGTATGCAGATTTCCCAGGGGTATAATCTCATTTCTTTTTTATTTATTAGTTTTAAGCCACTACCGTTCCATTTAGCCAAGATATTTATAAGCTTTTTTACTATCAGCACGACAGAGATTCGGGGACGCCATGCCCTTTTTTTTTTTTTTTCTTTTACCAACTTTATAATAAATGTTGTTTTAGAAAAGTGCCTTGTGGCCAGTGTAGAGAGTTTATAAATCAGAATCCTAGTAAAACGATGGTTTCAGGCCTTTTACATCCTATCCCTGTTTTTATAAATAGTCCAGAGAGGACCGTAAGGCATTTCTATTCAGCAAAGTACGTGACGGGGTGGGAATTCTGCATCTTTGAGAAGCTAGTCTCCTCCATGCTATTATCTTATCCTTTATTCAGGGGGAGATGGAAGACTTGGCTTTATAATGAATTACAGTTGCTCCCCACTGAGGCACCAGGAATGAGTACAACTCCCACTGTTTCTCTCACTTGAAGTGAACTCATTAAAAATGTATTTCAGTGACACTTGTTCATCCAAAACTTGCACACACAGCATTAACTCCATCAATACTGAAAGACAGAAAACTTAATAATAGGTGACAGCAAGAATGTGACCTTGCTCGGAAGGGTTCATGGCAAAGCATAATTCTAAACCAGTTCCTTGAGTGTGCCCTGAGAGAGAGGTTCCTCTGAATGTACACGGAAGATGCGGAATACGATTACTGCACAGTGGAATAAAGCTCCTCTCAGGTGTTACAAAGGAGGAAAATAGCCCGCATGAAGAGGGATTCTAGCAACCATCATTAGGAATAGTGTGCAGTTATACAGCACGTCCCAGAATACTGCATCCCAAAATGTTTTACAGTCAGAAATGCACATGCACTCTGCAAGATACAGCAAACTGAAACCCATCTCTGCCCTTCAACAAGCCATGTTAAGATGAGCACTCTTGAACAAAATAAAAGGGATTGAGAGTTTGCCTAGAGAATGCAGCCACCAGCTGTGGCTATAATCAGAATTTGCTATTTACTAGAGTAGTTGTCCCTTGTTAATGTAGCGTCCATGGTCCCTACAGATTTTGCCTGGGTGTGATGTCAAAGTGGAGGAAGGGTGGTTAGAGGGTTGTGGCACTCCCCACTGGGAAATGTCATAGGATTAACAGAACTCCTGTGCCCGTGTGCGTCAGGGTCATTGGCTCTCTCCCTTCCAGGGGAGAGGCAGGGGGAGTGAAGGCACTTCTCTTCACAGAGTGCGTGGTGCCTGTGTGCATCTTCTGGCCTAGGAGTGTAGACTTCCAGGACTACCTTAGGATCTTGGGGAGATTCCTGGGAGTAGTGAAGACCAGCAATGGTCTCAAGGAATAGAGTTTCAGGACTATATTCGTCTTCCGTCCAGGGAGAGTGTTGCAGAAGTTTGGAAAAGGAGGGAGTTCAGGGGGAAGGCTGCCCATCAGAGAGAGAGGCCCTGAAGATGAGCCAGAGGCTCATCTGATCATGAAACACCACATCCAGAAGCAGGTACCAGGGGAGATCCCTGAGAAGAGGGTTCCTGCTCTGGGGAGCTTGCTTGCTTAAGGGTGTGCAGCATTTGCCATGACGAGCGAGTCGGTGGTGCTTTTGGACCATTATTTTTTCAGAACTGTTTGGTGCACTGACACTTAAGGTGCCACCGTGGATTTTCTGTGCCTACTCTCAGTGGCCAGTAAAGACTTATTCTGCGGTGCAGTGTGGTATTTCTTGTGATTTTAACTGAAGTGGAAGGAGCTGGGAGGTAGGAGCACCGCTCTGGCCCATGACCCTCCCCTTGTTCCCAGGCCTGTGCCCAGATCAGGGCAGGGGGGATTACTCCTACTACCCTTTGAAAACTGGGGTAAAATGTGCAAAACTGCCTCCTTGAGATCAGATTGAGGAACGTGGACACTTTGGACTGTTCATTGGGCTCAGAGGAAATTGTAGAAGATGATGCTGCAGAATTCCCCAGGACACCCAGAATTCCCCAGGACACCCCCTCATTTAGCTGCTCGTTATAATCCCGAGGGAGTGTCTTAATGTGCACATTAAGGCTTTACGACACAGCACACTGTTTCTGGCGCGTACAAAAAGGCCACAACGCGTACATTAAAGGTTATTGAAGAGGCCCCCCCGTGTGCCCGATCTTCCGAAAACCCAAAGCAGGTGTCCTCAGATTTTTTTTTTTTTTTTTGATCAGTTTTGGATTTTTTTTGCACTACCACCTTTGGGGATTGTCTCGGATTCACAGGACGAATCCAATACATTATCCCAATGGGTCTAGGGGAAAATCCTGTTGTCCTAATGACCTGAAGCCAGGCTGAATTCTGCCTCCTATGAGTCTGACTTTTGAGTTGCTTGCGCAGCTCTAACCAGTACTTGCACCGTCTATCCCTCTTACAAACACACATTGGGAGCAATTTTCAAATCGGCTATGTAGTTGTAGAGGTCGAAATGTGTGTAAGGCAACTTTCAATTAACGTTAATTGCACAAAATAATTGCGCCCAGCCCACCCTGTCTCCATCCCAGGCAGCCTGGGATGGGGGCAGGGTGAAATGGCATGCACGCCTGTGCTATTCTGCCTCGCCCGACCTAAATACCACCCCCAGGAATGCCTTCCCTACAGTGTGAAAGCCCAAATGTGTTTTGGGCCAGCCAGAGGATGACAATTTTCAGACGAGGCAGTGCAGGCGCGTACACCCCTTTTAACACAGCCCAATTGCTTTCAAAATTATCCCCCCTCCTGTATCCCACTCCATTTCAGATCAGTGAATTTTCTTAGAGAATACTGACTGGACAGCTCTACTTTAGCCAAATTATATTGGCAATAAAAGCACAACGTGCTAGGCTTACTCATGGTGGTTATTTGAATAACATTTGAACCTTGTACAGTACTTTCCAAGAGATGGGTTGAGTACACTTTATAAAAATGATTGATGTGCTGATTGGTAGACTTGGAAGGAACCGTTTAACAGTATAAGATAGCAGCAGTAAGTCTTTGGGTCCTTATGTTGACTGACATTAGGGTTTGCTCAGAGGTGATCACTGCAATAAGAAGGAAGCAGGACAAAGCTACAAGCGTCTAATTTTGTTCTGTTTTGGGCCTGGTTTCTTCAGAAGTTCCCCAATAATACCAATATAAAGGACACAAGATCATTTCAGTGCAGGTATTCAGATGTTTGCTTGTGTAGATGCACAGTTTGATTATTCCCCCCTCCCCCCCACACACACACCCCCCTCAGATGTGGACAAAAGTGGGCGGGGACTAGTTGGGAGAGTGGAAGTTCAGGTGGAGATTTCATTTTGCACCCACTGCCCTGCACGGGTGCCTTTGTACCTGCGTTATGCATGCCGGCCACGTATTGAAAGGGTGGCTCCATGTGAAGTTTCCCTTTGAAAATGAGCTGTCGATACCTGTGGGACAGCAAGCCCCGTGGGCAGTATCCAAATTACCCTCCCAGTTTATGCTGACATCAGAGTGATTTTGGAAAAATAAAATAGGATCCAGGGAGGAGCAGGGTGCGCCTATGCCCAGCTCCTCTCCGTGCACGCCCTATGTATGGTACGGCACAAACAAGCCACGTGCACCCGTGGCCAACCAGACACCCCCCCCCCCCCTCCCAGGGATAGGACCTGGATCGGAAGAAGGGGTGGGTGGCGGGGACCGGAAGGCCTCCACTCCAGGGGCTTTTCTTCCAATGGCAGGCTCAAGGCTGTTGGGTGCCTTCCAGAACTCGCACAGGCCCGGTGGCAGCTGCTGAGGCCCCTTCCCTCGTTCTGAAGGAGGCGGAATGGGAGTTGGCTTCTCGATGGCAATGAGTTAGGACTCGCCCATCCATTCGGCCGGAGGGAAACTGAGATTCCTTTTCTTCAGGACACCGTAGACCACTGACCTGGAGTTGCCAACTAGCTTCAGATTCGCCCGGCAAGGTTGACTTAGTCCTGACATTTCGCTCTAATTTCCCCATTGCAATCCCTAAGATGAGTAAGACTTACAGGTCCCTGCATGCATTGGGATAAACCCGGGACTGGATCGATCCTGTTGGGTGAATCTGGAGTCAAGTGCCAACACCACACTGACCCCCCTCCACCTCCTTTCATTCCTGCACAGCCATAAAAAGGTTCTGGGTCAATGGCCCGGCTTGACCCCTGCAGAAAATCACCACTGGCCAACATGATAATGTGATGAGCTGAGGGCTTGTGTGCATCTGTGGAAATTAAAGCTTTTTGTGTGACTGTATTATAATGTTTATATTTTGAGAGTCAAAATAACATTATGATCCTTATTTATATATTTTTAATAAAAAGCCTTTGAAAACCAGTTCTTCTCTTTTTCTCCTTTTTTTTTATTGGGGGGGGGAGGGGCATTGGTTTCTGAAACAGGAGTTTGCATATCTTGGGATCTGAGAAAGCCTCAGGTGTGCCGTGATCTTCCAGTTGGAGAGAACCGCAGTGCGCAGTTTATCCTGGTGTTCCCAAAACGTTTTAGGATATTACAATGTGCGGTGTGCATGAGATAAATCTGCGTGTGCCGGAGACTCAGGCTATGCAACGTTCTCATGCATATTTATTATGGGTATCCTGAAAATCGGAGTGGCTGTAGGGTCCCCAGGGCGGGTCTGGGTAGCCTCTCCCCCCTACTGTGTGCTTTTATTGGAGGACCTCTATTGTAGTAGAGATGGAGACCATGCTCTCTGGACGGTTCTCTGTGTCACCTTCATTCAGTGTGTCCCAGTTTTAACAAACTGCAGTTTGCTTTCATTACAGGCAGTAACATTTCCTCTTCCTCTTTGGAAGCTGCTGTGTAGATGAGACCCAGAGGTGACTACGTATATATTTCCTATGCATTATAATTCTGAGGTTTGTAAAGATCTTGTTTGGGTGAAAACTCGCTATCTAAATTCAAATTCCCTTCATTATGGGGATATCTGTAACTCTGCTGCTCTAAGGCTATTCTGCGTGCTGTCTGTCGGTTACAGTGAAAGCCCCTTCCCCCATGATGATTATCAGCGTATAACAAAGTACCAGGTGGGAAGATGGAGGCCAGGAATGTAATTTGCTGTTTGGTATCTCATTATCTCACAATTTCCTACTCTTATCTCCTTAATATCCCAGGTTTTTAAGGCCTCCCTTATCTACTCATTTGGTACTACGCACCTTTGCAGACTCTTGTGAGATTCATAAACTTAACCAGGTTCTCCTTTTCCTTATCTTCTGCGAGAGTGCTTGGGACAATGGTTTCTTCCTTGCTGGGGGGGGGGGGGTGTTTCAGCATTACTGTAGTGTTTTGGGACTTTTCAATTGCCTTATGTGCCACCTTTATGTACAGGCAGGCTTGCAAATTGAATCCTCATTTCCTCTCCCCTCTTTTGCTGACTTCCATCAGATTCATGACCAGTTTCTAAGAGCGAGAAGCAATATGCACAATAAATAAATGGGCCCAAGGGAACCACAGTATTCAGTACCTTGACTGTCCAGCTATTTCTGTCTGTAAGAGACATTGATGTTCATTTTTCACAGCTTAGGGTCAGAATGAAAGTTATAAAGACCTTGACTTCCAATGCACATGTTTTTCAATTCATTGCTGCCTTTTTCTTAACAAATATTTGTACTCACTATTAGAACATGCTGTTTCATAGTTCGTCTTTTTATGGTATAGAGAGAATAAAGTATTGCATGGAATCAAAGAGAGAAATAAATGGATGCTAAAAAGAATCAGCATAATTTGCTATTTATGTATACATTAATCCTGCCATTCAAATTCATTAAAATAAACCAAAACAGAAGCTTATTTTTCCTCTGCTTTTGGGCAATTCAGGGTCATGAAATAATAGGGCTGGAAGGGACTCCAAGAGGTCATCTAGTCCTCCACTCTCCAGGATGGATACATTGTGCCTATATCAGCAGTTCCCAACCTGTGGGTTGTGACCCCCAAATGGGATCATAAAGTCAGTGAGAGAGGTCACATCCAATGTTTATCCCCTACATGGACACCCACTGCCCTCCTCCAGATCACCACTCCAACCTGCAATGGGCAGCGGCAGTCAACATGAGTGGAGACCTAAGAGCCAGTACCTGAGATCTATTAGGGTCATTCATCAGAATGCGTTATGGCATGCAATAATTCCATAACGCATGCAATAATCATGTTACCACACAATGTGAATGCAAATGTTTTGAAGGGGCAAGACTGGGGAGGGGTTTGGGCAGGATTAATTAAAATGAGGGGCAATAATGCACCGTGCAATAGCACAATGCGTTTTTCCTGGCGTTAAGCTGTGTGATATGTCCTAAACAGCCAGATAGGAGAGAGAGAGCCTCTGGGGAGGCTGTCAATAGTATTCAACTATTTATATCACTATAGGAGGACCATCTAATAGCTCGAGGTGAGGTGTTGGTGGTGGTGGTTTAGGGGCCAGATTTACATGCAGAGTGAGATGGATGAACAGCACAGTACACCTCAGTGAAGATTTGACATCATTTGGAGTGAGGAAAGTCTCACAAAGTTGAGATTTTAAATGTGTTCTCTCGCCATCAAGCTAGGGCAAGATAACATTGTGGAATATCATCTTTGTGAGACTTTCCTCACTCCAAATAACGTCAAATCTTCACCGAGGTGTACTGTGCTGTTCCTACGTCTCACTCTGCATGTAAAACTGGCCCTCTAAACCACCACCAACACCTCACCTCGAGCTATTGAGTGGCCCTCCTATAGAGATATAAATAGTTGACTACTATGAAGACCTCATAAATCTCTCTCTCTCTCTTTCTCTTTCTCTCTCTCTCTCTCATTACCATAGACATGCCCCCTTTTTTTTACCATGGGCATTATCCATGCGTTGTTATAGCATTTTCATGAATCTAGGGGTATGTTTGCTAATGTGGCAATCCTGTGTGTGGCTCCTGATCTCCATACAGTCCTGGGAATCTATTCTTTCATGGATGCGTGATGTGTCATAGAGAAGATGCAAGGTGTACATGCCTATGCTACTGAGAAAGGAGACTGATTATATGTTTTTTCACTATAATTAAAAAACCCGGTTGTTTAAGCAGTTTACTATATAAGTGATTTTTCTCCTCCTTGTCTTGTGTCCATTGGTCAGATGATCAATGGGGAGTATGAGCTTATGAGAAAAGGGTTGGGAGGACTGCCAGATGTAAGAAATGGGGGCATAGTGGAAAGTGTGGGAGATAGTTGACGATAATCTGGACTGAGTTCATGTTGTGCTGAAGATGTATTTGTTGTATTTTTGGTGCATGGGTTTATTGTTTTTTATGGTCTAGTTTTAGAATGTTTGTGTTGCTAATTTTTATTTTTATATTTTTATATTTTTCTATGTTGTAATCCACTTTGATTGGGTCATTAGTCTTCGATAAACAGAATAGAAATAGATAAATTAATTTAAATTACATGTTCTGTTTAAATGTAAATTGTCTGAGGAGAAAAAGAGAGATGATGTAAAACTATGTATGAAAAGAAGAAGAGACTTAGATTAGGATAAAAGAAATGCTGAGGGGTAAAGTTGTTGTGTTGTTGGTATGTTAAATCATATTGGTCACCCACATAAACATGTTGCTGTTGTACCTCCTTTTAAGAGAGAACGGTGCTTTAGGGTAAAAGAAAAAAGAACTGTGAGATCTTTGCAAAGCTTACACTTATGTTCCTGGGAAGAGCACTGTATTGTCACTGGCTAAATGCTTTAATAACTGGGGACGGCACTTCCTTACCAGCAGGCGATACTCTATGATAAGTGGCAAAACATTATTAATTCCCTTTAGTGTTAATTGTTATGTGCGTAATCATGAGGAACTCTCGAGGTTTTCCTGTAGATGTGCTTCTGCAGCATCTATTTCTGGAGGGAAATTTCTTATAATTTAGGTTCTTCTTAGCAGTATCAGAATAGCCTATAGAGATAGATAACCCACACGTATTCATCTTCCTGTAAGTATTGCATTTAATGCATGCGATCATCACTATTACAATGAATACCAAATGAATTCCTGCTGGTTGGGCGCTTTGAATGAAAATTTATTTAGAAAAGGCAGGGAAGCTGCATCTGCATTTTCTCACATAGCCATAATATTGCATTAGTATTTGTTGAAATTGGCAGAACAGCAGAAAGTAAATTGTGTTAGCATATTTTATATCGGCTCAAAACGGATAAATATCAACACAACACCTTAGAAACCACATGGGGATCCTGGATTAATATATAGTAAAAGACTTGTGAAAACTGAAATGCTGATTTGAGGTGCTGAATGCATATGTCCCAGGCACTGCACCAGGATCCATTTATCAAGTGTTGAACAAAAAGATGAGCCAAAGTCATGACATATGAAGAGAACTTAAATACTATCGCATGGATTGCTGATGATTGTTTTGCCCGATGGCAGTTTATAGACAGGATAAACATTGCCAACCGCCTACAAGTAAATTGTCTTAACACGTCTTAGTATTTTGGGGAGAAGATTGTTGGCTACGTGAATGTTTATGCTGTTGTAACTTATGAGCTCCGGTAATAACATTTTTTTTTCCTTTTTTTTTTTTTATCATCGGATGATGCAGCATCTGTAACTTCATAGTAGCTTTCCATGTGCTCATTGGTTTAGAAATGTATCTAGCAGTTTAGGTTGAACACAAGACTCTAACTTCCTTTTGGTTGCCTCATTCTGTCTTCATGCTGTAATTCTAAGGAAATGAACACACACACACTTGAGTTACGTAGTGAAAACAAAATTCCCTATTTGCCTGTTATGGTCCCTTTCCCTATATTCTATTCTTTCAAATCTTGTCAAACAAGACATCAGGTTCAAGCAATTAAAGTAAATGTAAGTTCCACATTTATACATTTATTTATTGACATTTATCAATCGCTTTATCATTTAAAAAAATGCTGAAAGTGATGTACAATCTTAAAACATACAATGCAATACAATATAATATACACAATAAAATAACATTTTCCTTTCTAAACTCATTGACCAGGCGGTTTTCCAAGCCTCTTTTCTGTTCACCTTAACGGGATTATTTAATAAATGCTATAAACATAAACCGTGTTTTCAAGCTTTTCCTAAACTGTTTCAGATCACTTTCTGCTCTTATTTAATGAGGGAGAAATTGGGATGGCAACTGAAAATGATCTATTAGCCAGCTGTAAGTGACGTAAAGGTTTGGGAGATGGGCAACTGATATTTACCTGTTGATCTTGAATTTCTCCCCACCTCATACTATCTCAGGCTATTTTTCAAATGTGGTGGACTTAGGCCTCTCAGTACCTTAAAGGCCAATATTAGACACTTGAATTTACAATGCGCTTCTACTGGCAACCAATGGAATTGTAATAGTAGTGGCAGAGCTTATAATCTTCTTGAACTAACTGTGATGATCCAGGTGGCTGTATTTTGCATTAACTGTAACTTGCGAGTCGTCTTATTAGGAAACCCTAGATACTCTATATGGCATTACAGTAGTCTATATGGGACAGAACTAATGCATACACAACTGTTCACAATGCTTGCAATTCCAAGTAAGGTCACAACTGCTTTACCGTTTTTAATTTCAAAATGGTATTTGAGAACATGTTGAACTTGTAGAATCATGGGAGGATTATACTGGGTTGTATAATATCTTCTGGTTGTCCCTTATTGAAAGCTTAATTACTTGTAGAATGCTCAGTTTGATAGATATTGCTTTCAGAGTATATATAATATGGAGCTGTAGAAAGGACAGTGTGCAGATAGGGTGGTAGATGCGTGGAACAGCCTCCCAGTTGGAGGTGGTCAAGAGAAAGACAGTATCTGAATTATAGAAGGCAGGGGATCTCTGAGGGAGTGGTAGGGATTGCAGAGCTGAGCAGTTGGTGTGGATAAGCAGACTAAATAATCCATATGGGATTTTACTAGTGTTGCATTTCTCATTTTCTATGAAAGGTATAAAAAGAATCCTTGCCCTGAAGAATTTACAGTTGAAGTGGGTACCTTACTATAAATGTATGCCTGTGCCTATGTACATTTTTAATTTATGTGCTTTGCCTGATGTAGACTCTGTGCTGCTAATTTATACGTTTTATATGATGAATATTCTAATCTGTTGTAACACACTTTAAGGGCTCCTAGTGGAAAAGCATGAAACAAACGATGACGATGAAGCCAAAGGAGATAATATGATGCATCTCAGGAAGAGTTGATGGAAGGTGGTTTCCAGTCCATTACTAAGGGCATGATTTCCTAAACTTTATTCTGAGAAGTTATTTCTTTTCCCTATGTGTGCTTACAGGTGCAAAGTTGATCCATGGAGCATAGAAACCTAGATGATGTCAGCTGTAAAGGGCCATCCAGTCTGTCAATTTGTGCCTCTTTACTGTGCTGCCGCAGGTCTTACTCAATCTGTGGGCTTCTCCCTCCATCCCTTCCCCCACTGAGGTGGATTGCTGGAGGGATAGGGGGAAAAGGTGGAAAAGCATTCAGGAATATGGGATTAATGTTTTAGTTAACCAAACAGGATCTAAGAGGAAAATAGTTCTGCTCTGAATAGGTTACCAACGGGATTAAGTGGATCACTGCTCTACAGATTAAAAACAAATCCCCCAAATGATGAGCTTATCTTCCAAAGACTCTGTTCACCTCCAATTTGAGACAGAAAACTAAAGTTTCTGTCTGATGTTTATTGGCCAACTTTGACAAACATAATCACATCTTTTGTTAAAAATGTGAATCAGAGAGCCTGCGCTTTTCAAGAAAACCAAATAAACCCCATTCATGTGAGGTTTTAAGCTGGTCCCTAATTTCAATCATGTAATCCATTGGTTCTCATATCTCTTTTATTGATCCCACAGGATATCTGCAATGAATATAAATAAGAAAATTTTCACATAATGGGTCGCTGGTGTGTACAGGTTTATCTCATGTGTCCCCCTGATTGGCTGGGGGAAAACCTGGTGCAGTACATCAATAGCTTTCTTATAATATGCATGACCCTCGTTATTTGTTTACGGATAAGCAAGTCATCGCCAGCATCTGCAGTTCAGTGGAGGGGCTGCACCAGGCATGCTCCCGTCTTCCTGTTAACTCTGTCAGTGCATGAAGCCAGAATCGCTTGCCCACACTCTGTTATTTAGATTTGCTCAAAAACATTATTTATTTATTTATTTATTTAACTCTTTTCTATACCGACATTCATGATCTCGATCATATCAGATCGGTTTACAAGGAACAAAGAGAAGTAGCATCACTAGGAACCTTAACGAGAACGGTTAACGAAATAGCAGAAGGATAGACAGTTACAATAAAACAGAGTCGAGTGAACTTGAGATCACATCTTGAGTGAACATCTTGTGTGAAAAAGGCATGTGAGGGCAATTTTCAAAGTGTCAATCTAGGTACAAAGTTTATGAGTACCCAGGAAATCAGTACCTAATTTTCAAAGGGGGAGCGAGTGTGTATACTTTCTATTGGTTAGAAAGGACTCATGGACTTTGCAGCTGTTTATTCTGTAGTCAAAATTTCTAAGGAAAATAATGCACGTCGCTTTCCAATCCTCTCCCTTGCACCCCTGGAAATGTTTCCCCTCAGTCCAGCTAACAGTGTGTATGCTGTGAAGATTCTGTGTACTTTCGTTCTGAAACTTTGCATAAAGCTTGTGGGTTCGAAGTACCCACCTTCTTTCAAAATGGCCACCCCTATGTATTTGTGAGACTGCGACTGTAGGCACAGTGAAGGATGTTAACAGATTGTCCATAGCGGCAGCTTTGGCTTGCTTCAAATGTCTCTTTGAAGACCATGACAAATACTTTTTCTCTCTTTTTGGATAAGTACAACCAAAATGCCACTCTTACAACAGTTGTTGTTTATGTATTTTTTTCCAATAGTTGTCCTCTAGAGACCATAGAGTTTTGGGGGTGAATTGAGCTTCCTAGAGATTAAATAAGGTTTAATAATACATAATTTATTTTCCAGCAGGTTAAATTCACACACTAACAATCATACAGAAAAAGCAGAAGGGAGGTTTGACTGATTTAAGTTGCAAGGTCTCAGCCCAAGATGAGTAGACCTCCTCCTCCTCCTTTCATAGGAACGGCTAAAATCTGCACATTATCCTGATGAATGTATATTTGTATGTAAAGAAGCCAATTTTAAAAGCCATTTGGATGAGGAAACAGCTTGACTGAAAAATGTCTTCTTCAGAGCTGCTAAAATTACAGGGGGCTTCTGCAGTGCATGCACTTTTAGCCAGGGGGAACACGAGGTATTGCTGTGGGTGCGCTCGGGTCTAGGGGAGTAAACTTGCACGCACATGTTTGATTCTCGAATGCCCTCGTTCCGTGGCTTGCACAGATGACATGTGCAGAGCACCCAGACGCTTTGCATTAGCCAATATTCAAAGAGAGAGAACGCAAAGAGTTTTCTCTTTGAAAATGTACAGAAAGCACCCGTATAATTCGCGTCTGTATGACCAATTTGAGAAGTGGCCCTGAAGCCTTTCCTGCTACTTTCAGCAGCATTAAAAGATTTAAAGTGATTTAAAATAAAATAAAATAAAAACAGGAAGAAGTGGAATTGATGCTACCTCCTTTATTCCTCTGTGCTCAAACTCTTCCAGCTTATATTGGCAACCCACGCATGGTCACAGGGAACATCAGTCCTGATATTTAAAAATCCTTCTGCATGTGCTGTTTTGGTCGGTTTTTATTTAAGGAATGATGTCCCCCTTCCAACATTACTCAGCATTGTCCATGGTGTTTTGAACTGATTTGACTATGTAGAGTCAGTAAGCTGTTTGATTCAGCACTTTTATTTTTTTTTTTTCCCTCCATAGTTTAGTGGCACAGCTCAAGCTCAGTTGGATTTCAGCTTCTTTTAGCGCTGCCTATGAGGAGAAGCAATTTCAGTTTTCGTAATTCATGCATTGTACACAGTGAAACACAGTGCTTCCAGAAACCAAATGGTTTTCCAGTGAGTCTGCATCTGTTAAACCTCTCACCATTTCCTCCCTGATGTTACCTGTGAGGGACTGATGCTTTTCTGCCGTTCCCCTACTTATGCCTACCGTGGAATCCTTACAAATATATGCTAATTTGTTAAGAGACCATCATACATGGAATTGTTGATTGCTCGTTCACTGTGATTCCCCATTATAATAATTAATCTCACGGACTATTCAGTTTTTCTTGGCATTTAAAAGCATAAGTGTTATTAATACAGAATTTATCCTAGATCAGGGTCAGTATTATCTTCATCCCGACACAAGCACTGTGTTTCGATGTGTGTCCAAACGTCTGCTTCGGGGTACTTTTTAATTAGGTTGCCAGTTATATCTCATTTCCTGCAAAAGGCTACACAATAGCAGCCATTTTATTTACCAGACTTGTTGCTTCCTTCAGCCAATCAGATTCAAACATAGAACTAGCATCAGATTGGGGAACAAGACCATGATGTGAGCCAATGGGCTATCTGCATACATTGTTTCACTCAATCTCTTCATTCAGACGACCCAGTTCAACTATATTGAATGCAAATAAACAGTATTACTCATGATAATTCACTTGAGCTGCTCATTCACTTCTCCTTTGAGGTTGCTGTGCTTGTTCTATAATTAATTGTACATTTTAATTCATCAAATACATGTTGCTAGGTGATACAGTGTTGTATTATTGGTGCTTGTATTTTCCTTATTCATTGTACAGCTCCAGTGTTCAGTCAGTAGGGATCTTCATTTTCAGTTTAAACCAATTTACACCCATAAATTCCTGGGATTTTCCCAAAGATGAAAATCTGTTTAAACTGATCTTCATCCCGATTTAATGCTCCTGCCAAAGGTTCGGTTCCAGCCCTTGCCTGGCATGTAAGAGCAGCAGCCCCCCCCCCCCCCCCCAACCAGAAGGCTCCCTGTCTCTCTCTGTCTCAGACGTGCAGAAATGGAGGGAGGAGGAGCCTGGAGGCACCACAGCCCATAAGAATGAATAATGTTTGGGGGGGAGACGGAGGAGGGCTCCGTAAGGGGTGAGAGGTGGGATTCTTTGGGGGGGAGGGAATTATTGGGGGAAAGAGGGGAGGAGATTTTTGGAAGGAAGGGAGATAATGAAAGAGTGGAAGTGGAAATGCTGGGGACAGAGGTAAAGGGATCAGGGTTACCTGAAGAATCATTTGAGGGGAGGTTATATAGGTGGGTTGGGAGGGAATGGGACCGTGGACGGCTTCTGTCCACCAAAATAAATTCCGATATTCTCCCAGAAAAATGATGACATTTTTTTTTACACCGACATTATCCTGTTTTTGTTCTTGTCAAAATAAACCCTGATAAATTCCTGTGAAAAATAAAAACCAAAAATGAAGATTCCTATCACTCAGCCACAGATGGACTGCTCATTTAGTATGCCCAATGTATATTTTAGAACAGGGGCCATTGAATGGCAAAAATTACATATGATAATGTGCAATCTGTGTCTACTCTACGTTTGATTCAATAATTAATTAGTAATTGTACGTATCCATATAGTACCCTCAATTGCTTGAATGTAAAAATCGCATTGTTGGCAATATCGATGACCCTTTCAAAGCTCTGCTGTAGATAAAGCCACTATCAAGAGCACAGACTTAATAACCAGGGTGCAACATTATGAGTAACGTGCCATCGCTTGGATAACATGCTTAACAAGCGGGATATTAAGAATAATAAAATTAAAGGAAATGAAATTTAAAAGAACTTGTGCTGACCAGCAGTTTTCAACGTAGAATGCATTTCATTCATTATAGTAATGGTTTTGCTTTATTAATGTACATTTGTAGGGATACTGAGCATCAGGAAGAGTCCTCACTCTACTTGGGGAAATTCATACTAACAGATCTGTTAACTGTACAAGTTCTACTGTGTTTCCTTCCTCATGACATCTTCAATTACTTGAAAAGATTCATGACTACTTCTGCCTCTCGAGTACTACAGTCTCATGTTTTTTAAATTCCTAAATTGGTATCTGAGTGTATTTGTGCCTTCCAACCTAACTGCTGTGTAAAGAAACGTGGAGCATGGAAGTATCTTATCTTGCTACCATCTGAATTCCTAAGCATATGTTTAGTAGCATATTGGAAATTAATTTATCAGTTAGGTTTGTTGATTCATTCACTGTCTGTAGGTATTGGTGAGATGCATGGCCATACCTTGAATGAGCATGTGCCATGAATCCGTTCCTAAATGTATATGGTTCTTCTGCAGTAGAACTGGCAGAAATTGACTTGTATAAATTCACATGTAAATCCCTTTAACTCCACTACTAAGATGCTGTTCTGAAAACTAAGAATTCTATATTCTGAAAGGAGAATACATAAGCTAGTTGTAAACCTTTAGTAAGACATTAGAAGAACTTTAGCTTGCAAATTATTTGTCGTTGGACTAATTCAGGCATAATCTCAGTGTAGAGGTTCTTTCTTTTTATGCCTACAAAGTTGACATAGAAACGACATCACTGAAGATTTTCTGCTGATCGAATCAATGAAAGGAACAAGAGGAGTTGAGTTGTACAATGCATTCTCTACCTAGCTTCAAACAACTCCTACTGTGTATGTAAAACTGCTCCCCTCCCCCCCCCCAGACCACCGCACTGAGTTAAAAGTGCCCCCTCTTACAGTGGTATAAATAGTAAAGTGACATATTGGTCTCTACAGGTTCTCTCTCTCTCTCAAATTAACGTAGATTGCGGAAATTACCTATGTGATGCGGGAGCAGTGAAATCAGCCTAGTCACGCCCCCTTTTTTTTTTTAATCACGGGTGCTATTTCTGCTATAAATCAGGAGTAAGTTTGGCCATGAATACTTGAATATTTTCATCCCTTTCTGTTTCCTTATCAACTCCTGAAATATTCTGGGATTTGCTGTATTGCAATAAGTAATAAATATCCTAGAATGTTTTAAGATAGGAGAGAGCCAAACCTTTTTGGAAAGCTTTGGTGTAACTGGAATCATGATGTACATTTTCTGTGGTAATGGGGTCAGTTACTGGGTGTATTCACATTTACAATATATTCGTCATCGGTTCACAAAAGGGTACTAGCTTCTCTCCACTTCACCCTTTCTTTCTCAATTCAGTCTCATAAATTCAGATATTTGCCTTTTTTTTTTTCTCTGCCTCTTACTGTCAGGATAAGACCCTGATGGGGGCTTGAACCCGGTTCAGCTCCAAAGTGCAGGACCAGACTCTTAGCCTCTAGACAGGCTGAGCACCTGAAGTGAGAAAAAGTGACAAGAACTGAGTCTGGCTCAGGAAGCTCTAGAGGCCACACCCCCTGGCTTGGCAAGCAGGAAGCTCTTTGCAGCGGCCCGAAGCTTCTCCTGCCGTTTGCTACAGAATCTACTACACTTGGAATTGCACCTTCCTCTCGATGCCAGGGCCCTTGACTACAGTACCTCCCTACTGAAAGTGCTACTTGCTCTTGATTCCTGTTCCTGGCCTGTAAGTCCAGCCTCTTTTCCAAGCCTGCTTCGTTGTGAACTTGCTACTGACTACGACTTCTGAGCTGTAAAGCCAGCTTCCGAGTTAAGCCTGCTCCTGTCTGAAGTGTTCTTCACGCTGGTTCTCGGCCAGCACTGCTGCCTGCTACTCAAGCGCAACCTGCCAGACTCCTGAGTGTATCCGGCCTAGCCTAGGCCCAGTCCAAGTGCCCCTCAGCCCTGCTCCATACCTGTGAGAATCTAAGAGGGCAGGAACTGGATACTTAGCTCTGGAGCTCATTCCACTTTCTAATACACTAGGACCCTTGTTTCTCCACTTTTAAGCCCCACCTAGAGATGGACGTTGTCACGAGGCATTCCATTAGCCTCTAGAAGTCCCACCACAACACCATTGTTCCTACTTCACAAGCACTCGTATGTCTTCTACTATAAGTCTTTCCCAATTAGCCTCCAAACTGGCAGGGTCCCTCTTTCTTCTGCGATCTGCCAGTATTGCAGCTGTATTATTCTAATTAGGGGAAGGAGAGGAGCATGGGTGGGATTTGGGCGGAGTTATCTCCCGGTAGTGCTGCGGGCGATAATGTTTTCCACATTATCGCCGGCTGCACCGCAGGAAGTACCACCTTTTCCCGTGGCGCTATGGGGGCGATGGCGCACCGCAGCAAGCGAAACTGCACTGCCGCGATGTGGCCGGCTGCCTACCATCACCCCCAGCCCCTTTTTTTTTCCCTCGTGCCTGATCATTCTGCTATAAATATAAATATTCACTACACAACTGCCAACCTCGTTCCCTTGTGGTTGAGGATAAATATAAATATAGCAGAATGATGAATCTAGGGGTGAGTGAGGTAGGGAACTCCCTTAGCTAATGTGCTAATGTACAACTTGTGTTCATCTTTCATTGTATCTTAAATCACCTATGGGGTTTTTTGTTACAGCTCTCTTTATACTTGTCTAAATTAATTTTTATGGATCTTATTCATCGGTGACTTTTTTCCTAAGAAAATCTGAAACCCATAAACATTTTACTTCTGCTATAATGCTGCTGATAATTTGGCCCCATCATTAACCAATACTTTATGTACAAAATATTTGTCCTGCATAACGTCCTATGCTCCAGACACCTTTTCCTTTTGACATTTGTTTTTACTTTTTGTTTTAATAAGTACTGGGCTGCCTCATGTGTAACACACGAGTTCCAAGCCATCCCCAGTCTTGGCATTTGAAGAGGTGAATGGTATGAATGGCCTGATTAAAGTTTAATGATGCTTGGTATTATTGAAGGCCCTTTAGCATTGATTCTGCACTCATCAGCAGATGCATCAGCTGGGTATGCGTGGGTGAGCTCCCTCATTTCTAGCACTCAGGACTGACATGAGGTCAGCATCTCATGGAGAATGCACGCAGTAAACATATCAGTCCCAGTCCCTCCTGCCAATGGAAGGGCTGCACTGCTTGCCAACAGCTGCTGGAACAAGGGTTTTCCTTTTCGCTCTTATTTGCATACTTCTGCATTCAGATTGAATTTAGGCACATTAAAAATGAATTATTGTTTCTTGGAATTCTCCTACTCAGTCTGGAAAAGCAACCACATTGACGTTTTTCAGCTCTGATTCCTTCTGTCAGAAAATAAAAGCAGTGCATGTCTCATCTCTACAGCTTTCCTTTAAAATGATAGCGTCTTGATTCTTAGAACAAAAAATGTATTATGATTACTATCTAGCAATCACTATTTCTCATTATTAGGGATGTATAGTGGCAAGATTTTTGTTTTGGTTTGTGATGTTTTGGGAAGGGTTTCAGGATTCGGTTGCTAAACCAAAAGAAAGCAAATTAAAAAAAAAAATTGACATCCTCCCCACGGACCCCATCAAACCCTTACCCCTTCCATAGTCGTACTGGTGAAAGAGGCAGGAGCGCCCTGCCAGGTCCTCTTTCAAAATGGTCATAGTTGGCACCAGATTGCCTCATGACCATAAAGCAATACGGCTTATCACACGAGCTTGATGGTTGTAAAACAATATGGCACTAGCCAGCAGCATTTTTAAAGAGGACCTGGCAGAATGGAAGCAGCTGAGGTTTTTCAAACCAGGTAAGGAATGGCATGAACCAAACCGAAAATAGTGGGGTTTCAGTTCGGATGGGTTTCCCATCCCTATATTCACTACCATAGCACAAGACAAAAAAGGAAGCGCAGGTTAGCAGCATGGGTTCTATGGGATTTCTGTTTTTGGTTTATAGCAGACATTATGCAAACGACTGGCTCATTTATTTCACACATTTAGTCTTTTAGCTTCTCAGCCACGAGCATTTGTCATCTGGGCCTGGTTTCAGCTGCAAAAAAAAAAGACTTTTGCTTGCTTTTTTTTTTTTTTTTTTTTGGAGCTCGGAAAGTCCATAGCTAATACTTCTTGTCATGCAACGGGAAAGAGATTAGCACAAGAGTCCTACACTAGATTCAGCTATGGGACCTGCTGATCCAAGGCCAGAAACCAAATGTGTGGGTTCCCTTCCAATTGGCCATGTACCCACGTGTCAGACTCTTCTGAGGCTGCTGATGGCTTTGCGTCTTCTTATCACAGAAATATTTATAGTGTACAAAATATCAATTGACCAACTTTTTAAGCACCAAGATTGCACAGGGACCAATTGTTACCTCGTCTCCTGCCAAATAATTGTCATCCTGAATCCTCGGTGAATAATGGTGTGGCTTTCAGGTTGCAGTTCTTCCTCATTTTAATCATTTTTATTTTTTCCTGTGTACTCCCACCTCCACGGACGTGGTGCACCAGCATGCACCCTGGAACGCCTCTTTGTTTATGGAGCTGGATTTTATCCAGATGAGTGGTGCGGGTAGAGCAGCGGGCTACGATCC
The DNA here is from genome assembly GCF_901001135.1 of Rhinatrema bivittatum. Taxonomy (NCBI): domain Eukaryota; kingdom Metazoa; phylum Chordata; class Amphibia; order Gymnophiona; family Rhinatrematidae; genus Rhinatrema; species Rhinatrema bivittatum. Next base: position 66,765,664 of record NC_042629.1, on the reverse strand, counting down.
AGGGAAGCCAGGGTTCAAATCCTACCGCCACCCCTTGTGAACCCCGGGCAAGTCACTTCGCTCTCCATTGCCTCAGGTAGAAACTTACCGTAGGATTTTTCATTCCGCTATAAATATATATAGCGGAATGACGAGCCGCGGCTAGAAAAGGAGCGGGGGAGGGGCGATGGCGCGCACCCAGCCAGCATCGCCCCCCCCCCCCCATAGCGCCCCTGCAAAAGGCGGAGCTATTTCCGGCGCCACTGCCGGCGATTAACGTGTAGAACGTTATCGCCCACAGCGCAACCTGCCCCCAAATTTTTTTATTCCCTCCCCTGGTCCCTCATTTAAATTATATCGCCGCGATGCGGTCATTACTGTGTGCGTCGGGGCGTTATTGCATGCAGGCAAACTATAAACAATTATTTAAAAAATTGCCGTTCTGCTGGATAAAGGGTGTATATTTACCAGGGGTGGATCCCCGATGACAACCGGCCCGGGGATTCGCCGCCCAGGAGATACCACGTGGTCTGCCGAGCGCGGCTCTGTCACGGCCGCGCTCGGCAGACCACATGACTAGAGTGACCGGCCCACCGGGGCATGCCCGATCCCCCGATAGGCCAATCCGCCCCTGATATTTACCCATAGCACAAAGGGGCAAGAAGTAGGGTTAAGGGGCAGCCAGCAAGCAAAGCATGGGGGATTTCATTTTGAAGGTATGGAAATATCCGAGGTGCCGATCCCCAGGGTTTCAAAGAGAAACTTTGCAGGGGGCTTCCCTTTTGAAGAATGGCTTGCAGGCCCGTTGGGTACAAGATCTGCAAGCAAGGCACATTTTTAAGAACAGTTGTCCCCTCTTAATGTTAGTTTTGGAATACCAACTGCTCAGCAACAAAGAGGAAATATATAAAGTGTCCATACTAACGTGTTAGTCAGAACAGTGGTTTGCTGCTGCTGAGGGATTCTTCCTGTTTTTTAATCTTTCGGATAATAGAAGGACTCTAGGGGGCACTCCATGAAGTTAGCAAGTGGCACAATTAAAACAAATCGGAGAAAATCCCTTTTCGCTAAATGCGCCATTAAGCTCTGGAATTCGTTGCCAGAGGATGTGGTTAAGGCAGCTGGTGTAGCTGGGTTTAAAACAGATTTGGATAAGCTCCTGGAGGAGAAGTCCATTAGCTGCTATCAGTCGGCAGGGAATAGCCACTGCTTGCTGCCGGCATTAGCAGCATGGGATCTATTTGTGCCATTTGTGATCTTCTTTTGGAACGACGGCATATAAAATGTTTGGTTACTTGTCGGGTACCTGTGACTGGGACTGGCCACTGTTGGAGAAAGGATGCTGGGGCTTGATGGGCCCTTGGCCTGACCCAGTATGGCATGTTCTTCTGTTCACCATTGACACCTAGTGGCCGGCGTCACAGTGAACAAAAGCAGGCCCACAAAACTGCCAGGCACTCTCAAAGGGAGTGTAAGGACTACCCACCTACATTTAATTTTCGGCCTTCAAACTCTCAGGCAGGAAAGCCGCCTGCTGCGGTTGCCTTGCTGACTCTGCTGACTCAGGCCTGAGGATTCTGAAAGACAGGTTTGGGAGCAGGAAGGCAGGTAAGAAATGATTCCTGAAACAATAGATTATGGGGCTGCTCCGGGGGCTGGATTTAGAAGATAAGCTTCTTTTCTTCCCTTAGGTTTTGCTCTCTTTTTTTTGGTGGGGGTCGAGGGAGGGGGAGATCAACCATAATAGGAAAAACCTTTGTTTTTCACGGTCGGTGCACCTCGGTTGTACGAAACCTTGAGGGGGGGGGGGGGGACACAGATCCGAAATACCTTCCTCTGAGACTCGCTGTGGCGGGGAAGAAAAAGCCTGAACCTGCCGCCGTGTAAAATTAGGTTTAAGGTGGCGGATATGATTCATACTTAATTAGCGTGAATCAAAGTAGTACTGCTTCCAAGGCTGGAGAATTATGCAAAGCAATGTGACAGTGAGCTTGTCATGTGAGCTAGAGTAATAATCCTTCCACGACATCCATTTGCATATATTATTAATTATCGTGGGAATAGCTCGCCGCTTACACTGATCTGAGAGGGGGGGGCTGGCAACAGCTAAAATTATTCTGTTGCGGAGCAAAGCCGGGATGCATAGCGGTGGCGCTGGGAAGCTGGGAGGGGAGTGACTTTCTTACAGTCCTTCTGCATTAAGGCAGCTCCCCTCTTCACCTCACTCCCTCTCGGACCAGTCCACAGGGAAAGGAGATATATTACCTACATCCTATTTTTTTTTTTTTTTTCCCCTTTAAACTTCTCTGTTGACTTTTTTTTTTTCTTTCTCAGCTCTCTTCCTCCCTCTCCTGGCCATCTTACTTAAATTCATTAGGGATTTTTATTCTTTTACATTTTGGCAGAATACATGGCACAAAAAAAGGCAAAGTGGAATACAGCCAAGTATCTAACGGATCTCCCACTGCTCCCTACAGGCCTGGTGCTGTAAGGCACAATTGTGAGTTTCCCTGGCAGCAAAGCGCATTGAGACCTTCGTACCCAGACACCCTGAACTCATTTTCAAAGGTAAACTCTGCAGGTTGTCTCTCCTTGAACATTGGATCAAGGCATGCAGACAAGGGAAATACCTGTGTGCTTTCCCCCCTCCAGTCTGTGTGCATGGGGGGCTTGTTTTGGGAAAGAGGAAACTAGCTGTGTGTGATTTTAAAAATCAGGTTCTGCTCAGGTGGTTTCCTCCCCTAACGAAACCATGCCCTCCGGGCCGCCGATATCACAGCCGGCCACACCCAGGCTGGATGGAAATGATCCACAGAAAGCAAGCACAACGGTGTGGGATCTCACTTAGGAGAGGAGACTGAAGGACCCTGAATATGTTTACCCCCGTGGGGGATCTGATACAGACTTGCAAATGCCTGGCAATGAGAGTAAAAGATGCACAAAAAAAGCAGACCTCATCCAGTGGAAAGGAAGCTGCAGAGCTAGGGGGTGATGATGCAAAGGGGCAGAGTCAGGGGTAATGTCAGGGAAAGGGCGAGGGATGCATGGCACGTCCGGCCGGAAGAGCTGGCGAAGGCAAGAAGGTCGGGTGAATTTTAAAAAGCACGGGGTAACCACAGAGGGATCCCCAGTGCCTGGAGGACAGACATGAGGAAATGCATTAAAGAAACCTGCACAGGTTGGCAGTGACTCCCCTTACCAGAAGGCATGGGGGGGGGGAGGGGAGGGCCCCCTACACAAAGCAGCACACTGGGCAGAGTGCATGGACCATTTGGTCTATCTGCCATCATTTACTGCCAACTGCCCAAGCTAGCCAGCTATTTTGTATGGAGCCACTCAGTGGCAGGGCACTTTCCAAACAAGGGCTTAGGAGTGGGCCAGCTGGATCCCTTTAAAAATTGTCTTCCTAATGAACACTGCCTTGGTGTCGGAAGAAGTAGGCAGCATCACTATTGTGCAAGGTGTGAGCACTGATCCCAACAAGCCTGGGCTACAAAAACCCAAAGAAGCAGCTGAATTTTCGTCTCTCACATGGGTGTTATTACTTTTTAATTAATGTACTTTATTTTCATGTGTAGCAAAGCCTGCTCATAAAAAAAAAAAAATGCTCTAGATGGATGACATTATATCCAGAGGCACACACCCATCATCAGAACAGAAAAGCAAAATCACAGTAACACACAAATAAAAAAGACAATAGAAACATAAAACTTAACGCAACGCTTAATAATCAACAAAACAAAATAATTTCATGCCATGAGTCCTCCCAATTTGCTAATGCTAGTGTAATGCTCCTGGCTGCTGTGCCCTGCTCCTGCTTGCAAGGGCCCTGAGTGGTCTGCAGTCTGAGCTGTGTAGGCTTGCCTGGAAGGCACGTGAGGCAGCCCTGCCACTCCTTAAAAGCCTGCTTCACCCACAGCCCAGTACCGCCTCATCGAGTCTCCATTCCTCTCTGCTGTGGCCACCCTTGCGCTTACCTTGCTTTTGCTTGTGCCTGTTTTAACTTGTCCTTGTCTGTTTGTTCCCTCTCTCCTGTTAGCCTTCCAGTGATCCTCTTGCCTGTTTGCTTCCTTAGCTCCTGTGGGGCCTTCCAGTGGCCCTCTTGCCTGTAATCTGACCTTGTTTGTCTGGTTCTGTCTTGCTTGTCCCACCCCTGTTTTGATTGTTCCTGTCCTTGTTCCGCTGGTGTCTTTCCTGTCTGTCCCCTGCTTTGCCTTGTATGCTGTCCCTGCCTTCTTCTAGTTCCTGACTCCTGGTCTGCTCTGTTTCCTGCCTTGCTCTGCCCTGACTCCTCACCTGTCCCAGTTTCTGCTTGCCCTGCATCTCCTTTCCCTTGGACTGACTTCCGGTTCCTGACTTGGCCTGACCCTTGACTCGGCTTGAACTCTGCCAGCCCTGACCACAGCCTGCCTTGTCTCTGGCTGAACTCGTGTTCCAAAGGTCCTGCCAGTGACGTTCTGCCAGCCAACACCGAAGACCCTTCACTGCCCAGCTCTTCTGCAATGTACTGCTCCTGCTAGGGGATTACCTCTGGGCGGCCTGCATGGCCATGACAGCTAGGATCAATAACTTAAAACAATAAGCATTTACCTCAGACTGTGACTTTTTTTATTTAGCTCTCATGAAGACACTTTTCAGTCATTTACTTTGTATTCAACCTTCTGATGTATTAAAAAGGTACTAGACCGGGTATTTAGTAAGGAACCATAAGGACTTTCTCCATTTAACTGTAAATCAATTCTAATTTGAAGAATTGTTTTGAAAACCAGGAAGTGAAAGCAGTGTGGCTACCATGCATAGACGGCTGTGAGGAAATTAGCAAACAGTTGGATCTGGTGGGCCTCTTTTGGCCTAGTCGGTTATTTAATGTCGTCAACCCTCAAGAGTTCTGGTCATCCCAATGGCTGTTAGGCAGAAGGTTTGGATTTGATTCCTAGGCCGGGCTTCCGTTCCCTGGGCTGGCCAAGGCTGGGGATGTTGCAGAAGAAGCGTTAACCCTTGTGGGAAGGGAGTCTCAGCCATCATGCAACTACGATGCTCAGCAGCCAGACTTGAAGTTCAAAGACTGCCATTGCATTGGCTGGGATAGATGGGAGGGGGATATAAACTTGGTGAGGGGGGGGGGGAGCACTAGGTAGTTGGGAATGAAGGCTCATGGCGCCATAGTCTAAAAGAGGCCCATTTCAAATGAGATGGAAATCCAAATGAACAAGAGGAACCTGCTGGACCCCCCAAAAAAAACAAAAACCTTGGTAAACCCAATGTGCACTGCTCTGCTTGTACAGTTTTTTGCTTCTTGCTCACTACAGTCTTCTGTCCTCTCCCTGCCACCACCAGCATACGTCTCCCCCCAGCAGAAGTATGTGGGAACTGTTAAGGAGAGTCAAAAGAAACGTTACTGAAAGCACACACACGGGACTGTAAGCTGGTGCCCCCGTTTTTTCAAACAAGAAACTGGCTGGGAGCCGGGGCTGTGATGGGACCTGCGAGCGTGCACCAGTTCACAGTCCCATGCACCATGCAGTGCTCCTTCAGTAGTGCCCTCATACCTCACGCTCTCAACAACTTGCCAGTTGTTGGTTTCTAATCTAAACAAACGCCAGGTTGGACAAGACCTCATATGTGGTCATAAATTCTCATTTAGCTAAGTGGCTTGGCCAGATTCATGGATGTGCATTTTTGATTCATTTATCATCATCTCTTGTTAGTGTGAAATGATGCATACAAAAGCAAATAGACAGAAAAGAAAAGCAAAAAAGAAATGTGTCTGTGTGCACAATCTAAAAGTACAATTACCAGGCAGCTCCATGCCAACAGAAACAGAATGAGTCAGACCACATTTTATGCCCATGTATCTACGAGTTTGTGGTCTTCGTTTTCTTGCAGATATTAGAACTAGAGTTTCAGAAGTACAAAGGCATAAAAGCAGAACTTGTTGACAGCCCTGCTGAAAACTGAGCCCTTATAAAACTGCTTCATTCATACTCGAGCTGTTTGCCAATAAAAAAAAAAAAAAAAAAATAGCCTCCACTTTTCAGATGTGGACGCCATCGATTAAGTTTGATTCTGCTGGTATGTTGCTCCCTTCTATCAGACTGTACTGTGACACTCCCCAGCCCCTTCCCCTGCTCCTGTGTGCACACACACACACACACAGACACAGACAGCCACCCCACTGTGCGTCTGAACCTGACTGCACCCCCTGCAAAGGTAGTCTGTGAAAAACCTCAACCCAGGAAGGCTCTTCACCAGGCAGAACTTGCTTTCGCTGCAGCTGAACCCAGTAAAGGAGAAAGCTAAACAAGAAGAATGATAATGCACATGAAGAAATATAACATAATGGCCTGCAGCCCAGCAGGAAATTCTTTTACATTTGCAAGGAGCAAGCTCAACCTATAATTTGCAGGTTTGACTTTTTCTGCATGAGCCAAAGTAACCGCCATATGTTGTTTGGTTAATTACTTTATTGGATTTCCTAAAGAAAAGGTGCAATTTGGAAGCTAACATCCTTAAAAACCCACCGTCAGCTCAGACTGTAATTCTATGCCTGCTATGGCAGGCAATGGAAATGGGCTCGTGCAGTCAAACTGGAAGTGTGAAACGTTGATATACATTCTCCCGCTTCAGCATAAAAAGCAGTGTGACGTTTAAGGGCCCAATTTACTAAACACAAAATGGGAGAAAACCTTGCATAAAGAGGCCCCTTGCAGGCCAATATTCAAAGTCTGACCTCAGATTTAGGCACTTATGTGGTTCTTTAGGGACCTGCTGTTTTTACTTCTATATTGAGGCACCTAAGTTAGGTGTCTAGTGCAGAAAATCAATTATAGGCCGCTAACGTCCCTCGACCTGGTGCCGCCCACTTTTTAGAAGCTAAAATTCAGCCGGCTGTTTGCAGACAAAGCTAACTGAACCCTCATCTGCTTAACTTTGTCCCGATATTCAGCCTTAACAAATTTCTAAATGTTACTGAGGCCCAACTCTTACAGTCTGTGCTTCCCAAATCTGTTCTGCTGACCCTACAGCCAGTCATGTTTTCAGGGTGTCCACAATGACTATCTGACGATCTTAACCACCATGACCATGCGTGAGATAAATTTGCATATACTGTGTTTCCAATAGATGCACTATTATCTTATGCATAGTCATTGTTTGTGTCCTATAAGGCAGACTGGTCTCCTGCGACTTTGTGGTGCAAGATTTGGCCCTTGCCACGGCACTGGTCGGTCCTGGCCAAATTGCTTCAGGAGACCAGTGTCTGAAGAAAAATATATTGGTGGCAGTGGGACGGTGCATTGCTTCCCTGCTGTTCCCCCCCCCTCCTCGCTCCCCCCAATCCCCTCACTCACCCTCCTTTTCTGGAAGTAAGAGGGTGGTGGCGGCCTTGCATTGCCTCGGGCCACATCCTCTTCCTTCTCTTCTGCTGCTGGCTCAGAGTCAACGCTTTGAATCGTGTGGTTCAAAGTTCGACAGAGTCATCAGCAGTGGAAGAGGTGGTGGATGCGGCCTAAGGTGTTATAAGCGAGGCTGCTATCCTCCTCCGATTTCCAGATGGGAGGATGACTGTGAGGATCATGGGGGGTGGGGGGGTGCAGGAAGCAAAGGAAGGGTGAGTGAGGGGATCGACAGTGGGGAATTAATAAAGGAAAAATAAAAGAACGGGAGAGGGAAGTGAATGAGGGAGAGTGAGGGGATCAGGGGGTAAACTGTGAATAAGGGGCTCGCTGGGGGTACAAGAGGAGTGAGACATTGGAGGGGGTATTGGGGTTTGGGGGCATAAGGAAAAGAGGGGATGGGTTGTGATTGCGAGGATTGTGGCTTCCTTCCATCTCCAGCCCCATCCTAGTCTTCCCTCATTCTCTTTTTCCTCCACGCCCATCCCTAGTCCTCCCCATCCTCCCTCTCATCTTCACCTTAATCCTCCTTCTTTCTTCTCTCTCATCTTCATCCCAATCCTTTTCCAGCCCCATCTCCAATAGTCCCTTTCTTCCTACCTCCCCTCCTCTTCCCCATTCCTGACTCCTCTTCCCAACCCTCCCCTCTTCTCGTTCCCTATCTCTATTCTCTTTGAATCCCCTGTCCTCTCATGTGCCTCTGTCTTCCTCTACCTCTTATCCCTCCAACCCTCCTGCCTAAGATTCCATCATTTCCCTCCTCCGAGATATCCTCCCTTCCTGTTCCCAGATCTTCCTCCCCTGCCCCCAATCACTAAGATCCCTTTTCCTCTAAAGAACCAATATGAATTAAAAAGACACAGAAATGTCAGAAAATGACTTCATTTTTATAAAGAAAAAAAAAACATATACATCATTTAAATTTCAAATTATATGCAAAATTATGTAAATTTGCCACATAACTTCAGCAGAATTTTGAGAAATCTGCCACAGAATCTTTAAAAATCTGCCGCAGGAAACTGGGGGCTGTATCATGAGGTCCCCAGGACAGGTTCGGAAAGGCCCTGCCTTAAGAGACTATTAGTGTTGGTACCTGTTGGTTGGTGTCTGCAAGTTCACTTTCTTTCTTTCTCACAGTATTTCAGTTTTAAGTAAAACATGTACAGAAAAAAAAACTTATGAAAAGCTTTTGGTTTTCAGTAACCTCTGTGAAAGAATTACCTCTAGTGTTTACCGTAAAAGCAGAGAATTAGAATTTTATATCGCACATGCACCATAAATGGTAGCAATGGTCTGATAATTTTACAACTCCAAGAGTTTTCATGATCTCTTCGGTAACAGGAATGCCATCCCCCTAAATTAAAGAAGAAGCTTCTTAAGATATTTAAAATGAGTCATGTCATCATCTCTATGTTGTAAAGGATCGAGATCACACCGCAGGTTTTTTCTCCATCTCAAGGACTATGAAATATTGCAGGAGGCCATCCCTGAAGCACTCTTTGGAAAATGGCTTCTTGAGTGAATGATAGTTTTGCTAGCACTCGTATTTCCTTTTAAAGGCCAATGGATTGGTGTTTAGCATTCTTCAGCTGCTGTGCTGCTCTTCTCTCCTGACCTCCAATGTGTGAGCTGCAGGGGCAAACTCCTTCTGCCCTTGATGGACAGCTTCAGCAAACGAGGATTTGCAGGGTTTGCTACCTAATCCCAGATCAACCAAACAAACCAATCTAGTCTTGGCTTTGCCCTTTGTATACGCGGAGATGTAGGTCGGATTTTTCAGCTGGTTTCCCTAAAGAAATCAGAACTACAGATCCAACTGCACTGGCTGCCATTTTGCGAGCAGGATATCATTTAAAACAATTTGCTTTGTCTTCTAATGTGTGAATTGGTATTCCCGAATATTTTCTCAACTTCTGCTCTCCTACACCCGTAAAATGGAGCTTTGATCCTCCCAACAGGCTCTTCTGTCCTGCCCTGCACTGGCTTCAGCTAGACTAGCATGGGCAAGACTGTGCATCCAGCTGCTCTGTCCCTAAGATGTGGAACAAGTTAATGCTAAAGCTGAATCTGGAAATGTGTTACCTTGCCTTGCAGAAAAAAAGTCAAAGCTTGGCTCTTTAACCTAGACTTTTCTTACACTGCATAACTGAGACTCATCCTCTAGCAACTGCCAACCGGAAGTCTTCCTGACCACAAATTCCCACTTCAAGGCTATCTCTGTCTAACCAGTTCTTAGTACCTCACACACACCGCTGGTATTTAACTTGCTTCTTAACTATATATATGAAATTTATACCCAAGGCACCCACTTCCTTATTCTTACCTAATCTATTTTACCCCACTTCTTATATATTTGCTTGCAATGTACCTCATAGCTGTATATCACAGTTGTATGTTATCCAGCATTATATGCTCAGTACCTTGTTAGTTTATGTAATGCACCAAGGGCCTACCTTTAGGAGAATCTGGAATATCAAATGCGTACTAATTAATTAATTAATTGAAGTGCACGCAGCAGGGCAAAACCAGGATTGGCTCGGCCTGTTAAAGTGAACCTCGGGTGAAATGGCAACTGTACATCCACAAAGGTCTCACTTCGACATGCGAGCCAGAAACCATGGACAGGCGAACGTGAGTTCTGGGGATTGTCTTGACCTCTATGGTAATCTGTATCCTGAGTACCTGAGGCAACTTGTCTCATGTATTTACGACACCAGATAGGCATAGGCCACCCAAGCGTACAAAAATACCATTCAATGGAAGTACAGTGGTACTTAGCAATAGATATGAGGTCAGCTCTTCCTTTGATATGCACATATTCATAGGCCGAACTTTCCGACCAATTTATGTCGACATTAAGATAGTTTATAAAAGTTATTTTAAGTTTCAGGTTTCTCTTTTTTTAGCTATCAAGTTATAGCTGCTATTAGTCCATAGGTTCATTTTGTTTCTAGTCTAATAGTGTGATATAAAAAAAAAAAAAATCCTAGTAATTTTTGCTACATTTATGGTTTCTGTTGGGGAGGCTGCTATAATGTTCTTGTACATTGCTAAGCAACGGAGATCCCATTCTTTCGCATGGCGTGAATTGAAACATTGATTTATCTATTTGTTTTGAGACTAGCTGTAGAAGCTTCATTGCACCATTCTCCAGGGATGTCCTCCCACGTGCCTGAATTGAAAATTAACTCTTTTTACCTTGGAATGTTCAAGGATTTGTTTTTATTTCGAAGAAGTACAGAGAACACAATAGCCCTTTGGTCTGTCGTTTTGTCGGTGTGAACTTGAAATGACGGATACAGTAGGGCCCAGCACATTAAAAAGGGTTTTCTCAGACGCTTGACTCCAAAAGGAAAAGTTGGTTGCATAAAATTTATGGAGGAAAAGCGAGTAACTTTTTTTCTTTCCTTCTTAAACCGATGTTCAGCTTAGCACAGAAAGCCAGCATTTTCCTGGCTAACACCTAAACGTACCGGACTTCCAGTTTTGTGCCGCAGATTTTTCTAAGCCCCTAATTTGGCTGACGAGCTATCTTTATGTTGGGTTTTTTTTTTAATTTTAAAAGATGCACAATACACGGAAGATACCTGTCTTTAAAAGGGTTAAAACTGTTACCTTGACAGCTCTGGAAATTGAAGCCTTTGATTTATACATCGCCAAAATGCTCTGTGTGTGGGTGGGTGATATTTAGGATTCCCCACACTGCTTTGCAGACGTTTGTCAACTCAATCTTGATTTATCCAGGCTTTTCTTGAAACTTATGTGCATTCCTCACCTTTGTGTTTTTTACAGAAGTTCTTTTGACAAGATTATTGAAAGAAAATTTAGCCTACTTTCCTGACACATAACTAGATCCTAAAAACAGAAATGAAACTTAGAAAGTCCATGCTCTTTCTTTGTTTAGCACATCTGCCAGATAGCTCGGTCACACGCTGTGTCATGGTATTTGAGTCCTGTCCTGATTTCCTGTATCCCCTTTCCAGTTTGTAATCGATTATGTACTCCTGATTTAGGAGAGCCTTCTGGGTGGGTAATAAGAAAATTAAGACTGAAACCAAGATCTCACAATGATGGATACTGGTCTAGAAGGATATTTCTTTGCTTTTTTGGGTTATTTTTGGGGGGGGGGGAGGGGGGACACGAGTTGTCCTTTTTCATTGGAATGCTATGTTTTCCATGCATATACCATGTGATGTTTATAAAATGAAGGGTAACCAAAGTCATTAAGGACATGCACGCCCTGAGATGAAAGCTGAAATTTGTTTAGATCCTGTGTTCTCTAAAAGGAAGTCGTATACTATCCTGACAAAATTTCAGTCAAGCTGAGTGCCCTAAGGATTCGACACTTTTCAGGGCATTCCTAGTGTTTCACATATTCTCTCATATACTGTCACAATTCTGCCTGCTACACAGCTTCCGCCCCCCTGCCAGCAGAGGTAATCAGTGAGCCTGTCTCACAGCCATTCTAGCCGCCTTCTTGCTGATCGCATGAGGTGGCAACTTGAACTCTACTTAACCCAGTCTGTCTATTCTCTCCTTTCCTTTTCATCAAATCACCTCTGCTCCTTGACCTGGCCAGCCTTGCCTTGCTTTTCTGCCTTGTAGCCTACCTTGGCCTCTTGCCTTGCCTTGTGGCCTTCCTTGGCCTCCTTTGCCTTGTGGCCTATCTCAACCTCCTGCCTTGCCTTGTGGCCTTCCTTGGCCTCCTACCTTTTCTTGTGGCCTTCCAGGCCTCTCTGCCGTACTCTGCAGCTTTCCAGGCTTTCCTGCCTTGCTCGGTGGCCTTCTGGGCCTCCCTGTCCTGTCTTGCAGTCTTCAGGCCTTCTAGATTTGTCTAGTCTAGCCTTATGCCCTGTTTGGACCTTCTTGTTTATTATTGCTTGTTCTAGTCCTGTCCTTGCCTAGTCCTATCTTGTCTTGTCCTGGTCTGTCCAGTCATTGTCCTGTCCAGTTCGGTCCCTGTCTCCAGCTCAGACCTTGCCTTGTCTTGAGCAGTCCAGCCGCAGCTTGGTCCTTGATTCCAGCCCATATCTCCAGCCCTGCCAATATCCAGCCCCCTCTGCCTCCAGTACTGGCCTTGTCTCCAACTCCTAGCCTGTTCCTTGTTCAGGCTCTAGCCCAGCTTCTAGACCCAGTTTGTCCAGTTCCAGCTAAGTCCTGCCGGCCTCCAGAATCCAAGGGCTCAACCTGTGGGACAGGTGGCTGGTCCAGGCAGAAGACCTTGCTCTGCCCTGCTTAGAAGTCCTGTGCTGGGGGTTCCCCAGTCCTAGCCGGACCTCCAATTGTGACGTGTACCCAGAAGTAAGGATGTTAAAAGTTGCACCCTTTTCTCCTTTCTTCTTTTCTAGTGCATTTCAACCAGGGCTGAAAGCACCATAGCACTGATTCAGTCCATCCATCTGTTTGAGTAAGATAACTTTCCGTAAACGATAATAAATTGGGTCCAAAATTACAGGAAAAATGGAGCAAAGATCTGGCATCTACCTTGTTGAAAATGACCTTGATCCAGTAGACTCAGAGTTGGAAGGCACTAGAAAATTCCTTTCTTTTTTGGGGGGAGGGAGTGGGGGGGGGGGGTGTGGAGTTAGATAGCTGTGATTTCCCCAGGAAACATTTGCTGTTCTCAGGATTTTGCTTGGCATATAGAGAAAATAAGTCTATCACGGCAGAGTTTGTAGAACAAGGAGGTACTGACACTATCTGTAACAGAATAAAAAATAGCCCAGGTTCCATAGCCTCATATTCCTATCTCCCGTTACTTCACTCAGGTTCTTCCAGACTCATTAAAGTGATTCACTGTTGGCATAACAACACAAGAAATATCTGTCTCTTAGCAACTACTGATTTTCTGAGAAGAACCGAAGACTTTCTTGGTTTACTTTTTGAAATCAACAAACGGAAAGTTTGAATACATGTGATCCTAGCACTTGATGGCTCCTAGTTTGAGAGATCCATTAAATCTTTTCTCCTAAGTCTTTTATAATGCATAAAATCCCTCACTGCTGTTGTGGACCAGGACAGAATATTTCATTCTCAAATGTGGACCTTCGGCATTATAAACAGGTTTGGTTTTCAGGATACTCACAGGGAATATTCATATAATGCTGCTGGTCTAAGGACTGGCTTAATTTGCAAAAAAAAAAAATGTTTTGATACTCTAAAAAGATAAAAAATGGATCTTGATCATATATTTCCTATGTGTAGAAAATATCTCTTAATACTATAAAAAGAGACCACTAAGTCAGCTAATACCAATCGTGTGGACGCTGACTATTAATAGTTTTTTTGTGAAATGGACATAAAATAAACAATACTCAAATTCTATCACTTATAACTTTTTATACACCATGTTCATAATATCTTAACTGAAGACTGGTGAGCAACACGGTTATAGTACTGACCCAAACAAATCACTAGAACCACTTAGCCTGTACAACGCTGAAGAAAAGCCAACATGGTCCCATGTTTCGGATGCCTCCTGCCTCGGGGGCATCCGAAACAATTTGGACTGCCTATGTGTGAGCAGATACTATTAAGGAATAAGACACCCGCACGCAGGCGTGTGTTTTAAAATAAATTGACTTCTGCATATAAAGCAGGCTTTTACATGAGCAAGTCCGTTTTTTTCTGCGTAAAATATACATGCGCATTGCAGATATTCACATGCAAGGAAGCTTACATGTGCATGTTAAGTGATAGATTCCCCGATCCTAGCCCCGTCTCTTCATAGAGGCAAGCACAGGTCAGCGCCATCTTGGAAAATGGTGACCTCTGGGGCTGCAGGGGGTCCTGGGAACCCAGCGAGCTATCAAAAACCTTTTTTCAAGGTACAGGGGGTGGGGGGGGGGGGTGTGAATCACCCCGACTACCAGGGAAATCTTTAGGGGTGGGGCTTTAGGGGGACACACTAGACACCAGGGAATTATTTGGAAGGGGAGTAGGGATGGGCTGGGGGGTGGGTGGCTATCCTTATCTAATGGGCTTTTCACCTATGACGAGGAGGGGGGGAGGGCCATTTCATGCATATGTCATGTATTTATTTTTAATCATGGGGGGGAGGGGCAGGACCGGCATCGACCCCCATAGTGACTGTTTTTCCTTTTGAGGCATATACAGGCGTTAGCAGCCCTCTGCTCCCGTGGGAAATTTATCTACACCTCCTCCTTCAAATGCAATAAAATAACAGGGCTTACTTTTTTTTCTAAGTCAGCCCTGTTATTTTATTAGCATTGGATTGCCTGTGCATAAGCTGCTTTGCATGCATTAGGCAATTGTATGGATTCAACGAGCTTATAAGGGGTGGAATTCTTTGGTTATATCACACAATGTTGTGCAGTAAAAAGCATTTAACACGTTGCGTGCTGTTTAATTTGCGATATCACCATATCCAGCTTAGTAAGTCTAGCTCTCAGTTTTAATGGTTCTCTGTTGGTTTGTTCTGCACTGCTCGTGGTGTTGTAAACCTCTGTCATATCTCCTCTCACCTGTCTCTTCTCCAAGCTGTTAAGCCTTTCTTCATAAGGGATTTTCATCCCCTTTATCATTTTTGTCACCTGCACTTTTCCCTAGTACTGCTATATTTTTCCCAGATGTGGTGACCTGAACAGCACCCGATATTCATGGTGTGGTTGCATCACAAAGAAACGTAAAGGGGAGACATCTGTGATCATTTACCAACATATTTTATCATACATTATTAGGGGCGATTTGCTAAAATAATATTGCAAAAGTATTATCAGAATGCCAAAGGCTTATAATACGTGCAGCTTAAGCTTCAAAGTATAAAAAGTTATACGAAATCGTTAGTTCCCGTAAATATGCGTTTTAAAAGTCGAAGAGCAGCTTGATGCTTGGGTGTGTTTAAAGATATGCTTTAAGCTTCTCGCTACTGGCACCTGCCGCATGACACGAAGAGCAGTATCAGACCCCTTTATAAGGGTAAATACCTTTCCCCCACTCATGCTTTCATCACAAGCCCAACCTTAAGCCAATGGCCTGCCACAGGGGCAAGACGCCTTCCAAAGGAGTGGATTGGGCTCAGCTGGCTCCTGGTTCTGTTGCTTTGTCAGGAGTATGTGCCACTTGGTTAAGGTTGTTTGTGGGAGGAGAGAGAGATTAAGTAGGTAGACATCTATGGGAGCTGAAGTCTGGGCTCCTTGATTTCAGTGGTTTGGGGTTTTGTAAATTTCTGTTTTGTGTCGTGGGAGGCTTGTGATTGGGGTAGAAGTCCTTTGAAAGAGAAGTGTTTGGGGGGGGGGGGGGGGAGAATGTGACTGTCTCCGTTATCTCTGTGAGAGAAGGGGCTTAAGAGAGAGAGTGGTTAATATAAATTGAGAAATACTGTATTTTATATACAGCGCGACCCAAACTGAGATTAGATTATTAGCGATTCTGCCCTGTTAGCTCCCAACGTAGATCAATGTTTGTA
Source organism: Rhinatrema bivittatum (assembly GCF_901001135.1). Lineage (NCBI taxonomy): Eukaryota > Metazoa > Chordata > Amphibia > Gymnophiona > Rhinatrematidae > Rhinatrema > Rhinatrema bivittatum. The sequence continues at coordinate 66,749,863 of NC_042629.1, read as the reverse complement.
ATGTTAAATGGTTTCCCCACAGCTTGGGATGTAAAGGAACCAGATGAAGTAAGCATCGCCTTAAACCCATGTGAACATGAAAAATGTAAGTAACATTATTAGACAAGCTTACAAAGGCTGCATTCCCCCCTTAAAGAAAATACTTAAAAGTCTGCTTTTTAGCACCAACATACACCATGGCTTTTTTTTTTTTGCTAACATTTTGGCAGATGCTAAATGCCTGATTTATTAAGACTGTTCTCCCTTGCTTTGCCTGCAGAGAAACTCCTTCATGCATCAGGCCCTAAAAGAGAGAATAGGTGGCTGATACCTCTTTCAGATGAAAAAAGTGTCATATAGCTGTAGTGAAATACCGAGCTTTATTTAAATTTTTTTTTTTTTTTTTTTTGTGGCCTGGGGGGAGGAGGGACTATTATAATAATCCCCGCGCTGACTCACGGCAAACGGAAAACTGCCAGCCTGGAGGGTTATTTCGGAACAGCTCATGCCCTGTCACGTTAGTGGTTTGCTTATGAATTCCAGTAAATGACTTCATGCATGAGCAATCTGTTGGTCACTAGTAACAGAAGCTGCCATTAGATAAGAGGCTGGGGACAGGAGCTGTCAGTAACCCAGATGGAACAATTTATCGAGCTTTCCGATCTGTTGTGCTGACCATCCTTCAGTTAGGCATCATGTGTATTTTTATCGGGGTGGCTATCTTTGTGATGCTAAAGCAGAGACCTCATCTTGCCACCTTGCAGTGGCAGGCTCCCTGTGTGCAAGAATGCACCTTGTCAGGTCATCTGCCTGCACTGTCAGTTTTAATGTGAAGTCTGCAAAGGCTGTTAGGCCTCATCCAATAAAAATGTGTTGCCTTTTTGAGTAGGGTCCAATTATGTTCCTTACAAAATTTGAAATCATTAAACTCAGTGTATAGAGTAGAAGGAAAGTCATCCCCCTTTCTCCAAACATACCCATCCTATCATTTTCTTTAAATTGAAGAAAAGGGAATTATGTAAAAAAAAAAAAGTTATTCCTTTGAAAGAAGGATTATAAATCCAGCTGGTGGAGTGATGTTGGACAGTTTTAACAAGTGCTTGTCTCAAAAGACTATCTCTTTGGTATAAAATTGGTACAAACAGAGATTTGATGCACTGCAGAAGAGGGGAACCAGACTTCCTAACCCTCAAAAGCACCAGTAAACCTTAGGTTGCCCCTGGACGCGAGGTTGTTTCCTGGATATTACACCATTGAAGCGCTCTGGGTATTTATTTTATCAAAAGTAAACACTAAGGATCAGGTGGTAATATCACTGCATCTGCACAAAGGCTGCAGCTGGGCTTGTAGGGATGGATTAAAATGTTTTAAATTGCTCTTGGTATTCAAGCGCCACTAATATGTCCTGTTTTCTTTCATATGTATACATTATCCACACAATGGCATCCCTCTTACTCCTCCCACATGTTGTGATTTAAAAGAACAATCTTGGCTTCTTTAGACGATTTAGCACAAGTAGTCAAGACAAAGAAGGCTTTGTATATATTTCTTTTTATCGCCTAGGTCTTCATTTACTAAGGTTTTTCCCCCCCCCGTTCTATATCTATGGGGGAAGAAAGATTTTTTTAAACCTGATCCTCAGTTGGTTGCCATCCACTTTACTTCTAACTATCCAAGTAGACTAACGTGGCAGCTACGCTACTTGTTTTTCCACTTGGATGTGCAAAGCGAGCCGTGGGACAAAATTATCCCAAAACCTGTAGCACCACTTGTAAGTTTTCCACCAGCGACGGGCGGTCCTGCCCACTTTGCCTCACTTATGATAAGTAATCAGAGTAGAAACGGACTCAGCTTGATCGACTGTAAAGCAACAAAGCAACAATTTGTTTGTTTTTCATTCCATGAAGAGAGGACTCTGTGTTCCACTGACATCACTGTGTATGCAGCAGTGCAATTCAGTCATTGCTGTTTTACAGGCTAGTGTGTAAAAGTGTGCGATCCCATGGATAAAAAGCACTATTAAGCTGCGTGAGCAGCACTTTTAACAAACTTTTACTTATTTACAAGCGAAAAGTGCCTGGCATTGCTCGTGTAGTCTGGTCTATAACAGCCTATGGGCGTGTGTGTGTGTGGATGCCTCTGCCTGTCTGTCAATGCCTCTATGTGTATGTTTGCCTGTGTATGCATGTGTTTGGGGGATCCTGTGTGTGTGTGTATGTCTGTGCCTGTGTGTTGTTTGTGGGGGCTTGTGTCTCTTCCTGTGTGTATGGGGGGGGGGGGGCTGTGCATGTGTATCTGCCTGCCTTCCTGCCTGTGTGTGTGAATCTGCCTGCTTTTGTGTGTATGTGTGCATATGTGAACCAGTGTGTTCATATGTGCGAGCTATGTACGCCTGTATGTGTGTCTATTCCTGCATGTCCCTGTGTGACAGGGCATATTAGTGAACATTACCTAGCACTGCTCAGATTGTCTGGTCAATTAGAAACTGTGTGTGTGCCTGTGCCTTGGGTGTGTGATTGTCTGCCTGTGTGTTTGTGTGTTTCTGCCTGTGTGCATGTCTGCCTACATGTGCCTGTGCTTGTGTGTGTACCTGTTTGTATGTCTCCTACAGTGCTTCGTAGACAGAGCATATTGTTTTTGCATAGTGTCCCTCCTGCTGTTTTGGTCGCCACCTGGTGGCCACAGACAGACACAACACTGTGACTGACCAAACAACTGACACAAGCCTTTTATATATAAAGAGAGATTTATTGTTTGAATATATTATCCACATTTTTTAATAAAAATTCACCCAAAGTGAGGTTCAATAAATTAAAATAGCACGGGATACGGACATGGAGGTATAATTTATTAGGGTAGCCACATAAGATCAGAGGTCATTAGCAGCTCAGCCATATTAAGGTACATACTAAGGACTAAACTTAAATAAATCAATAGTACTGACTGAAAGTTTACAACATAAACCATGAAAATTAGATAATGAGATGCAAAATAATGCAATGCAGCTCATCACCTATTAGTGCAATGGTAAAGTATGCGTGATAGCCGCTTTGCAAATGCATTATCACACGAAAATGAACTGCAGCTCAGGAGGTACAGTTAAGCTTTTTCGTCAAAATCCATAGGTAAAGTATGCATAAAATTGATTGTCTTGTCTCATTTGCATCTCATCAACATCATCCTTTAGTATAAGCATTTACATTTGTTTATACTTGGATGATGTGCAATACACTTTAGTACATGCGCCTCTTATGGCCTTATTTACTAAGCATTTTTCCCATAGACTCAGGGAGGGTACTTTTATAACTTTGCATGGTGGGATAAAATCTGTGTATAAAAGGTACATGCGGAGATTTTATCCCAGATTTCTAGCATAAATCTTTCTACACCTCCTATTTGAAGGCTGTAATGTATGTGGATAAATTTAAGCGCAAACTTTTTAAAATTAAAAAAATATGCACTAGGAGCCTAATTTTCAAACCTGCCCATGATTCAGCATTTTCGCGTATAACTGGATACATTTTATAAACTTTGTGGCAGGAGGTGCGCGGTTTATAAAACAGTGCGTATTTCTGCTCCGGGCCGCTGTTTGCTCGCTAAATGCAATTTCCCCTCCTTTGTCATAATGGGGAGCAATTTTCAAAGTCAGCAGAAATTGGTCTGTCTGAAAGTGCCCTTCCCCCCTCTGTCCACGGGTTTCCAGGTTCAAAAGAGAAAGAGAGGTGTTTTGGGGGGGGGGGGGTGGAGGAGAGAGGGAGTGGTGTTCGTGTTGGGGAAGGGGCACACATACGTGGAATCCTCCAACGTATGAGCGTTATTCTTCCAGACCCAGGCACTTTTAGCGTGCACGCTGCATGCAAGCTCATTTTTTCAGATGGAAACTACCCTGGTCGTCTTGCTTTGAACATTCGCTACAAAGAAATCTGGAAGCCATCCCTGAAATGATGCGTTTGAAAAGGAGAGGGAGGGGGATTCTGGTTCTACGCACGGGGCTCTTCCAGAATCGAGAGTTTGTGACGTGGACAAAGTGCCCTAGAGGGATTTATTCCGATATGAAGATGCAAGTCACGTCTCTCTGCTAAGGTTTAAAGAGAGAGGGAGGGGTGCGATTGATTATTTTAGACTCGTATAATTGCAAATGCCGCTGTTTAGTTGATCAGTTTATTACTTATGGGATTTTCCAACATTTTCCCATTGCCCAAGAAGAAAAACGTCTTAGCTGGAAAGCTTTATATTATGATTTATCACTACTTGAAAGATCTTTAATTTGTATTTGAATGTTGAAAGATGTTTATTATTATATTGTTATTCTCTAATAAACATATTTAGATGTATAAAAAAGTTTTATCCTGCTTTGCAATTACATGGATGGCTCCAAATTGCACTAATATGTCCTAAAAACCTGAATTTGCTTATTCTGTATTTATTTCATGAGAGGTCCCTGAACTCTGGCCCTTGTAACAATTCCTTATTTATCACTGTTTTGTGTGTCCAAGCTATAGACCATGAATAGTTTACCAGATGAATTTGCATAGGAATGGTCAGAGAACAAGGTTTGAAAACCAGGTCTTAGTGTGGCCCTTAAGGGCCAGAATTGAGAAACACCTGCTCTAAATCAGAAAGACAAATAATAAGCAGCCACTAAATTACAGTGGAGTGAAAGCAAAACAAAAGATTGGGGAGGGCTTGTGAGGGGATGAGAGATACAAAAGATCAGAAGGTGGGAAGGGAACTTGCTTACTAAATAAGCAGATAGGAGCAAATATTGATTGAGTTTACTGCAACTTAAATTATGTCAACAAACAAAAATCATGCTTTCTCGTTAAAACTAAACAACCAACATGATTATTTTCAAATCAGCTCAGGAAAGCAGCAATAATTAATAGTCTTTGGAAATCACAGGCCGTGCTGTTCATCCTGACATTCTCACGTGCAAAGAACAGATTCTTATTTCAGAGTCTAGGCTTTTTTTTTTTTTTTCCTTGCTAGAAGAATAATGCATTTTCAAATAGCCATTCTTCCCATGCATGATGTATTATTAAAATGCACTTAAGTAGAACTGATGTGAGCTGCCTCCCTTCCCATATGCAGCAGACCAAGTTGTCTCCTAGATGGCTTGAAAAACAGATGAGGCCAAAATTAGCCAAAATGTGTTAAAAGAGAAGTTGCTGACTTAATACCAACAAGAGACAGGTTTTAAACAAGGAAGGAAGTGAAAATCATAAATGAATTTTCCAGTACTTTTCAACGTTGACCCTATATTAATGCTTCCAGTTTAGAAAATTGCCCCAAGTGGCTAAAAAAAAGAGGGTAATTTTCACAAGCATTTACGTGCATAAATGGGCATGGGGTTGAACATGTAAAAGTACTCATGGAAGCGATTTTGCATGTATTTTGAAGCGTAGTGCAAAAAAGGGAATTCCAGGGGCCAGAGTTGGGATGGGAAGATCCTTTACATAAGAACATAAGAAATTGCCAAATTTGGGTCAGACCAAGTGTCCTTCAAGCCCCGTATCCTGTCTCCAACAGTAGCCAATCCAAATCACAAGTACCTGGCAAGTACCCAAACATTAAATAGATCCCATGCTACTAATGCCGGCAATAAGCAGTGGCCATTCTCTGTTGATTAATAGCAGTTTATGGACTTCTCCTCCAGGAACTTATCCAAACCTTTTTTAAACCCAGCTAGACTGGCTGCCTTAACCACATCCTCTGGCAACAAATTCCAGAGCTTAATTGTGCGCTGAGTGAAAAATAATTTTCTCCGATTTGTTTTAAATGTGCTACTTGCTGACTTCATGGCGTGCCCCCTAGTTCTTGTATTATCCAATTTTCAAAAGTAGGCCTGTACGTGGTGGCATGGGCCTTTGCGTCTGTACTCCAGCAGGTGTAAATGTGTGCACCTGTATGCGCGGGCCCACTAATTTTCAAAGTGGTCTTGTGCAGGTACTTTGTGTACATGGACTTTAGCCCTACGCAGGCTGTTAGAAAATTGGGCTCTAAACAAATACGTGTGTAATAAAATAAAATTACAAAGCACAGAAATAAGTTAACAAGGACAATTCCAGGATTCTGGGATGTTCAGTACTGTCTCTGGTCATTTTACATCTCTCTTTCTCTGTAGTGGTTTTTTTTTTTAAGGAACCTGGAGAATTTTCATTTAGAGGTGAATTTTAAAAGCCGGGTATGTGTCAAAACTGGCAGACGTGTACGCACATAAGACATGCGCGTGTCTACCTGATTTTAAAAGCCGCCTACGTGCGCACACATCTCCTGATATGCAAATATCTCACGTCGAATGAAAAGAAAGACATCCGTCAACCGTTGAAAAGCGCCTCAACATCAGGCACGACAAAGGGGCTCTCCCCTTTGTGCTCCCCTTAGTGCAACCCATAGTGCATCCCATAGTGCATGTGCCAATTATCATCTTTGCAATCAGATGTTTCTCTGTTTGTTCAATGCTTCCTATATTCAACTGTTAAAAGCATTGTAATCTGAACTTTGTAAACCGTTATGATGGCTTTACCGAATGACGGTATATAAAACTCAGCAAATAAATAAATAAATAAATAAATATGGCGTGGGTGAGGGCCGGGCATTCCGGGGTGGAGCCAAGAGATGCGCGGTGCAGGTGCCTACACGCCGGAGCGAACACCCAGGTCCAGTGCCATGGAAACTTAACTTCTGCTACGGAGGAGGTATAAATTAAAAAAAAAAATACCAAAACGGGCATCTGCGAGGGGTTTGAGGGGTCTGGGATAATGGAGGGGGGGGGGGGGAGGTGTGCAGGCTAAAGAACCAGGGGGGGAGGGGCTGGGTGAACTGGTGGATGAACTGGTGAAACTGGTCATGGCGTGGATGCACGCCTGACTCTGCACGGCTTTGCAAACACCCACTTGCAAAGATAGGCGCACGCGTATGCGCGCCCAGGCTATTTTATAACGTGCGCACATACATGCGTGCATGTTATTAGATCGGCGCATCCCTGGGCGCGCGCCGATGCACCCGTGCACCTGCCCGCCCATTTGAAAGTTAGCATCCCCGAGTTACAGCGGAATACTGCTTTGCACAAGTTTAAGAGGACCCTTATCAGAAGGATCTAGCTAGGTAACTAAGGAGTGCTCACGGACCTTGCACCTAGTTCAAGTTACCGAAAATACTGAAAAGAGTTCCCTAAAAGCTGTGAGCCGCGAAGCTTTGAAGATGTCTCGCGCACGTAGCCAGTCTGTGCTGGTCCGTGTGCGAGGTATGTCCTTTCTCAGCACTGAGCTGTCCGTGGTGCTGAAAGCAATACCGCCACGGATGGCGCACCTCTACAAGGAACGGGTCGTGCGACTGACAAACTGTTTCTTGTACCAAAGGATTAGTGTGGTAGTTTGCCAAGAAAGTGTAAAAAAAAAAAAAAAAAAAAAAGTCATATGGGAAATACTAAATAAAAGAGCTGGCTGAAAATAATTTTCTCCCAGTTGGATTTAAAAGGTGACATTTTTGTAGATTTGATGTACGGTGCCCATTTAATTCCTTTGGTTACTGTAGCTTTCACATGTATCTAGAATGGCCTTGTACAGGCAGCCCTGTAGTTCTAATGCTTTTTCACAGTGGGATTTATTGTACCTTAGTACAAAGACAGCTGTTAGGAGGGTTAACAGATGTCTCTCCATGTATATTTATATACACTATACTGTACTGTGTGTCATAGTCAGTACTTCTGGTCTGACAGTGATTGTTTGCTGGTGAATAGAATGTTTTTTTGTCATAGATTCAAGTGTACAATGTATGTCTGGAGGATTTTAAAGAGCCCTGCCCCATAGCACTTCTCTAGACTTTTTCTAAAGGCCTTTATTGATTTCGTCAACATTAGCAAGGCCATTCATGTGCATTGTTTTACCAGACTGGCAGAGATATGTGTTTGGATTTTTTGGTTTTAATTGCTTACCTTCCTTTCCATTTTGAAAATGGCACTAGTCAGCCACATAGTGATTTTATGCCCCTGCTATATGATGGGAGAAAGTCACTATGTGGCCGTCTGGCACTGGGGCTCAACTATACCACCATGGATCATGCAGTAATGGACCGGGAAGGTTTGGAGAATAGGATGTTTAGGGAAGAGGGGGAGAGTAAATTTTTTTGGTTACAAGGGGGTGAGGTTTGAGAAGGAGGGTCAGAGCCTCAAGTGGCAGCAGGGAGCTGAGACAGAGTCTCCCCAGCAGGACCACCACGGGTTTTCATATGACAGGGAGGAATATTTGTGCTGTTTGGGCCTTTTAAAGAAAGCCCTGGGAGTATCGGGATCTGCACTGGCATCCTAATGCTCCTGGGGAAAGTTAGCTATCTCTTTTTTCCTTCAAATAACGTGGCTTGCGAATTTACCTAAATCACTCCCTAAGTTTGCCCCTGAGGCAGTGGAGGGTGACGTGACTTGCGCAAGTTCACGAGGAGCAGCAGCAGAAGTGGGATTTGAACCTTGGCGTCCCGGGTTTTCAGCCCCTGCCGCTCTACTCCCCAGGCTGCTCTTCCACTCCACTGCGCTATTAAGAGAATAGTCCGGCAGCACTAGCCTTCTGTTTCACTATATCATCCTACTGGGTGAAAAAGCAGAAGGAGGGTTTTGTATTTTCTTTTTTTAAGGGAAAAAAAAACCTTGCAGTGAACCATTATTCTGAATATTATTGAAAAACACTTTGCCGTAAAGGAAAGATGTGTCATAATATTGTCCTCCAGTTAAGATTCAATTATATGAGAAAACATAAAGCACTATTTCAAAGGAATTTTATCATTCTGCGATTATAAATTTAATTTAAAATCCTTTGTAAGTGGGATTTGCAGTGTTATCATTCATGTAAGCTCTTTCTTTTGTGAAAGTACAAGGATAATTGTAATTGTCCATTGGCCTTGGTTTATTGAGTGTGCGCTATTTATACTGTACCCTTTTTAGTTCCACTATAGATACATAGATATTTTTTTTTACTTTTTGTGACTTTTAGTGCTTTAGAAACTGAACCTTTAAGGCCATCCAATAATCAGACAGTGGCAGTGTCCTCACTCCCACGCTACACTGCCAGTGTGCCTCAGATTTTGTTTCAGATTTGGCGCATTGTGGGGTAGATTTTCAAAGGGTTACGCACATAACCCCCTGAAAACCTACCCCTGCGCGCGCCGAGCCTATTTTGCACAGGCTCGGCGGCGCGCACAAGCCCCGGGACGCGCGTATGTCCCGGGGCTTTCAAAAATGGGCGGTCTGGGGTGGGGCCTGGGGCATGGTGGTGGTTCGGGGCGGTCCGGGGCTGAATCCTCCGACACAGCAGTCTGGTGCCAGGGGATGGCGAGCCGGCGCGCGCAAGTTACGCCTGCCACAGGCAGGCGAAACTCAGCGAGACAAGGCAGGGGGGGGGGATTTAGGTAGGGCTGGGGGGTGGGTTAGATAGGGGAAGGGAGGGAAAAATGGGGGGAAAGCCATCGGGGCAGCCCTTGGGCTTGGCGCGTGCAAGGTGCACAATTGTGCACCCCCTTGCGCACGCCAATCCTGGATTTTATAACATGCGCGCGGCAGAGCGCGCATGTTATAAAATTGGGTGTATATTTGTGCGTGCCATGTAGCGCGCACAAATGTACCCCGCACGCTTAAAATTTAAAATCAGCCCCTAAGGGGATTAGGCTGCAGACCAAGAGGGGGCAGGCGGGTGATCAGCGTGAGTTAGACGTAGGGTTACTAGGGAACTGACTTGGGATGAACTCATTTCCTGTTGGGTGACTGAGTAAACATCAGGTGGTAGCAAATTTTCAGCGCATGAATGGCTCGGGCTGGGATGTTACTGGAAGCCCGCCGGTAATATTTCAAGGTCTAAACACTAAAGGTAGCCCTATAAGTAATAATAATCTTAACAATAAAAAGTGTTGAGGCCTGTCTTGTTTTTCTGTGCATGTGTGCACCTCTTCTGCCCATAATATCCTTGGCCAGGTGATACAGCTCACTAACGGGGCCGATACAGTACAGTGCGCCATTGGACGTGCGTTTTCGACGCGCTAGCGTTACCCCTTATTCAGTAAGGGGTCGAAAACGCGCGTCCAACCCCCCGAACCTAATAGCGCCCGCAACACGCAAATGCATCATGGCGATATTAAGTCGGAGGTCCCGAAAGTTTCCAAAAGTGTAAAAAAAAAAAAAAAAAAAAATTTGAAGTCCGCCCGCGGCTGTCGGGTCGAAAACCGGATGCTCAATTTTGCCGGCGTCCGGTTTCCGAACCCGTGGCTGTCGGCGGGCTCGAGAACCGACACCGGCAAAATTGAGCGTCGGCCGTCAAACCCGCCGACAGCCGCCGCTCCTTCTGCCTGTTTTTACCGCCGGGCCTCATTTGAATAGAGAATCACGAGCACAGGAGAGAGTGGCCCGCGGACTTTACTGCATCGGCCCGTTTGTTGTGCAATGTGCAAGGACCGGAGCAGAAATCTATTCCGAGTCCATATAGTTCAAATCCAGTTCTCCTGCTTCTCCTTTTCTCTACTCAAACCAGGGTCTCCCAGACCCCGCCGCACGCTGCGCTCTACGAGGATGGAGAAGAGTATTCTGGGACCCGTTGAGGCAGATTCAATTTAATGGAACTTTTCTTTCCAAACTGGACAGTAACTCCATGATACATTATACCACGTTACATTATAACTACTCTAGCATGACAAATTTGCAGTTAAACTGTCATTAGTGCATTTTATACTGCATATTAACTTTGCTACATAACTAATTTTGTTCTATTTTCTAAATTCATTACCACATCTTCTTGTCCTTCTGCTTTAGTGGACTTAAAAAAAAAAAAAAAAAAAAAGTGAAAAATGTTTCTTGTTGATTTCTTTTACTCTGGAAGTTAAAGATGGACCATCAAAGAAGTACAATTACTAATAGGAAACCTGGTTTTCAATAGTCTGCATAAATCAGCAAATGTGAGTGCTAGTGGACCCATGAAAATTTATGCTGGTGTTTTATAGACTGTGGTGGGAGTCACTCAGTTTATAAAATACTCGCCTATGTGCACGCATAGGTCAGTGCATGTATATCTTAGTATTGCAGTGAAGTGCAGACTTTCTGTAGCTATTAAAAAAAAATGCGCGTATATTTTGTGTATATATATATATATATAAGTCCTGATTTTAAAAAGCATTTACACGCGTAAAACTGGGTTTTACAAGAATAAATGTGCTTTACTTGAGTAAGTGGGCTTTTGAAAATTGCTACAATACATGCCATTGAATTGCCCATAGGATTTACTCGCATAAGTGCACTTTAGTAAATGACTTTTGAAAATTGCTACGATAGTAGTAACATTTGCGTGCATAAGTGCTTTGAAAATTACCTCCATAATTTGTAACATTTGCATATTAAGGCTGTTATACGCAGAGGCAGGAATTTTAGAAAGTATGTGCATACCCTACTTATGTAATTGTAACATACCATCGTAGCAATTTTCAAAAGCCCACTTACACAGGAAAAGTGCATTTACACATGTAAAACCTCATTTTCATTTGCACGCACAAAACTGGGGATTAAGTGCATAAATGGACTTTTGAAAATTGCTACTTTTATGCACGCGGCTCCTTTGAAAATTCATTCCATACGGCTGTAAAAAAAAAAATTGCCACGACATATGCTACTTTTACAGCGGTGGATTCCCGATGAAGACCGGCCTGGGGGATTCGCCGCCCAGGAGATAACTCGTGGTCTGCCGAGCGTGGCTCTGTCACGGCCGCGCTCGGCAGACCACGTGACTAGCGCGACCTGCCCATCGGCGGGATGCCCGATCCTCCGATAGGCCAATCCGCCCCTGTACTTTTACATGTGCAATCCTTTGAAAGTGACCTCCTGTGAGGTCCACATTTAAAATCCAGTGAGCGGGTAAGTTAATGGGCTAATTAGAGTCCGTTATCTCTAGGAGAATATTCAGCTCAATATTTCCCTAGATTTAGTCAGAGTTTGACCAGCTAAGGTTGGGTTCCCTGGCTAACCGGCTAAGTTTTCTTTCTAAAAAAGAAAGAGAATTTCCCTGGGGCTGCCTGACTTCTTCTCTCTCTCCCTACCCCTATTTAAACTTGGAAAGTTGACCTGGGGGGGGGGGGGGGGGGGCGGCTGCTGGCATCTCTTCCCAACCTCCTTTCTGCTCTTTAAATGTAGAAAATTGCCATCCGGGGGCTGACTGGACTTCTTGCCTTCCTCTTTCTCATTGACAAAAGGGCCTGCAGCATTTCTGAATGGAGATTGGTTCCCTCACTGACAGTGCAGTAAATCAATGAATACTAAGTGCCGGTAGAGGTGGATGGAGATACGACAGGGTCTCCCTCCAGCTCAGCTTCATGAAAACATTTTGGAGCTCTGTGAGGTTCTCAGGGCTGCACATCTGGAAGGGAAGAAGGCATTCCATTTTTTTTTTAAGTAGGTAGAGGATGGGGATGCCGTTTCAAGATTTTGGACTGGCAATTTTTATTTATTTATTTATTTTTTAAACAAAGAAGGGGATTGGGAGACCGGTTTCTTATCACTGGCCACTTATTTTTTAATGCAAGCAGGATAGAGGATTGGGCACTACAGACCATTCTTTTTATGTCAGGATGGAGGTTGGTTGGCCAAAATTAGGCCTACTCTTTCAAAGCCTGGATTTGGCCATCTAAGTTAGGTGGCTGCAATGGAAATTAATGCTAGCCTCCTAACTTTCTGCTTTGTCCTGCCTCCAGTTCCCCCCCAGAATCTGAGCACTTACATTTAGCTGCCTTGTTGTGAAATTTAGGTGGGATAAATTTAGCTGGAGAACTCAGGAAAATATCAAAAGACTTCCATCACAGCCTGATCTAAATAGTTACCATTATTCGTAAGCCTGCCAGACCCAGATATGTGAGCACTTGCGTTCCTGCTAGGACGTCGTCATTCCAGAGCTTGCATCCTGCCAGTCAGACCCAGCTTCCGATCAAATCCACCATCACCGCCTGGCCACATGGTTGCACGTGTTTCCACTAGGACCTCTAACATTTTATAGCAATCTCTTTGCCATACATTCTGGCAGCCCCAACCTCCATTGCTGAACCAGGCGGATTACGGGGCTAACGAACACTTAAACAACTGTTGCCACGTCATGCTTTCTACGCTCTCCACTTTCAACCACTAAAAATCCTTGTGCTTATCCCATGCCCCCTTAAACGTCTAGCCACGTCTCCGAGAGACGGTTCATGTTTACACCATCCTTTCTATAAAGAAGGTTGAGCCACACTTCCTCGTGCATTTCTCCTCACAAAAGACATTGAGTGAGAGCTAAGAGGGATATTCACAAGGCAGCCTCTTCCCACTCGAGGCTGCAGGCTCCTCGACAACCTTTTCACCTCTGCTCCGTTGCCCTCTGAGAGAGCTGCTCCAGCATGGTGGGGATGCTGGCAGACCTCTGAGGCACTTGGGTTTTGTTATGTGTTTTCCTCTCCTTCCAGCTTCTCTCCTCTGATTCAGATACTCAGCACTGACAATCTGCCCCATAAGCCAGGCTCACTTTTGTACAGCTTTGCAGCAAGAGGGCTGAACCTCGAGGAAAAGTGAACTTTGGATTTGGGTTTTAAGTTGAATTGCTCAACCTTTCCCCATTCCAAACTCATGGCAAATTACAGTCAAGTACAGGAAACAAATACCCGCCCAATGGAGCTTTCAATCTAAGTGCCTGATTCACTGAGGGTTTTTCCCATAGACACAAAATGGGAGAAAAGCCTTAATGAATCTGGCCCTGAGGCGATGATGGTCAAGTACCTTACCCCAGGTAACAAGGAGCACTAGCGGGATTTGAGCCCTGGCTTCCCTACTTCCCAGCCCGCTGCTCTAACCATTAGGCGGCTACTCTACTCCTCACATATGCCCAGTTTAGGGTGTATAATCTATTTAGCATGCAAGCGCTATTAGCACAGTTTTATGGGGAGTGCACGTACTGAGAATGTTCCTGCCCTATGGAGGCTTTTTATGTAGCATTTTAAAGTGCCAAAAATAATTTTTTGCATGAGTTTTAATGCATAAATGCCTATTTGTCCCTTTTGATCCCTGTGTGATGGTATCCTAGCAGTTTAAACTCAGATGCTCGGATGCCTCTCTCTATTTTTTATTTTTTTTTCAGTTTGTACGGTCAGATTGTTTTACTGCTTTCCAGACCTCTGTTTTGAAACATGTGTTGTTGGAGGAAGGAAATAAAAAGGGGCTGAGGATAATAGAAGGAAAATAGGTTTGGATTCAGCCCGATCCCTGTGAAAGAAGCAACGGTGCTACTGGGAAAGGAAACCGAGAAGCCAGCAACAAAACCCTGTGGATCTTTAAAGGAAACCGCACGCAGGTAACCACTGCTACTTAAAATGGTGGATTTCTTCTGGCCTCCTCTCCTGAGACGAAGCAGCCAGTCCCAACAAATTACACGAGACGGCTTCTCTAATGTCCTCCTGTCCACCCGAGAACAAGGAGGAGCGGTAAGTTAGAGCCGCACTGAACTATGCAAATCTAATTCGGGTTGTCAGATGCAAGGTTCTTCTCGGCTTCTCTGGCAACCTTCCAGCATGAAGTAAAAGAGCTTGGACAACCATGAATGAGTCCCTCCTGGAGTCCAGCCACCCCTGCAACCCCCAGCCCACTCCCTTCCTCTTGATGTCATTTCATTGCAGCATCTTGTGACACTTGTGAGGACAAATTATGCCACAATAGTTTACCAGTGAATGGAAAAAGTATTATGGAGTGCTTACTGAATGATCTGACACGGAATAACATTTTTCAAAACCTAACGTGTCGGTGAGATGTTTCTAGTCAAGATTGCTATCGTTTTCTTCCTGCGGTTCTGATTTTGCCCATTAATAAGGAATGCAGAAATGCTTGAGATGGGATTATTTTTCAAAAGTTGACCTTCTCAGTAGGGCGGCCCGTTATGAACTGATTCATATTTTGACTATGTTAGTGCATCAAAGAACATCCAATTTAAATTGCTGGAGAGATGTGATAAAGGTATGCAAAACCCCCTGAAAGGTGTGGCAAAGATACATTTGAGAACTATTAATCACTTAGGGGGCACCCAATGAATCTGCCAGGTTGGAAAACCTAACAAAGGGACTCCCTAAGCAGAAAGCATTGTTAGCTTGCGGACTCATCAGCACAGAACATTGTAGGGGTCAAACATCGTAACTGGGTTATTAGACCAAGAACGCTAGATCAGTCATAGGCCATTGAACAGAACAGTCAGGGGATGTGACAAGATCAGGAATGAAGAAGTTAGGAAAAGACTGAAGGTGACTGGGCAATTTTCAAAGGAATGTACCATAAGTAGATATTTGCCCAGGTAAAATGGCGCGACTGAAAACTGCCCTCCTCATAGTAGAGTTAATAGTACATGCACCTGTGCACTTAACTGGATTTCAAAGAGGCATTCCCGTGGCAGAAATAAAACAGTGCGCCAGGTGATTTTCAACGGTGCACGTGATATTTTGACCCCGTTTGGTCACCTACACCAACAGTAGGTGCAAAGGATGTGAACTCTCTTAGTAAAAGTATTTTCTGGCTACTGGTTTTCAAAAGGAGATAGTGCCAGTCATTCCTTTAGAAAATCCACATTAACTACAGGGATTAAGAGCATCCACGTAGCTTGCAGGCTATTTAAATGATGGCGGTTAAGAACCAATGGACTTGCGCAATTGAGATTCTTCCTTGCCGGTTCCCTTCCACCCTGGGTAAACGGGCGCACAAATTCTTATACCCAAACAAGCACGAGCTCCCCTCATTTTCTCACCCTGCACCCCAAACCTTCCCCCACTACTGCCTGCCCCAATGATCCATGCCAAGTGTTTCCAAACTGTGCCGCTCCAAACACCAGCCTCCAATGCCTCTACCAGCAGGCTGCCATCTTTCTCTGTGTTTTCCCCACACGCTCTGCGACTAAGCCCTGCAACAATCTGCAGAGCCATTGAGGCCTCTGAGGCTGTTGGCCTAAATATTTGGCCTTCCCAAGCTCATCGATTTTTGACTGTTAGCCATGGTTGCTCCATGCACGGTATTTCTTCCCTTGAAAATAACGTGCGCGCGTTTGAGAACGCAATGTGCGTGCCATCATTTCCTCCCCCAGCCTAAAACACATCTCCCCCACCCCAGCTAAAGGTGCGCGCATTGTGGACCCCCACGCCTACCTTCAGCTGGGGAAAGACGGGGCATTTTTCAACAGCTGAGTAACCCGGGTAAATCGGTAGTTATCCGAGTTAATGGTTTCTGAAAATAGCCCTCTCTATTTTCTCTTCCCTTTCAGCCTCCTAATCACCTTTGTATTTCCTGATAATTCTCCGTGCCCTCCTCTGCCCATGGTTTTTTAATGCTCTAACCTCTTTGCTCTTACCATTTCTGTTACCTCCTTAGAGAATCGTATCATTCCCTGTCTCCTTTTACCTTAGTTAACCTGCCTTGCACAAAGATTTGTTGTTTTTTCAGGGCTCCCTTTTCACTGCCAAGCTAAGGTTCCTCTTTACCCCTTCAGCTTTCAGAATCCCAAAAGGCTTTTCTAAACACTATCACTCGTAATATAGAAGCCAGCCCTCCCCCCGAAGTCAATGCAGTCCTGTTTGGTGATCACCAGACCCCTAAGCTTTCCCCGTCCACGAGGTCCGTGGCACTGTTGCTATGTGGAAAGAGACTGGTGTGGCATGGGGGTCCTGGAAGGAAGGAAGAAATAAAAGAGAGGTAGAAGGGAAAAGGTGCAGAAGGAGACGACAGAAAAGAGACAAATCAGTGCCACTCACCAGGATATCCGGCTCAAGCAGGAGGGTCACGCTCGACCAGCTAACATGGCAGCAGGTTCATAGGACCGTGGACCCCGCATGAATGGGAAACACAGAGTGAAAGTGGTTGTCAGAGTCACCCGACCTCTGTGTATCCGAAACCCATGGGGGCCAGGAAGCAGGAGGAGGGGATTGGTAAGGGGTCAAGCTGCACAGACCATGTTTCTTATAGACTTTTCCCAAGCACCTGCTGCTTGCCTTCGTCAGACGCAGGATACTTGGCCAGCCTCTTATATTTGGAAGGGGGAGGGCTGTCATCGGAAAGTTGTATGAAAGGAAACACAAAGACATTAGATATATTAGATACAAAGCAATGCAGTGTACTAGTAATGAAGCTGCTCGCTTCCACTTCTTTTACAATTTAAATCCCCTGATTTTTCCCTCCCACCCACCCTATCACACAGGAGGAAACCAGTGGCAATAGATTCACTCTTATTCAGACTTAGACAACTGAGCCTGGCATCCATGCCTCAGATATTACTGGTTCTTTAGTTCTGGAGACTTGCCCCTGCTTTTTAAAGGTATAGATTACGTATATTTCAGGGGTAGGCAGCTTTGGTCTCAGAGTGCCACAACCAGGTCTGGTTTTCAGGATACCCCCGATAAATATGAATGTGGTATATCTGCATGCACTGCCTCCATTGTAGGTAAATATATTTTGGGGCAGATTTTCAAAGGCTACGCGCGTAACCCGAGAAAATCTGCCCCTGCGCGCGCCGAGCCTATTTTGCATAGGCTCAGCGCGCGCAGCATAGGCAGCACACGCATGTTATAAGGCGTAGATGTGTTTGCGCCGGGTTGCACGAACAAATCTACGCCCGTGCGCGCCTTTTAAAATGTTGTCCTTTATGTCTATTCATTCTGGGACCTGAGTTGCCTACCCCTGAGAATATAGATAGATTTCCTTTGGCTATCAGATCTTGTGTTTTATAGTATGCTGACTATTGAATAATTTAAGTGATGGAAAGGGGAAGAAAATTGTCATCTTTATGTTCACAGCTGTCTTGTTCCATTGCACTGCACAGTTACTGAGATTTTTGCAAGTCGCAGTTCTGGTACTCGCTGGAACCAATGTATGTGCAGTGTAATACTACAGCAGTCTGAATAGGAAAAGCTTCTGAAAGGTGGGATTCCCGCAAACACATTCCACGGTGTTATCAGGAAGAAATCACTGGTGGTGGTACTGTTTGTGTTTGACAGGTGGGATTCCCACAAACACATTCCACGGTGTTATCAGGAAGAAATCACTGGGGGTGGTACTGTTTGTGTTTGACAGGTGGGATTCCCGCAAAAACATTCCACGGTGTTATCAGAAAGAAATCACTGGGGGTGGTACTGTTTGTGTTTGAAAGGTGGGATTCCCTCAAACACATTCCACGGTGTTATCAGAAAGAAATCACTGGGGGTGGTACTGTTTGTGTTTGAAAGGTGGGAGTCCCGCAAACACATACCACGGTGTTATCAGAAAGAAATCACTGGGGGTGGTACTGTTTATGTTTGAAAAGTGGGATTCCTGCAAACACATTCCACGGTGTTATCAGAAAGAAATCACTGGGGGTGGTACTGTTTGTGTTTGAAAGGTGGGATTCCCACAAACACATTCCACGGTGCTATCAGAAGGAAATCACTGGGGGTGGTACTGTTTGTGTTTGAAAGGTGGGATTCCCGCACACACATTCCACGGTGTTATCAGAAAGAAATCACTGGGGGTGGTACTGTTTGTGTTTGAAAGGTGGGATTCCCGCAAACACATTCCACGGTGTTATCAGAAAGAAATCACTGGGGGTGGTACTGTTTGTGTTTGAAAGGTGGGATTCCCGCAAACACATTCCACGGTGTTATCAGAAAGAAATCAGTGGGGGTGGTACTGTTTGTGTTTGAAAGGTGGGATTCCCACAAACACATTCCACGTTGTTATCAGAAAGAAATCAGTGGGGGTGGTACTGTTTGTGTTTGAAAGGTGGGATTCCCACAAACACATTCCACGTTCTTATCAGAAAGAAATCACTGGGGGTGGTACTGTTTGTGTCTGAAAGGTGGGATTCCCGCAAACACATACCACGGTGTTATCAGAAAGAAATCACTGGGGGTGGTACTGTTTGTGTTTGAAAGGTGGGATTCCCACAAACACATTCCACGGTGTTATCAGAAGGAAATCACTGGGGGTGGTACTGTTTGTGTTTGAAAGGTGGGATTCCCGCACACACATTCCACGGTGTTATCAGAAAGAAATCACTGGGGGTGGTACTGTTTGTATTTGAAAGGTGGGATTCCCGCAAACACATTCCACGGTGTTATCAGAAAGAAATCACTGGGGGTGGTACTGTTTATGTTTGAAAGGTGGGATTCCTGCAAACACATTCCACGGTGTTATCAGAAAGAAATCAGTGGGGGTGGTACTGTTTGTGTTTGAAAGGTGGGATTCCCGCACACACATTCCACGGTGTTATCAGAAAGAAATCACCGGGGGTGGTACTGTTTGTGTTTGAAAGGTGGGATTCCCGCAAACACATTCCACGTTGTTATCAGAAAGAAATCAGTGGGGGTGGTACTGTTTGTGTTTGAAAGGTGGGATTCCCGCACACACATTCCACGGTGTTATCAGAAAGAAATCACTGGGGGTGGTACTGTTTGTGTTTGAAAGGTGGGATTCCCGCACACACATTCCACGGTGTTATCAGAAAGAAATCACTGGGGGTGGTACTGTTTGTGTTTGAAAGGTGGGATTCCCGCAAACACATTCCACGGTGTTATCAGAAGGAAATCACTGGGGGTGGTACTGTTTGTGTTTGAAAGGTGGGATTCCCGCACACACATTCCACGGTGTTATCAGAAAGAAATCACTGGGGGTGGTACTGTTTGTGTTTGAAAGGTGGGATTCCCGCAAACACATTCCACGGTGTTATCAGAAAGAAATCACTGGGGGTGGTACTGTTTGTGTTTGAAAGGTGGGATTCCCGCAAACACATTCCACGGTGTTATCAGAAAGAAATCAGTGGGGGTGGTACTGTTTGTGTTTGAAAGGTGGGATTCCCGCAAACACATTCCACGGTGTTATCAGAAAGAAATCACTGGGGGTGGTACTGTTTGTGTTTGAAAGGTGGGATTCCCGCAAACACATTCCACGGTGTTATCAGAAAGAAATCAGTGGGGGTGGTACTGTTTGTGTTTGAAAGGTGGGATTCCCGCAAACACATTCCACGGTGTTATCATAAAGAATCACTGGGGGGTGGTACTGTTTATGTTTGAAAGGTGGGATTCCTGCAAACACATTCCACGGTGTTATCAGAAAGAAATCACTGGGGGTGGTACTGTTTGTGTTTGAAAGGTGGGATTCCCGCACACACATTCCACGGTGTTATCAGAAAGAAATCACTGGGGGTGGTACTGTTTGTGTTTGAAAGGTGGGATTCCCGCAAACACATTCCACGGTGTTATCATAAAGAAATCACTGGGGGTGGTACTGTTTATGTTTGAAAGGTGGGATTCCTGCAAACACATTCCACGGTGTTATCAGAAAGAAATCACTGGGGGTGGTACTGTTTGTGTTTGAAAGGTGGGATTCCCGCACACACATTCCACGGTGTTATCAGAAAGAAATCACTGGGGGTGGTACTGTTTGTGTTTTGAAAGGTGGGATTCCTGCAAACACATTCCACGGTGTTATCAGAAAGAAATCACTGGGGGTGGTACTGTTTGTGTTTTGAAAGGTGGGATTCCTGCAAACACATTCCACGGTGTTATCAGAAAGAAATCACTGGGGGTGGTACTGTTTGTGTTTGAAAGGTGGGATTCCCACAAACACATTCCACGGTGTTATCAGAAAGAAATCACTGGGGGTGGTACTGTTTGTGTATCCTCCTTATGCACGACTGTTTGAGATGTTTCCATCCATATCTTAGACAGAAATAAGAAAGCCAACTTCCTGGGATGCATTCTTAGTAACAGAATCTTGTCCAGATTCCTCCCTTCTCCCTTCAGTTCTGTTCAAGATTTGGTGTTAAGAAAAAATTGAACATGAGGAAAGCAGCACGGTCAGGTGACGGAGAGGAGAGATCCACCAGGACCTAGAAGCTGGAGTCCTAGCTAAAAGAGTATCCGTGGTTTTGCTTTAGCGGTGAAGACCAATACTAGGGTCCTAAGGCAATCTGCCAGCTTTAGAGGAGGTTAAGTTTGCAGAGTACAAGACAAAGGGCCTTTAGCTGTTTGATCCCATGGCTATGGAATAAGCTCCCATAACTTACTTGCTATTTAGGGAAGCCTTTGGAAAAGGCAGTGGGGTTTAAGATTGGGGGGGGGGGGGGGTGTTACAGATAGCTGTCAGGAACATGAGCTCACCCTGAGCGGGATTGATTTTGGTGCATTGGGGTATTTATGGTGCAAGACTGCAGCAGGGTTTTGTGCATTTTTATGTTGTTCTATGTAATATACTGTTTGTCAGTTTGGTTTTTAATATATTTTACTGGCTGTGTTTAAGATGCCCATGCAACTCATCTGAAGCAAGGCAGGAAACAAATATCACCAAATAAATATCTGTCTTATTAGTAATAAACACTCGGTATCGTCTGCTGACTCACTGAAAACCGCAGGAGGCAGGGGTGGCTGCAGCGGCCCCATTGTTTTCAGCAGATCTGCCAATGGTCAACAGATGACTTTGTGAAAAAATGTATAATGCAGTGGATCTAATTTAAAGGGTAATACATTTGATTTGCGTAACCCTGCCTCTTCATAGCCTTTTCCCTCCCATTCTCCACAGGAGCTGACTGTAGACACCTCACTGAAATCTGCCCTTGGAAAAAGTTCAAGGATGCCGTTTAAGCTCTGCTTTGGGTTAGAGTGATGTGGATTATGGCAAAGGTTTTTATTTCTTTAAGTCCATGGTCCGGGGTGGAGAGCTGGAGGGCAGCGGGATCAGACATGAGAGAGCAGTGAGTCCGTTCCTAGGCTCCTGGCTCATGGTGTGTGGCAGCCCAGGAGACGTATGGACCACGACAGCACTGTGGACATCTTCTGAAAAGTGGGTGAGCTGTATCGATGAGATTATAACCAAGGAGAATTCTGTTATAGGGATGCGAGTTCTGCAGTCTTATCTGCTTTTGTTTTGTTGTTACTTTACTGGTGCTTAAGCTCCTAAACAGGCATCAGATGCTCTACCATTTTATGTGCCCCAAAAAGGGGCTATACTTGCGCCCTTTTTTGAGAGTCCATTAGTTTTCTCCTGCTCCTTTAGGGCTCTCGCTCGATCAGAACCAGAATCTGCAGGGCTATGATGCCCTGAACTATGATACACAGCTACCCCGACCAGCCCAGCCATTGCAGTGATAGTCCTTGGCCAGGGTCTCTCTCTGGAACCTGGTATGCAGATACCCTAAGTCCAGCCAGTAGGTGTCGCCACTGAGTGATGATCCAGGACTCCTTCCTCCCCCCATGGGCTGGAAAAACTGTTACTGTAGTACTCCCAGGCTCCACTGCCTGCAAAAAAAAAGAAAACTTGAGCCTGGAAATGGAGCCCAGGTCCTCCGCATGGCACTGCCATGGAGCCACTACCCTGACTCCAAATCTTGTGGCTTCTCAGATCATTGGATATAATGTCACTCCTAAACTTTCATCGAGAAAGCATATCTCTGATTCCCCAGACCATGCTCTGTTGACCAAATGAGTCTCTTTCCAGTCATTTGCTAGACGTAAACAGACCTTTCTTACTCTCCACTGCCATGCTGCAGGTTACGCTAAACTATTAATAACATTAACTAAAAGCCGTAGCTCTTTCTTATCACTGTCTTCCGCTGGCTTAGCATGCATTAGCCTGCTGAATATTGATGGTGTTTCTGGAGGCTGACATAAACAGAGCATTTTAAAATCGGGGCACCACTTCTCATTTTCAAAATTCAAATCCTATTCCCTTTTGTTAGGCAATATTTGTTTTGACACAGCAGTCTCCTCTTGTTCTTCTTTGGCTTGTATCTTAATAGGAACAGTCCAGGGTTGGGTTGCGGATGGAGATTTTTTTCCCCCTTTTACTGCATCCCCAGCTCAACCGAACCCAGCAATTGACCAGGAGCCACAAACCATGACTTCCTCCGGACGCTAAATCGCCATGCATCCACTTAAACGTGTAAATCTAGTAATGTGACTAGGTTTGGAACTTATCCTCATGGAATACCTGATTTGTGTACATACCCTGGCCTGCAGTGCCTTATTCCTATCGATTGCTTTCCGCTTAGGGCACTTATTGGCAGGCAGTGTCCTTTTAGAGATATAGGAAGCCCTTTTACTGAGGTCATCAACTGGCAGCCAGTGAGCTGTCGGATACCAAAATGTGTATGTGTATGTTTAAAATCTTTTAGGAATTTATTTTGTGTTTTTCAAAGGGAAGCCATGGATAAAAACATCTGTAACAGATAATTTGGAGACTTGCTTAGGATGAAATTGCGTCCTCTCCTTAATAATGCCACATGGAAATTCTGAAATTCCCTAGAGACTCGAAACAGCCAGACGGGTAAGCCATATCCTGAACCTAGGCTTAATGATATATACCCCTTACAGTCTGGTGACCCGAACCATGAGGAAAGAAACGCTGAGAGGCACTGAAGCTACCGGTTTCAGCCAAAGAATCATGGTAGAGACCCAGTGAGATTGTAAAATGTTGGTATTTTTCAAACTTAACATTCCCTTCCCTGAAAAGTGACGGTGCTGCATATTCACCAGTTTCCTGACTGTATCTGCAGTTGAGCTGAGTGGTCCCATTATCCACACTCACCAGCTCTGAATGCTGAGGTCTCCTAAACCTGCGTACATTTACGGGGAGGGCGATAAAGAAATTCCCTGGGGCTGCATTGCAAGCCCGTTGTGAATGGGGAAACTCACCGCTGCTTTTCCCTTTGAGAACCCGGCAGCGGGGCCAGCGCCAGGTGTATTTTACGAGCGTGAATGCAGGAAGTAAGCTTAGTACTCTCAGAGGTTTCGAAAGGAAATGTCCGCCCGTACCTTTGAATCTCTGCTGCCCGCTTTTCTGCTGGCACAAGGGCACGCGTTGTGGAGAGCACCTATACTTGTACCTGCCATATGCAAAGGGGGGCGGTATTTTCGAATGGATTTCCATGTCTGCCTGCAGAAAAGCCCTTTGAAAATCACCCCGTAACGTTTGTACGTGCATAGCAAGTTTTATTTCTGTTAGGGAGTAATAAGTATATTGAATTATGTTTTTTAAAAATTTCTCTCGGGTCCTTAATTGGGTCTTCTTTCAGCGTGGCTTAAAAGTAACGAAACACAATCCTAGGAATACAGTATTCTAGGAAGGGAGGCATTCAAGTCAGGGCATACTGTATATTATTAGACGTGGTAGGAAAAAGCTCCATTCGTGATACATAATCTTCTCCTGCCTTTGCCAGTAAATGTTCTGTTCCACCTGCTAGACTCTTCACATAGCAGTAATTCACAGTAATGCATGTCTGTTTTATAACTGGGTAAGTATAGCTCTGACCGTGTAATTAGAGATGCTGAAAGCATACACCCCGCCATTGAAAATAAACACAATCGTTTTTTGTTTTGTGTTTTCCCACATTGTCAGGTTCCATAATAAAAGCCACTTTGTGAAAATGAGGCCTTTGCGTTGCCTTTGGGTAGCTGATCTGCTGGAGGGACTGGTTAAAGATCCCCTGCTGTTTCTGTATTCATTTAGTGCTCAATGGAAATGAGCAGGGATAGGTCTGCACAGCCAAGGGGTTGCATGATAAGGAGATCAGCTGGGCGTCACTGAAGGGGGTGGCTCTTCTGTCAGTCGGTGAGGTCAGCTCAGGGATAGGATGAGACTACAGCCCGCAGTTTGGGCATTCCACGAGGAAGATGGCTGAGGCCGTTTGTAAGCAGCTGGATAAGCAGAAGGTGCAGGCCCGTGCAAGCAACCCAATGGCCTCATTCCTATTGGAGGCTTTATCAGAAGATTCTCCTCACCCTGGTACAAGCAGAAGCCCCGAATCCCGCCGGATATTGTGCGCCATGATGGGAAGGTGCAATTCTCCGTTAACTTTATACGACGGAGAACGAAAAAATGCTTGGCTTGTCTCTAAAGTGCCTGAGTGCCAGGATGCATCTATATCAAATTATTCAGAGCGTGGGGGTATGAATCCAGCCTTTGGCTTAGCACAGCATCAACATTAAACGCCTGTGATTTCTAGAGCGACTCTCCTTCAGAGTTATTTAAGAGGTTCTCCCTCTTCCATTCTGATGATTTGTTTCTGAATTATACATTAAACTCATCACTGTGAGTAATGCGTCATTGGTTCAGTGTGTCCGACCTAATGTTACTTAGTCCAATGTAGCTACGTTTGTTTTCTACAGGAACTGGCTCCTCTGGGGTTTGTTTGTTTTTTCCCTTAAATATCCCATTTATCTTCCCATTTGATTTTAACATGCTGTAACCTAAATGGAAATACCTGTGTACAGATGATACCCACATAAGTAAGAATTATATTTATAGTGTATGAACCGCTGCCATGCAGAAGAACCGGGTTCACATCCTAGGCCTGGCTCCCGATCCTTTCTTACTCTGTCTGTAGGAAAATTTTCAGGGACTTTTGGGCTCACGTACCCACATAAGTGAATTTAAAAAAAAATTATTTTTTTTAAAACCTGCGATAATGACTGCAGTTGTTTGTTGAAAATTGTCCAGAAAAGGACCCATGGACTTTGCACCTGGATGGGTAAAAACTGCCCCCTATATGATAATGAAAACGGCATAATGGAGCATATGAACAGTGGCACCTCATTGTGAGACAGGAAACGGCAATCTAGGCCTTTTCAATCACCTTAAATTTACTTCTTAAGTTGCAATTGTTGAATTAAAGACATTGATTTAAAAAAACTCCTCGCCTGCCATACGGCAGTGTATGTCACAGTTTAGCTAACAACGGCAACGTGTACTTACCTTCATGCCAATAAGACTTTTATAGTGTGCTTTGCCTTCAGATAATGCATGAATGGATGTGGAAGTCAACATTATAGCACATTACCAGAACTCTGAGCATAAGATCCTGCACATTACTGCCAGTGCTGTACAGAGCAGAATGGATGGTGCTCCGATAAGTGCAGCTTTTAAATTGAAAACTGAGCCATTTTGCCTTAAATTGCATTTCAGGGGTTCTTGTATGTGTGTGTGTGTGGCAGGGACAGTAAAGAGGCAATAGAATGTCAAGTATTACGTACGAAGATTTGTTTGTACAGGCAGATTGCTGGGTGGGTTGCAGTCCCTGCAGTTCCCCGTGGCTGAAGCCGCTCTGTCCCTTCCTTTCTGGGTAGTCACAGGCGGCTTGCACGGGATTTTCTTCCTTTACCCCTGCTCCAGAACGTTTCTGCCTCACCGAAATGCAAAGCCATGAACTGAGATTGAGGGGGGGAAATGAAGATTTCCTCTCCACCAAGCAAGGTCTTTCTGGATGGAAACTCTTATGCGCTTCTGTCCTTTCTGCTATTGGTTCTGTGGTTTGAATAAGAAGAAGGAGAAGCACAGCTGCATCTCTGTTCTATGCCTCCAACAACATCTGCCCAGTCTCCATCACTTTTTTTTCTTTAATTGCCTTTCTTGTTCACAAATAATTGTACTTAGGGTTTACCATCTATGGCTTATGTATTGAGGTCAAACCTTTGATTTTCCAGGTCTAACTCCCGAAGTCAGGCACCTGGATCTTTTGAATATTTGCTGATTTACGATGTCAAGTGGTTTCCGATCTACCAGTGCATGCTATTATTGGAGCCTTGTCATAGTGAATCTTGCTATAGTTTTCAGTGAATTTTTCTAATATGACAAACTTGCTTTCACATAGTACATTTACAGGGCAATTTTCAATAATGGACTTGATTTGAGAAAGCTTTTACTTGAGTAAAACTAGGATTTAATTGGGTAAATGCACTTTACTGGAATAAGTGGGCTTTTGAAAATTGCAACAATACATGCCATTGAATTGTTCACAGGATTTACTAGCGTAAGTGCACTTTACCTGAGTAAGTGGCTTTTGAAAATTGCTACGACAGTGTTACAATTACGCAGGTAACTCCTTTGAAAATTGCCTCCATTGTGCGCAAGTCAGCAGACACACACATAAGTTGATGTGTCTAAAGTTAAGGCAGATTTTTTTTTTTTTTTTAATAAACTGTGTGACAGCACACACACACACACATTTTTTGTGATAAACAATTGTAGCGCATGTGTATTAACCCTCAGTTTATGCGTGGAGGCAGGCATGTTATAAAGTTGGCAGATAAGTGTGCGTACCTTGCTTTTGAAAATAATTGCTCGTGTACTTCCGAGCCAGTTTGTCGAGACCTGTGCCAGCTGACCCAGGCCTCCGCCAATTCGCCCACGCTCTTCCCCCAGTTCACTCATACAGCTGTCACCTGCTGCACACCTGCCATGAAAAAACTGCAGAGAAAAGAGGTCAGATTTAGCGCCCTTCACGTGAGTAAATGTAAGAGCTTGCACTCATGTTTGACGATGTGTACATGCACTTCGTTTATAAATTCTGTAAATGTGTGCGTACTTCCAAACCTCGCCCACGAAACGCCCTCGTTGTGCACGCATACTTTTCCACACTGCAGCAACAGTACGTACACACTCCTGTGCTTTGGGAAATTTGCTTACTGCGCACAAGAGCTACTTATGCACGTACTGTAAATGTTAATTTTACAAACGCATTCCTGAAACTTCCCACAATGCCATTTCCTATCCCGTTTCCCATGAACTCATGTGGCTTCAACATTATTATTTCCTAAATCTTACCAGGTCTGCTGATATACCAACACAGGGGCCTGTTTATTAAGCTGCAATCGTGCATTTGAATGTTGTAACCAGCACGGGAGGCGAAGGAGCACATGGGGTCAGCTGACAGCATTTTGAAAGACTGAGGGTCTGTGGGGTGGAGGGTGCTATTTTTGAATGGGGAGAGGGCATTTTTTTGATCACCCCTGCCATTTTTAAGAGAGGTGCTTTAACAGGGCCTCGTGGCTCCTTTAAAAGATGGTGGCACCCAGATGAGGGGGAGCCGCCACGATACAGCTGAGAACACATGATTCTCCCGGTTGTGGCAATGCATAGAAATTTCACATATGATTTACTAGACTGTGGTACTCGGATAGCGCAGGTTACTAAATCTTGCAGTAAACAATTCACAGTAACATTTGTGCGGGTTACTAAATAGTGTTAGGTACTGTTAACGGGGCAATTTTCAGACCATCCACTTTGGAGAAAAGTCCATGGGTAATTTTAACGCAATATTCAAAGCATGCGTGCTTTCCCTTTGAAACTTGCAATGGGTACCCAGTGGCAATGAACTTTGGCATCTGCATTTTTGAATGGGTAGATTTTTGTAAAGAAATTAACACATATAGACTTGAAAGTACAATATATGGGGGTAATTTTCAAAAGGATTTATGTGTGTAAAAGCATATATCTTAACAACTTTCAAAGCCCACTAACACGCTTATAGTGCTGTGACGTGCGTCAATAGCATATATCGTAGCAATTTTCAAAAGCCTACTTATGTGCCTAAAACCCAGTTTTAAGCATTAAAATGCTTTTTAAAATTTTTCAGTCCTGCCCGAAACATGGCCCTGGGAGTGCCTCCCCTAACTGCAGCTAAAAGTATAAGCATCAAGGAACACCATGCTGACTTTTAGTTGTATTGAGAGAGAAGCTGGTTTTTAGACAAAAAATTTGCACGGATAAATCGCTCTCTATTAACCCACATCAATGGCTTTCAGAATTGTCCTGCAAATAATTTGGTTGAGATTTTGATTGGTCATCTTCTGAAAGTTAGTGATGACATTGGTATGATCAGAAGGCCAACCTATTTGATGAACTGAGGTTCCCGATCGATGTTGTGTCTTTGGCTACAGATTATTACCATTACCTTGAACCCTACATATTTATGTTAAAATGATCAGCTACACTGGTGTGTGAATTTTGTTATCTCTGCTCCTTTCTGTGTGGTGGTAATTACATCTAGAATTGAGAAACAGGCCTATTCTCTAGGATCAATGTTTTTGTCATTCAAACTCTCTGAAGGCTGTCCTGTATTCTCTTTATGGAAATGCTAGAGGGAGGTTCCCCAGGAACTGTGCATCCCAGCTTGTGCAGATGTCTGTCACACTAGGTCATAAGGTCATGGCATACACAATCAAGGTTGACGGACTCACATCTTAACCCTATAGAATAACGTTATGACTTTTGAGCAGAGATGGAAGCTTTTCACCTAATTTAAAGCCCACTACATCTCGGCAGGTTTGAGGTTTGGTGAAACAAACAGTTTTGATGTTGGACTTTTGTCTTCCCCTCTCTAAAGTCAATGAAAACTCAGATGAGATCAGCCGATAGTCAAACTCCCTAAACAAACCTGGGCTCCCTATTGTATTCTTTAACCGGTGAAAGGAACCAATGTCAGTTTAAAGAATTAGGAAATAAGATGGTTTATTGTGACTGTAGATACTAAAGAAAAAGGATTGCTTGATGCTGATTTTGTTTGCATTGTAAGTTTCTGTTTAGCATGCAATGATTTGCATGACTTGGCTATTGTAATTCATGGAAAACTATTTCAGATAAGCTTTACAGTTGTTTTATGAGACATCTAGAACTTTTCAGGGAATTCTATAGGCTTTACAAACCTTTTTTTAATTTTCCTATCCCTTGCTTTGAGTGTTGCAGCTTATAAAACTGCAAAACTCTCCTGGGAAAAACATTATCAGGGATATCAAGTAAGCAAAACCTGCCCGTGAATAAGAGAAATACTTGGGTTGTTCTAGAGTACTAACGAGTCTATTTATTACTTGTTATGTATAAACTGCCATATGTATATATAGTACTGTGCATTGTGGAAATATAAATCAATTACTGGAGAGTTACAGCGCACAGAGCAAATGAAAAAAAAAAAAAGGATTTACAATCTAAGTAAGAGGCGACATTGATGGAGAGGATACTGTAATAGAGTTTGCATACCCCATAGGCAAGAGAAGGTGAGAGAGAGAGTACAAAATTTCCTCAACCTAGGGACAGAAATGAGAACAATAAAGTTTTATACAAAATAAAAATTAGAGATTAAAAAAAGAACAACCCTGGTATAATAGTGAATCCTTGTACTGTGGTGTGATTGATGCTGACTCGTAGGCGAACCTACTAGGCCTGCTCCGACAGCTGGTGGACGCGCTTTAGGTTGGCACAGAGCAGGACCTTCACCTATACCAGCCCCGTTCCCCACAGGTTGAGCCAGGGACGGGCAAGACTTAAGCAGCAATCCCACAGGGTGGTCAGGAAGAGAGAGGTCAGGGCAGACAGCGATCAGACAGTTACCAGGTTCAGGCCAATGGTCAGGGCAGGCAGCGAGCAAGGCGTAGTTGAGGGTCTGTGGCAAGCAGGGAAGAGTTGTGTTCGGGTCCGTAGCAGAAGTCAGCTGGCAGCAGTGACGGATTTAGGATTTTGTCGTCCCTAGGCACTGTTGATAAGAACATAAGAACATAGAACTTGCCATGCGGGGCAGACCAAGGGTCCATCAGCCCAGCATCCTGTTTCCAACAGAGGCCAAAACCAGGGCCACAAGAACCTGGCAAGTACCCAAACACTAAGAAGATCCAAGCTACTGAATGCAATTAATAGCAGTGGCTATTCCCTAAGTAAACTTGATTAATAGCCGTTAATGGACTCCTCCTCCAAGAACTTATCCAAACCTTTTTGAACCCAGCTACACTAACTGCACTAACCTCATCCTCTGGCAATGAATTCCAGAGCTTTATTGTGCGTTGAGTGAAAAATAATTTTTCTCCCGATTAGTCTTAAATGTGCTACTTGCTAACTTCATGGGTGTGCCCCCTAGTCCATCCTCCCGGACAAGGGACCACAGAGCAGAAGGAGAAGGTATATGGCATAACATTCTTTGCTCTTCTCTATCTGCTCCAGGATAACCTCCTCCTCTCAAGTCCCCTGAAGGAGATGAAGAGAGGGGCTGGAATAGGGAGAAGAGTGCTTTGTTTGTTTTGTTTCTCTTGTGTGCTCTGGTGTCGCCCCTTTCCTCCAGGACAGAGAGTAGGGGCGGAATAGGAGTAGAGCAGGTTTTCTTTGCTCTTTCCCTTCCAGCCTCACCGCTCCCCTCCTCTGCACTTGGCGAGGGAGGGGCTGGAGAAGGAAGCGGAGTTGCTCTCTATTGAGTGAGATTAACCCCTGGCCTGCTGCCTCCCCCCCCCCCCCCCCCCCCCCCCCCCCCACCCCCCAATGTTTGCTGCCCTGGACAAAAGCCTAGTGTGCCAGGTTTGAGTGGCAGGCGGCGGCAAGAAGAGGTCCAGGTTTGAGGCAGGGCTCAATACCAGGCAGACAAGAAAAGCACCAGGAAAGGACAAAGCTTAGAAGTAAGACAAGGTGGACAACAAGAAGCAGAGTGGGCTGGAAGAGGCAAGGCAGCGTCAGGAACGCTTCAGGAGAGCAACACACACTGCTAACGCAGGAGGTCCCATTGCTGAGGCAAGAAAGAGAAGTCATGGCTGGGCCTGAAGTACCCAGTCGTGCTGATGTCATCACCACCGCGCTTCTTCAGCATTTTCCCTGCCGCGGGGCCTTTAGGTCTGGTGCTCGGGCGCATGCCCTTAAGACCAGCATGTGGGTGGCGTTCTTGCTGCTAAAGAACTTAAGAACTTACGGTGTCTGGAGGGGGTGAGTTGGCCGGTGGCGGTGCCATCCTGCGACAGGCCCATCCATTACACCTGGGACACAGAGTTCAGGAAAGAAGACGGGAGCCAGGCTCCCCCCCTGCACTCCCCCAGGTAGAAAGGGGAAAGATAAAGGAGGAGACGTATTTATCGTGCGTTAATGCTTGCGTTAGCATTAACTCACCAGAGTAAGTAGGACTGTAATCCAAGGTCCAGTCTATATTAAAGTACCCATGACACTTTCCACAAGTGTCAGCTGCATCCCATTCCCCCTCATGTTGAACATTCTAACACCTGCAAAAATGTTCCATGAAAATAATCCAATGAGCTGCAGAAAAGCTTGGCCCCCTGGTTTGACGATCTTTGTATCCCATGAATAGTGCACTGGATAAAAATACTATGCAGGTGAAAAACGCGAATAACAAGCCTGATGTGGTGAAAGCAACAAGATGCCATCGCCATCCAAACACTGGAACTGAATTACTGAGCTTGGATCATCAACGAAAACACCTGAGAATATTCTTAATGCGCCTTGGCTGTAGGACCTCGAGTCTTCCACCAGGGCATTCACTGCGGCTTGCTCTTCTCTTGCTATCTGTCTTTATTGCCCAGTTATGTACCAGCCTGATTGAGATTTTGAAAAGATGCTCTGACAAGTCCCATACTCTTGCACGTAAGAAGCCACTGTATGAGGATGTCCTATCAGACCAAACAGCGTATATACTATTGTGATCATTTGCGTCTTCCTTCTAGATTTATGGAAACAGAATGCACATTAGATCTCATGGCCTGTGCAAGGAAAATTATTTGTTCATCTCTTTTGCTTTTGAAGCACTCTAGAGCAGAGAACGTCTTAAAGATGACAGGATTTGAGAGATTAATTTGTTATTTTAGTCCTTTTAGAAAGTGTAGCTGCACTGAAAACCAGGTTCTTGGGTCGTAATGAAGTTCAGATCAATTAAAACAATTTGCTTTGTTGCTAATGATTTCAGACCATTGTAACTTATTGGTAAGTAAATGACTTCAAAAGTGCATTCATTCAATGAGGGCACAGAGGGAATTTTAACAAGTTCTTGGATAAAGTAAGTCTAGAATTTGGTAACAGGATATTATGTTATTGTAAAACATTTAAAGTAGCTCTTTTCAAGCAACTCTTTAATCTTTCAAAGTTTCAGAAGAAAACAATTAAAACTTCTAATCAGTTCTTCAATGCTTAAAGAAATGCAGATAACTGGGAATTGTTATTGAGTTGCCATGCTAAACAACTTGTGCTATTGGGAAAACCTTCCATCCAGTTGGTAACACCTGGAGAATCTCTCAAATGTAAGTGCTTTCTTTTACCAGTCAACACCATGGTGAATTTTCAAAGCACTGCACATTTGCTAAATTAAGCTGATTTCCAGCCTAACCTGGCCAACCAGATTTTCAGCTAAAAATCAGGCTGAACCTAGTTGATCGAAACTTAGCGGGCTATATTTTGGCCTGCCGTTTGGACAGGGGGCTAAATGTATTGGCATTTCCTTTTGAGAATTCTCGAGACCGGCAAACAATGCAGGTACTGTGGGCTTTGCACCTGCTTTACTGCAGATGCAAAGTGTACATAGAAAAATAAAATAGGGTTTCCTACCCCCCAGGCCCACCCTGTTATGCCGCAGCCAAAACTACACATGCCATAAAACAGCATACGTGCTTTTTACCTGCTAAGCAGAGGGCAGTTTTCACCAACAGGGATTTACCCAGCTAACTACTTTGTTACTGTCACGGGCTTGGAAGAGTGGACCCTGGGACTGCTGACTGACAGAGCCAAGGCACCGTACAGAATTGTGAGGCAGAGACATAGTCAGGCAGGCAAGGTCAAGGCAGGCGGAGTCTCTTCAGAAGCAGGAGACAAGGATCAGGGTGGGCAGCAGACGGAAGCATGGTCAGGAGCCAGGCCGGGTCTCAAGTGGCAGTCAGAATCAGGCATAGCCAGACACCCAAGATTAAAGGATCAGATCCTGTTGCTCAGGCACAGAGGATTGCGCTTCCTTTTATGTTACAGCAGTGCTGATGTCATCAGTCCTCGCCACAGGAAACCCTGGGCACAGACTCTAAAGCTGGGGAGTTGCTATGGGCCCTTACTCACAGCAGCAGGATGCAGCAGAGGAGCAGGACATCGGGACCCATGCCTGGAGACCCAGCAGGTCGCAGGACACAGTGCTGGGCTCAGGACCGTGAAGTACAGGATCCCAACCACAGCACAGCACCCCATGGTCGGCGGCATGTTACAGCTACCTGAGCATAGTCCATTGAAAATTGCCACTTTTGAAAGTAAAATATTAAAAATAAAGTACAAATAAAAATTGAATTAAATAACTGACCTTACCAAAGAAAAATATTGTCTTCCAGTCATTTCAAATTGCATCATACCATGGAAATCTTGTCATCACATCTGAAGAGATTGCAGCTAATGTCGGCCTACTGTTTTAACGGCCTTGGCACACTCGGGGTCATTTTCCCCAGACCTAGCGAAACTTCAGCCCACTGGATGAAACTGATCAAAATATGTTAGATTTGCCAAGCCTCACAGAAGGCTTCTTTTGTCTCTTTGATTCTCTTGATTTTATTGCCTTGACTCAAGCTCCACAGGGTTTCAGTCTTGGCCTACTTGAGGTCATGTGCCGCAGACCTGGTGAAACTCAATGCCAGATGCTAGATGTGCCAAGCCCCACAGAGTTTACCTTTTTGTTCTTATTGGCTCTGTTGTTTTTATTACCTTTGCTTAAGCTCCGGAGGGTGATGGCTGTTCAGTGACTGGCCCATGGAAATCAGTCAAGTTGACAACGCTTCTTCAACTTCATTTTACCCCTCATCTTTACATCTACAGGAAAGATTGACGAGGTGGCTTCAGTGAACTTGGACAAGTAACTAGATATAAAAACTGTTCCCTTGGCTCAGCGTCATTTTCCTACTCTGCTCCAGATGCCACGGACACGCAATAACATGCCATAGGAAGGAATTCTTCCATAAAGGACTGGCTAAAAATTCAGCAAGAAATATTGTTTACTTGTACATGAGTTATTTGTTTTGTTTTCTGCCTTCATAAAAAAAAAAAAGGAGTATCATGAAATTGTAATAAAAATAACATTATTAGAGAACTATTACAGACAGCAGCTGAAATGCATTACTGATTAATAGCAAGATATTTATTTTAAGACTGGCTGAGTAAAGAAAATCTGAATCGGGGACATATTGCACCTCGCATATAGCCAACCACGGTATTTATTTCTTCTATG
This sequence comes from Rhinatrema bivittatum, assembly GCF_901001135.1. Lineage (NCBI taxonomy): Eukaryota > Metazoa > Chordata > Amphibia > Gymnophiona > Rhinatrematidae > Rhinatrema > Rhinatrema bivittatum. The sequence continues at coordinate 66,715,121 of NC_042629.1, read as the reverse complement.
GGAAAATTCTGCAAAATGCGCTTTTCAGTGCTGTTTATAACACCTAAAGTTATTTATTCTACTGGCATCTATATTGATCCCAGCAAAGAAAACTTGTCTCATTTACGTTGAGGATCTGGGAATGCTTGATTACAATGATTTTTGATGATTATGGTCAAAGGCGATTCTAAACAGGTCCTTAAGGGAATGTTAAACCATTGATCCACAACTGCTGGGTCCCCCTCAAAATTGATGCAGTTGGATTGAACGTTGAATACTTATCAATGGTATTGGGTGTCTCCAGCAAGGTTGACATTATTGACCTAAGAATGGACGTGTGTACTCTTGAAAGCTTGCTTACTATGTCTCTTTTGTTGGTCCTTTAAATGGTATCCCAACCTATAAACTTCCAGTTTCCTATGGCCTCTATTGGGTAAATGTACTAAAACGCTGTTAACATTAAGCCTTAACGGTGTGTTTAGGCGTGTTTAATGCATTTATTAACGCTGATGTTAATGAGATGCGAATGAGGCATTCATTAACACAAACAACAAAGTATGCCATTACAGTAATGCATTAATGGAGACAGTACTTGCAAAAAACGTGCCTACACTGTCCTTGAGGTGTGATTAAGCCTTCTTTGCATTGATGAGATCTGATCAGCATTTTATTATTTGCTGCATTAATAGGTAATGACCCTTTAGCAGATTACATCATTAGCATAGATTTTGCATCGAGTGACACAAGGTTATTAATAATGTGGGTTTAACTGGGTATGTTAGATAACGCAGGTGTTTAATATATGTTGATATTTGCATTACTATTAACACAATTTAGTATATTGGCCCCTATCACCACACTACATTGGTACTAGTAAGACTGGTATATACTACTCTATAACCACTATCTTTTTCTAATGTTCATAAGTTTAAAAAAAAACATAGAGAGAAATAGACATTTCTAATAAGATCTAATGGGCCTTCTAGACTGTAATAGTAATATCCTGGAAACCTTTATGGAGTCATTTGATTTCCTATAAAAATTATGCAAATGTCTATAGAGCATCTTTTTTGGACCCAGCAGTTTCCTCCTTCTCCTCCTTCCAGCTCATTTGGTACCAGAGGTGGGATCTAGAGCCATGAGCCTTCATTCAGATGAAATGGCCCTTCTGAACTCCTTGTTAGCGAGTATGATGCGAGATGGCAATTAGCTGGAGGCACTATTCATATACAGCCCCACCTGTTGAGGGTGTTGGGATGGCCGTTCCCCTGCTAGGATAATAAAAGCAGCTCTCTCCTGAGAACTCTGGGGGCAGTGCAGTGTTGGTTTCAAGTTTGGAGAAGGTTTGGGGTTATGGTCTTCATTGGATTTTGGGCCTATTCTTGGGCTCAGGTACAGCCTGCTCTCAGTTCCTGAGCAAGATCAAGGAAGCTGCCTTGCATGCTACTCCTTGGCTGCTGGGTGGTTTTACGGGTGGTTTGGGGCTTTTTGCTGATAAACCTGCGAGACCCCTGAGTGCTGCTGTTCGAAGATTCTCTGGCATGCAGTTCCAGAGTTTTGGGCCAGCAATTGATAACGCTCTGCCTCTAGTTTAAGCTACATGAGAATCTCTTATGGTTGGGATTTCAAAAAGGCCTTTATTCATACATCTAAGCATTTGTGTGGGAATATGTGGATTAAATGTTATTCCATCAGATCACTGCTCATACCAGTGTTGCCGGATATTATTGTTAGGATTTTGTATAATATTCTTGACTGAATGGGGAGCCAGTCCAATGCTAACATATTTGGCGTGATGTGGTTGTATTTCCTTGCTCTAGTCAGTATTCTGGCTGTGGCATTCTGCAGTAGTTATAGTGGTTTTAAATGGCTAGCCAGAAGTCCTAGAAGTAGGGAATTGCAATAATCCAGGTTTGAGAATATTAGGGATTGCAATACCGTTCTGAAATTTATAGTGCTCGGTACAGGTTTCAGATGGCTCAGGATTCGGAGTTTGTAGAAACCAGATTTGATTAGTTTGCTAATGTGGGCTTTCATAGTTAGAATTTCATCAATCTGGACTCCTAGATCTCTTACTTGAGTTGCTGGGATTAATTGGTGATTTCCAAGATCAATTCCTGGTGGAACAGATTTTGGTGGAATTTCAGTGTGCTGAGTGAAAAAGAATTTTCTTCAATTTGCTTTAAATGAGCTTCTTGCTAACTTCATGAAGTGCCCCCTAGTCCATCTATTAACTGAGAGAGTAAATAACCAATTTACATTAACTTGTAAGTCCTTTCATGATTTTGTAGGCCTCTATCATGTCCTCCCCCCTCAGCTGTCTCTTCTCCAAACTGAACAGCCCTAACCTCTCAGCCTTCCTCATAGGAGAGCTGTTCCATCCCCTTTATCATTTTGGTCGCCCTTCTCTGAACTTTTTTAGTGCAACTATATCTTTTTTTAGATACGACGACCAGAATTGCACACATAATGCAATACAGATGCATTATGACATCTACCACTTTGCCATTCCATTCCTAATAATTCCTAATATTCTGTTTGCTTTTTTACCACCTCAGCACACTGATCCGATGATTTCAAAGTATTATCCATTATGACACCTAGATCTCTTTCCTGGGCAGTAGCGCCTAATATGGAATCTAACATTGTGTAACTAGAGCTTGGGTTATTTTTCCCTGTATGCATCACCTTGCGCTTGTCTGCATTAAATTTCATCTGCCACTTGGAAGCCCAATCTTCCAGTCTCACAAGGTCCTCCTGCAATTTATCACAATCCACGTGTGATTTAGCTACTCTGAATAATTGTATGTCCTCTGCAAATTTGATCACCTCACTCATCGTACCCCTTTCCAGATCATTTATAAATATATTAAAAAGCACCAGTCCAAGTTCAGATCCCTGAGGCACTCCACTGTTTACCTTTTTCCACTGTGAAAACAGATCATTTAAACCTACTCTCTGTTTTCTGTTTTTTAATCAGTTTGCAATCTACGAAAAGACATCGCCTCCTATCCCATGACTTTTTAGTTTTCTTAGAAGCCTCTTATCAGGATTTTGTCAAATGCCTTTTGAAAATTCAAATACATAGTATCTACCGGTTCACCTTTGTCCATATGTATCTTCACCCCATCAAAAAACTATAGGAGATTTGTGAGGCAAGACTTCCCTTGGGTAAATCCACGCTGGCTATGTCCCATTAAACCATCTTTATCTAAATGTTTTGTGATTTTATTCTTTATAATAGTTTCCATGATTTTTCCAGTGCTGAAGTCAGGCTCACCGGTCTATAGTTTCCTGGATCACCCCTGGAGCCCTTCCATCTTCAGGTACAATTAATGATTTTAATGATGGGTTACAAATTAAGTGAAATAGGTCTGAAATTTCAATTTTTAGTTTTATAACCTGAAGTGTATACCATCCAGTCCAGGTGATTTACTTTTCTTCAGTTTGTCCAAGTTCACCATGATTAGGTTTGTTTCATCCCTTGAAAACCGTCTCCGGAACAGGTATCTCTCCAACATCCTCTTCAGTAAATACAGAAGTGAAGAATTTGTTTAATTTTTCCACGATGGCCTTATCTTCCCCAAGTGCCCCTTTAACCGCTCAATCATATAACAGTCCAACTGACCCCTTGCAGGCTTTCTGCTTCGGATATCTTTAAAAATGTTTTTATTATTAGTTTTTACCTCTACAGCCAGCTTATTTTCAAATTCTCTCTTAGCCTGTCTTATCAGTGTCTTACATTTAACTTGCCAACGCTTATGCTTTATCCTATTTTCTTCTGTTGGATCCTTCTTCCAATTTTTGAATGAAGATATTTTGGCTAAAACAGCCTCTTTCACCTCCCCTTTTAACCATACCGGTAATCATTTTGCCTTCCTTCCACCTTTCTTTCATGTGTGGAATACATCTGGACTGTGCTTCTAGGATGGTATTTTTTAACAATGGCCACGCCTCTTGTACACTTTTTACCTTTGTTGCTGCTCCTTTCAGTTTTTTCTATTTTTCTCATTTTATCAAAGTTTCCCTTTTGAAAGTTTAGCACTAGAGCCGTGGATTTACTTACTGTCCCCCTTCCAGTCATTAATTCAAATTTGATCATAATATGATCACTATTGCCAAACAGACCCACCATTGTTACCTCTCTCACCAAATCCTCTACACCACGAAGAATTAGATCTAAAATTTCTCCCTCTCTCAACGGTTCCTGATCCAATTGCTCCATAAAACTGTCATTTATTCCATCCAGGAACTTGCTGCTTGTCATCTACATTTTTATTTTATTTTCTCTGACATTTCTCTGCTGGCAGCTTTCAGATACTTATTCTATGATCATAAATGGGTAGCATAAACCATGTAAATCAACCAAGCACTAAAGATCCTGCTGATCTGGCCTTGTATTAAGTATCCAAGTGCTTAATAAGCAAGATAGGTAAGACACGTTTCCATGTTTGAATGTCCTGAGACTTTATTTAATCAACTGATCAAAAGAGAATTTGCTTTTAGACAATTTAGTATACAGGTTGCATTTAAATTTCTGCTTAGCATGGAACTGTTTTCACTCCAGGTTAAAATGAGTTCCAAGAAAACATAATAAGGGCCTTGCTGGGTCAGAACAGCATCCTGTCTCTGACAGTAGCCAGTCCAGTTCAGTACTTCCCACATAGTAGGAATCCAACAGTGGCAGTTATTGAGACTGAGTCTGTCCTGTTTAAAGCCATTTCAAATTGGGATAACTTATATGCACAAAGGAATCAAAGAAAGTTACAATGATCCATCTGACCTCAAAAGCAGACACAGAAGTGCCCAAACAATGTCACTGTAGTTATCCAAATATATATAAATGATTTGAAAAGGAATACGATGAGTGAGGTTATTAAATTTGCGGATGATACAAAATTATTCAGAGTAGTTAAATCACAAGCGGGCTGTGATACATTACAGGAGGACCTTGCAAGACTGGAAGATTGGGCATCCAAATGGCAGATGAAATTTAATGTGAACAAGTGCAAGGTGTTGCATATAGGGAAAAATAACCCTTGCTGTAGTTACACGATGTTAGGTTCCATATTAGGAGCTACAACCCAGGAAAAAGATCTAGGTATCATAGTGGATAATACTTTGAAATCGTCGGCTCAGTGTGCTGCAGCAGTCTAAAAAGCAAACAGAATGTTAGGAATTATTAGGAAGGGAATGGTTAATAAAACGGAAATTGTAATAATGCCTCTATATCGCTCCATGGTGAAGACCGCACCTTGAATAATGTGTACAATTCTGGGCACCGCATCTCAAAAAAGATAGAGTTGCGATGGAGAAGGTACAGAGAAGGGCAACCAAAATGATAAAGGGGATGGATCAGCTCCCCTATGAGGAAAGGCTGAAGAGGTTAGGGCTGTTCAGCTTGGAGAAGAGACAGCTGAGGGGGGATAGGATAGAGGTCTTTAAGATCATGAAAGGTCTTGAACGAGTAGATGTGACCTGGTTACTTACACTTTCAAATAATAGAAGGACTAGGGGGCATTCCATGAAGTTAGCAAGTAGCACATTTAAGACTAATCGGAGAAAATTCTTTTTCACTCAATGCACAATAAAGCTCTGGAATTTGTTGCCAGAGGATGTGGTTAGTGCAGTTAGTGTAGCTGGATTCAAAAAAGGTTTGGATAAGTTCTTAAAGGAGAAGTCCATTAAAGGCTATTAATCAAGTTTACTTAGAGAATAGCCACTGCTATTAATTGCATCAGTAGCATGGGATCTTCTTAGTGTTTGGGTAATTGCCAGGTTCTTATGGCCTGGATTGGCCAATGTTGGAAACAGGATGCTGGGCTTGATGGACCCTTGGTCTGACCCAGCATGGCAATTTCTTATGTTCTTATGTTCCTATGTTCATTGGTTGCTGACATTAATCTGGGAGGTATTGTACAGAGCTACAGAGAAGGGCAACAAAAATAATACAAGGGATGGAACAACTCACTTATAAAGAAAAGCTAAACTAGTTAGGGCTCGTCAGCTTAGAGAAGAAATGAATGTGAAGGTATATGATAAAGCTTTATAAAATCAAGAGTAGGATGGAGCAAGTAATAGGGGGTTGTTTATTTATTTTTGAGCACTTGATATATTGTCTCCCTCCAAAGTTGGTCTCAAGATGGATTACAATAAATATCAATGAAGAGGCAATAGAAAAGCTTGCAGTCAAATCAGAATTTCATAATTATTGAAGCATTAGGATGCAGTATCGGAAATCCCATTTGTGAACATTTTCCAGACCCAGTTGTGTACAACTCAATCGTTTATAGAGGGTTCAGGAAGTTAGATCGAAGATGTGGATCAAGGTAGCTTGTTGTAGGACAGTCTGGCAGCAGCCAGGGGAGGAGAGGACTGGAGTCCCTTGAGGGTGTTTAAGGGGAGAGAAGTTGAGAGAGGTATAGAGGGCACTGTTTATTTAAGCATTTATAGACAAAACAGAGAGTTATAAATTTTATCCTACTTTCTACTGGGAACCAGTGAAGATGATGTAGAATAGGCTTGATATGATCAGTTGCTTTTGCACCTACCAAGATTCTTGCAACAGTACTTTATAGTAGCTGGAGGCACTTCAAACTGTATTGTGAGATGCTGTTGCATAAGGAATTGCAGTAATCGATTTGGCTGGTGATTAATGCATGGATTACAATAGTAAGATTGTATTTATCAAAGAAATTACATAGTTGGCAGATCTGACACAGATACATGAAGAGGACCTTCCCTCGTTTGAAGCTTGGGGGTTCCATTGTGAGATTTTGGTCGAGTTAAATCCCCTACGCTTCGTACCAACTCCTTATTTATTTATCTATTTACAATTCTTTATGAATCACCATTTCCAGATTTAAAACATCACTCAGAGTGATTTACAAAAATAACATATAATACCAGAATTGAGAAATAGAACAATACATAAAACAAAATGAAAACATTTGATCCTCTTGCGTTGTATACTTATAAACCAATTGTTTACACTTCAATTCAGCCCCATAAACGAGATTTTAATATTCTCTTTTCATTAACCATGTTTTTACCCCCTTCTGGAGTTTTATCAAATCATTTTCTTTCCCTTAACACCACCAGTAATTCATTCCAGAGTTTCAGAATCACAGAAAAGGCTTGACTTTGCAACCTTTGTTTAGACGCCTTCACAGATGGTAAACTTAATTGCGCTCGAAGATGCACCCTGGGCTCATGTCTACTATAGTTCCATTGAATACGTCCCTAAGATGAGGAGGACATAGACTCCTCAATACCTTAAAGGCCAGTACTAAACATTTAAATTTACATCGTTGAGATATCAACAGCCAATGTAGCCTTAAAAGTAATGGGTGAGCTGGTGTGCGATGGCCACTTCCCATTAACAGCCGTGCATTCGCATTCTGAGCTACCTGCAGTCTTCTGAGCAATTTCTCAGGTAACCTAGATAGAGAGCATTGCAATAATCAAACTGCTCTAACACCAGGGCATAAGCCACCTTTTTAAATGCAGCTATTTCTAGGAAAGGTCTCAGTTGTCTCACACACTTCAATCTGTAGAATGTTGACTTAGCCACTAAAAGAATCTGTTTCTCCATTAATAAGGAATCCAACTTAACCCCCAATGATTTAATCACTGCTGCCACCATCAATTTGGTATCTTCAACACGGGGGCCAGAAAATATTAAATAACAAGGGAGATAAGGAGGACCTTTGGAGGTTCCTCTTGCTCCAACACCTTCCAAGAAGAAATAACTCCCTGATGTGGGGTACAACCTGTTGCCTATCCTGTAAAAACACAGCAGTCCACTTTAGCACCCTACCTCCTAAACCCAAATCTGCATAACGATTTATCAACATCCCATGAGCCACAAGGATATAAGGCTATACCTGCTAGCGAGGGAAGCAATTTTAGAGGGTGACCTTGGTGGATGAGCCAGAGGAGATCTGACGTAGATGGGTTTAGTCAGAGTTTGTGGTACTAAGCCATTGGGTTACCTCTGTAAGACAGTTATTATATTAATTTTAAAAAAAGGATTTTTTTTTTGCACAGATTGTCACTGGCTTATCCTATTGGCCCATGGAAAAGTCCATAAACTCTTATTAGCCAGATAGATTTGGGAAAGCCACTGTTTTACCCCTTGGAATGAATAACAAGGAATGGATCTACTCTTCAGGACTGGCCACTGTCTGACCTAGCATGGCATTTCCTAAGTTCTTAAGTAATGAAAATGTTTTAAAAAATTGGGAATATTAAGAGACTCAATGACTGAATGTGTATTTTGAAGTTCACGTTGCTTAAAGAATAGGCAACAAATAACCTTGGGCACATGATTATAAAAATGAAATAATGGCCGTTCACCAATTACTAGGGATGTGCATTCATTTGAAACAAAACTGACATCTTAACAAAATTTCCCTTTTCCTTCCATTCTGCTTTAAAACGAAAGAAAAGTGAACTGTGATATCACTCAGGCAAGAATTGGTTACTGGGTTCCCTGCACCTGTTTGTTCGGTGGTCACAGCTCACAGCACAGCAATAGACTTGAATGAATAACATAAACAAATGAGACACAATTTTTCATTTAAATGTATGGGACCCCCTACATTCATTTTGGGGGATCCATGAATGAAATGAAAATGGAATTATTCATTACGTTTTACCTATTCGTTTCAAATGAATGCACATCCGTATTAGAAAAGAACTTTGACCATTTCAAAGTTTGCTTGGACTCTGATAGTTGTTCTGAATTTCGTATGCTCCGTATGTTGGTCATATACAGTACTAAAGCCTTGGAAAAACCTATTGATCTATGCTTAATTCTCCTTGTTATCACAAACTTCAAAAGCTCCCTTTTTAAACTTTAATCATTGCCATGCTCTGTTTTAACTACGCTAGTTATTTCTCAGTTCTTGTGTTATATGCACAGCCTTCCCTAAATAGCTGACAAGTCAAAATATAAAAGGAAGAACTGTAAAATATTTTACACAGGCCCTTTTATCATGAAACAAAACTATGCAAATTCAAAGCTGTTTGAAAGAGGTGAGTATAAATATTTTAGTCGCTTTGCTTGGTCCAGAAATAGCAAGGCACAGTTTATGTAACATAGCAGAGAGCTTTCTCCAGTAATGAGATTTTCCTGTTATGTGTGTGCTTTTGTTGCTTTCAGAGTTTTATCTTGTTTTTTTATCTTTGACATTTGTTTTGTTTTATTATGCCCCCAGATCTCTTTTTTATTATAATTTTGTTTTATAGTTGTCTGCTTTGAGCTTTTTGTAAAAGTGGCATAGAAATAAGATCAACAAATAAATAAGAAAAAAAAGATGCATCTACATCCCATCAAGGTGCTTTTCACACCAAACAGATTTTAAAACCTAGCAAATATAAAGGGACATCACTCTAAATGGCACCATTGATGCTGCTTACAGATATGACCCCAAGTTAATGACAATGTAACAATCCTATTGATTAAAGCTAAATAAAAAGTCTTAGGACACTTCCCTCCTTTTTTCCAGGCAGTTGACCGGATGTGCTTAATTTGAATCCCACTCCTCGGTGATGGTGCGGAACATAGTAATGCAGGAACATAGTAGATGATGGCAGAAAACAACCAACTTTCCCACCCAGTCTGCCTAGTTGTACCACACTGCAAGTATATATATATATATATATATATATATATATATATATATATATATACCACTTCCTAGCTGGCGAGTTACTGGTACAAGAGGCTGCTGGTGCTCTGACTTTAAGCCTTTTTGCGGCTCTGATAAGTTTCAAGGTTGAGCAAGCTGGGAGGATTTGTACAGAGTCTAAGGCAAATACCTCTCCTGAGGAATTAGGTTGGACCTCCAGGCTTGCAAAAGGGATCTTTGGGAACATAACTTTATTCCTAGCAATTCGAGGGCTGTTGATCCCGTAGTATAGAGAGGGCCTGATTTGCTAAGACTTTTCTTCCATTCTGTGTCTACGGGGAAATAAGCTTGATGACTCAGGTCCTAAACAGCAAAAATAGCAAGCTCTTTTCTTCCACTAGGCTAATGGCATCTGCTTTCTGATAGCTGAGAGCATGCATCAGCCTGCACCCAGGGATGTGGCTATTTTATAGCAAGCACATATATGCATGCTTGTTATAAAATAGCCTGGCCGTGCACATATGTGTGACAAATTTTAAGTGGGCGACAGCATGGGCGCACAGATCCCACGTCTACCACGTAAGTCAGGGGTTTTTTAAATGGATACACACACCATCGCTATTCCCAGTTTACCAGTTCACCCAGTTAATAGCTAGGTCTTCCAACCCCCTCCCCCTGGTTTGATAGCCTACACTCCCCCCCACTTGCTCCAGACCATTCATACCCCTCAGAAATGGCTCTATCCTTTCATTTTATGACTTACATGTCATCCATAGCAAAAGTAAAATTACGCGGCAAGGGACCCGGGTGTGCACCAGGGCGCATATTTACGCACGCATTCCTTGGCCAGACCCCAAAATGCCCACACCCTGCCTAGCCCACGCCCCAAAATGCCCATATCCTGTGCAGACCATGCCCAGGCCCAAAATGCCCATGCCCTGCCTAGACCATGCCCACGCCCCACCTATTTTTGGAAATGTTTGGATATGCGCTCATTTACACACACATATGGGCACTTTTACAAATATAGTTGGCGCACATAAGTCCGACTTCTTCACGCATCCCCTAATTGATGTGCTCGCCAGGCTTTTAAAATTCACTTTTAAGGTGTTTGGACATCCCTTGGTTCTCAGTTCAATAACATTTCAACTAAATATGCTCCATATCTGCCAGTACACCTCTGGTAAAAGAGGGCACCTTCAAACAGGAGTGACCTCAACACAAAAGATGTTTATCATTTAAAGCTCAACCATCTCTTGCTAACATTGCATTGATGTCTTCAACCTTAGACAAGACTTCTTATCCATTTCTTTTATTCAGAGGAAGGAGCGATTACGGTACTCATATAACAGGGCAGTATTAGATCTTGGAACTCTATTATGGATTTCTTAATGGCAGGGTGAGTGAGAATGACCACCACCAGAGAAGAATTCAGTTAGTTGGTTCTCAGCAGCTTTATCCACGAGCTGATATATACAGTGCCTCATGACAAATCTTCACACCTTTGTACATTTTCATATTCTGCTGTTTAGAAAATATGAAAGAAAATGCATTAAAGTAGGAGTTTGTTTCACTGATCTACCCAACATGCTCCACACTTTCAATGTGAAAGAACAATTACAGATATTTTCCAAAAGCAATTAAATATAAAAAAAAAAAAAGAAAACAGTCTTGATTGCATAAGTCTTCAAGCCCCTTCTGCAACAAAAGCAGCAATGAATCATTTAGGATAAGTGTCTACCAACTTAGCCCAGTGGAATGGCGCAAGTTTTACCCATTCTTCTTGGTTGACAGAAGAGCTCATAAGAACATAAGAATTGCCATGCCGGATCACACCGGATCACACCAAGGTCCATCGAGCCCAACATCCTGTCTCCCACAGTGGCCAAGCCGGGTCACAGGTTCCTGACCAAAGGTGGCAAGGATGACGTTAAACTGAATGGAAACACTGAAACGAATGAATGTATGTTAAAGCTGAAAACAATCAAGTTTAATAGAGTTTATTGAAATCAGAGATTACAGATTGCAAAACATTTTGATAGGAATGTAAAAAAAATAAGGAGCAAGACAAGCATCAGGTCCCCTAATGGCCAGGGCTGATTTTCATGTCTATTTGACCATTAGGCCACCAATGTCAGTCATTTCTATATTAATTGTAAGTGGGATCAAATACAGGCTGTATCTTTTAATAATATGAATAAGAAGACTGTGCTGTCTTGTTGGTAATACTTCTAGAATCCTTTCTTTCCCAACAGGGTACAGCTACTCACTCCAAAAAAAAAAAAAATCTAATTGGCTTTAGTTCCCACTTTTGCCATCAATTTGACCCTGGGCCCAAGGGCTAAACAAAAGCTCACCTTGTTCTGCTTAAATAACGCAGGTACTGAAGTTATCGACGTCCTGTCATCCTCCAGAAAATTACCATGCTGCTTCCAAGCTGCTGGCCGCAGAAAGAAGAAATGTGCTGAAAGGCTAAACAGCAAAAAAAACCAAGCTCCTTTCTTCCACTGGGCTAATGGCGTCTGCTTTCTGATAGCTGATCATTGGACTAAGAAATAATAACAGCACCCCAAGATAGCTGCCTTGCCTGTCCAGTCTTGCTAATTAGCGAGCTCGATGATGCATCTACAAGCTCCAGCTTGATCATTTTTCAAGGCAGGAATGATGGTTTTTAGTTAGCAGAGAGAGACTCTCCCATTGCGTGGAAGACAGCATAAAATTAGCCACAAAATGAAACCGGCACCTGGGAGGAAATATACGCTTCAAAGAGAGAGAGCAGCCAGGACAGGCTCTGCTCTTCAGTCTGCCAGACAAACCCGTCTTTTGCAGGGTCGCTGCTAGGTCTCCAATCTTTCAGGTGCTTAACTCCAAAATAAGAAGACTTAGATGACCCCCATGAACTTTGTGGGGGGAGTAATCTTAAATCAAATATGCACATAATGTTATCATCATCATCATCATCATGTTCCAGTGTGCCATTCACCTTTCAGAGGACGGTGACCCTAAACACAAAGCAAAAGCAACCATGGAGTGGTTTAGGAAGGAAAAAAAGTGAATGTCCTGCAGTTGCCCAGACCTGAATCTGAAGCCCGTTCTATCCATTTTCTAAGGAACTTACTTTGGCTTTCAAAATGAACTTGCCCAAACTTTCTGCGCACATTTACACCTAATATGCAGATTTTTAGGGAGGGGGGCAGGAGGTGGAATTTACGTACATACTTTTAAAAAAAAGCAAACGAATACACCCTGACAAGCCTTTCCTGCGATTGGCTCTGGTCGCTGCCATGTATGTAGGTAAGCTGCTCTGCATGTCGTGCAGGCCAATCTCTTTGAGTAAAGCACAGAGTTTCCTGCAGAAACCCCCGTGAAATCACCATCTGAAGGGGGAATCTTGTAACATCGTTCGCAGGTTAACCGACATAGAAGCGCATAGGTTGCACCAGTTTTTATAGAGGACTTGCGACTCTCCGCGCACGCATATATACGAGCATAACTTCCGGCTTTTATAATGCGTCGCCCAGGCATGGCCTATATACCGGCCTATATGGGCTTTTTTAGCGTCAGCAATGATTTTAAAATTCAGTCCTATGCGCGTAAGCCCCGACCCAGTCCGGATTCCAGCCCCTGGAACGCCTCTCACCTATGGGCATAAAAGTATCTGTCACGCAGATTTGCTAAAGGGTCATTTCTATGGGCAAAGTAGTACTACCCGACCCACAGAGGTTACTTTGAAAATTAATTTCTCTAAGCACTGTAGGACATCGCCTGCAAAAAGCATGAGTTTTATAATGAGGACGGAAGATGCAAACACAATGTTTCTTGGCATAATCCCTATATCACTTTGTTTAAGTATTGATTTTGCAGCTACACTAAAAATACTTTCACACTGCTTGAAGAGTAGTTTTTTTGCTCCAGAAGTGTCCCATCTAATCTATGTGTTATGACCTCTCTTTCCTGTGCCAGTCCAACCCTATATGTGAGGTTATTGCTTATCAGGTTATTCTCTGTAATTCTTATCTGGCACGTGTAGTCCTGCTTCTCCTAGTTTAGAAATGACTACCTGCATATAATTTCTGGCACTCGCATAAAGCATCCCAGTGTGCTTACCTTATGATGGGGCTTATTTTCTAAGCCATAGTAAAATGTTGCATTCCCACAATGTTTTACTGTACATTAGATCCCACTGAATTCACTTAATTGCAGTACCTTGGACCGCAGCTTACTGAATCCCGTGGTGGTGCCAGGAACACCTATTGCAAGTGATACAATGTGCATTGTCTGCTCCAACGCTCAGCTTGTAAAGGGGCAGTAAATCCTGAATAAGAAGCACCCCCCACCCTGCAATCTACCGCATCTCTCTCGGATCCATGACCCCCTCCCCACTCATGCAGAGACACACCTAAAATGCCCCTCTGGAACCCTCCCACCCTCCAAGGCGCACAGACTCTGCCCCCAACATAAAATCCATCCCACCCTGTTTGATTTAACTCCTGCCCCCCTCGGGTCTCCATATGGTGCTCTCTTTCTGGTTACCTAAGGAGAGGATGGCTGTCATTGGTCTTCCCCTGCTTTGATGAATGTGGTATTCTGACTTTCCAGGCCTGGATATATCATCTCTCACATCAGTTCCTGGGCTTCTGGCTGACCTCAGATCTGAGTGGAACAGCCAACACAGCTCCAAGGAAAACACAGAGAGGTGTCTGGCTTCTTTTGTGTCGCTACTGAAGCTTAGCTACATTTTGACAGACCTCAAATACCGTGATCATGTTTTCTCATCACAATATGGGAAACTTGCCCAATTTTTCATATTTTCTCCTGTTTTTTTGTGAAATAAAAACAGTAGTTAATTCTTAGTGTAGCTCATATATGCGGAACTTAGCCCTTTCCTCTTATAGAAATATAAAAACATGATGTCAGAAAAAGACCGTATGGCCCATTTCGTCTACCCAACCATCCAGTTAATTTAGCATTATAATTCTCATCACTTCCTTAGAGATCCCCGTATTTATCCCAGGCTTTCTTGACTTCAGATACTGTTTTTGTCTCCACCACCTCCACTGGGAGGCTATTCCATATATTCATCACCCTCTCTATAAAGAAATATTTCTAAGATTTCTCCTGAGTCTACCTACTTTCACCCTTATCTCATGACCCCTCGTTCTAGAGCCTCCTTTCCATTGAAAAAGGCTCCACTCCTGTACATGGAAACCTTTGAGATATTTGAATGTCTCTGTCATATCTTCCCATCTCACCTTTCCTCCAGGGTGTACATGTTTAGATCTTTAAGTCTATCCCCATCCACTTTAGAACAAAGACCACTGACCATTTTTAGTAGCCACTGTCTGGACCATCTCCATCCTGTTTATATCCTTTTCAAGGTGCGGTCTCCAGAATTGCACACAGTATTCCAAGTGAGGTCTCACCAGGGACCTATATAGGGGCACTATCACCTCCCTTGTTCTGCTGACCATTCCTCTCCCTATGCAGCCAGGCAGCTTTTTGGCTTTTACTGTTGCTTTCTCCTCCTGTTTTGCCATCTTAAGATCATCAGATACAATTATCCCCAGATCCTGCGTTTTCTTTGTGCTTAGAAGAACTTCACCTCCAATATTGTACCTGTCCCTTGGGTTTTTGTATCCTAAATGCATTACTCTGCTTTTTTTTTTAGCATTAAATCTTAGCTGCCAGACCGTAGACCATTCCTTGAACTTCTGTAGATCCTTCCTCATGTATTCCCCACCTTCCTGGCTGTCCACTCTGTTATAGATTTTGGTATCATCGGCAAAAAGACAAACCTTTCCTGACGACCCTTCCGTTATGTCACTCCTAAAAATGTGGAAAAGAACCGGTCCAAGGACCGATCCCTGAGACACAACGTTAGTAACATCTCCATCCACTTCCTTTATCGTCTCTCACTCAGCAAATTCTAACCCAGTCAGTCATTCTAGGTTCCATTCTAAGGGTGCTCAATTTATTTAAAAGTCCTCCGTGCAAAGCCTGTCAAAGGCTTTGCTGAAATCCAAGTGCACTACACCTAGCGCTCTCCCTTGATCTTCTTACTTCTGAAGCTTCATGCATGTATCTTTCTGAATCAGTAACTACACTTACTAGATTTTTAAAGGTATTACTAAATAAAAAAAAGCAAACTATAACTAGAATTTCTCTGATGGAGTGGCATAGACCATTAGAATGGAAGTGCATTTTCAGCACACACACCCCACCCCCAAAATGGTTTAGGGCCACATGACATTACTGGGATTAAAACACACAGGTTCTGGTATATGTTCTATATGATTTATTGAGCTTTCAACTTATATTTTTCAAAATTGTAACTGTCTTTAAATATTCGGCTTTCACTGAGGCTGACTTACCGTCATTAGGCCTGTTCTCCTGCCACATCAAAAGCTGTTGATCTGTCAGTCAGTGTTTCCTGCCACTCAGCGAAACAAACCTTGCGCACCCCCCACTCCCAGCCAAAACATAATGATAATAAGGAACCTGTGTGCGCCGGCCCCCTGCATAATTCATGAGGCTCGACTCTGCCTCTTGTGCTGACAATGAAGAGCCTGCTTGAACGCTCGTTTATCAAAGAACGGCACGCGCCCATACACGCAGGCAAACAACACCCTCACCGGGGCAAAGATTCAGTTCACATTTGAAAGCAAATTCCATAAAAAACGTTGATGGAGAGAATGGGTTTCTTGTGGACCAGGGCACGGGAAAAAGAGTGGGCCTTATGTCCTGGGACGTTTTGGGGGTTTTTTTTGCATTTTTCCGAATTTTCACCTTTCTGCAGCTTGATTTTGACTCCCACATCTTACCCTTTTATAGTACCGGATAGGCGCTTGGCACTCTGTCTCCATGGGCGAGCACCTGATTGGTGACTTTTTCCTTCCCCTCCTGAGTTGTTACCAGATGGGTTACCTACTTTTACTCCAAAAATCATTTCTGCCATGGGAGCACTGAGAGAGCCAGAATTGTCTGCCAAGTCCCCCAAACCAAAAAAAGGGCAACCTTCAGCCACCAAACGAAACAGGAGAAAGGAAGAATGAAAATGTGCTTCCAAATAAAATTCCATCCAAGGGAGAAATCTGTCCCCGCCACTGGTAGTGAGTGAGTCCAGAATCTCCCAACTCCAACATCCTATCTCACAGAATTGGGGCCTAAGATTCCTCAGGAGGAAAAGAAATTGAAAAAAAAAGAAATACTCCTGCCGCCTCAGTTCCCAATGCAAAAGTCTACCACACCACTAGAGGTCACTGTCTAATATAGAGCCAGGGATAAACCAATGCAGCACCTCACTTGGGGGTACTGTACCAGAGATGTTACATTCCTCTAATCCAGTGGTTCTCAAACCAGTCCTCAGGGACCACCGGGCCAGTCTGGTTTTCAGACATTGGAGGCAATGCGTGCAAAAATATCTTATGCATATTCATTAGGGGTACCCTGAAACCAGACTGGCCCGGTGGTCCCTGAGGACTGGTTTGAGAACCACTGGATTAGAGGAATGTGTAACATCTCTGGCACAGTACCCCCAAGTGAGGTGCTGCATTGGCTTATTTATGGTATGTCAGAAAATACAAGGCGTACAATCAACCAATCAGGGTGCAGTTTCAAGAATCTGTTGTCTCACAGTATAGTATAGAAGTTGATTTGCTAAAAATGCAATATGAACATATATCATATTAATGGCAAGAAAGGCAAGTAGAGCAGCAATATGTTCTTTAGTTTAGTGATCTATAAGCAGATAATTGTGCTTGTTCTCCATTACATCTTATTAAGACACGCAACTCTAATCTTGGGCAATTTCTGTATCTGCATATGGAATGGGGCTATTTTAAATTCCTGTTTAGTTTACCACTGCTATTGGCAATTCTAGAGCTCTGCTCTGACTCTGCCACTAGAAACGGCTATATGGTGATTATTCAAATGCTTTTCTAGATATGTAAACAAATTAGTTTTGCATACATAGGGCACATATGTTACTAGCCGTGCCATCATGTTAACATTTACAACAATTGTGAAATAGGTTATTGTGGCAAGGTCTGCACTTGTGAGCGATCTGAATATCATGGCAATACATATGATCACTACATTAGCGTAACTTCACAACCATGTATGTCTTTACAGTACTGAGTTTCTTTAGCTTGCTGTGGCCCATAAGAACTGCCGAACTGGGTCAGACCATAGGATTCTCTAGCCCAGCATCCCATCTCCAACAGTGGCATAAAGCAGGTACCCAGAGGTAGTAAGGAGGGCTTCAGGGTATGTGTATCTCCTATGTACCTTTCTGAGCAAACAAAAAAAAAACAACCCAAAAACCAAGCAATGCTGAAAATGCAGAAATGGGGCACAAAGTCACGGAGAAGCAAGAAGGAAACTCTTGGGCAAGTCACGCTGGGATCAAACCAGAACTGTAAATATATTAACAATAAAAAGATGTGAAGGGTGTGTGCTGTGAGGAGAGCATAAAACGACAAACTCATTAAATCGCATGAGGCGGTTTTCTGCTGAGCTGCAGAGAGAGCAAGGTCAGGCTCTAGGAGCCTCAGAACAAAGTCAAGCTTCCCTATTTCTCTATCATTTCAGAGTCAGCGTACCTCATCTTCACTTAATTGAAACAGCCTTTTTTTTTTTTTTTTTGCTGGCAACAGTGCAACACGTTCAGCCTCAGTTGTCTTATCTATGAGGCTAATTAACAGATACCAATCTGCTTGGAATCGGGAGAGGGTTTCGCGCCTGGTTCTTTACTTTCCGGGACAGGATCGGAACCACTAAAGTCATTTCCATGCCCTCAGCTTTTCAGACAGTAGAAGAGCAATTAGCATCTCAACTAGAACTTTTAATCAGTAAAAATGATGGAATATTGATTAAGCAATAATACCTGATGAAGTGGTCATTATCATGGGATAATTGACCATGTCAGGGAGTTAAGTTTCCTGAGGCGAAGCTAAGGGTCCTTTATATTCCCAGTGTCCGCTTTCTCGTGTTAATTGGCAATTTGGAGACTATAATTGACATACCAGACCACTGACAAAACTGAAAAATAAAAAATATGTAAATGGGGTTTCTTTATTTTGGGAAACTGATGACAAGAAAATGTATCTGTTGACTGGTACAAAAGGGCTATGAAGAAATCTCTAAGTTGAGACGAGAGTCTTTTAATCAAGTATGTGTCCTACGATGGACGACCTCAAATTGGTGCAGATAAATAGGGACATGCAGGGTTGCAAAGATATCTCAGTATGTCATGACACGTGAAGTTGTGCATTGTGTTACATACCGTACGTTGTGGTGCCATCTAGATCACATTATTCTGTGTAGTAACTTGTATCACTGTTTCTCACAATTGCTACCTATCTGTTTATAAAACTTCATCTGTTGCCTCCCTAGACCTTAGCGGATTGTCCAACGGGGTTTACAATACAACACTTGGGCGCTTCTATCGCATGTACGGTATGCTAGCTCAGGAATAGGCAACTCTGGTCTTGGAGTGACAAACAAGTCTGGTTTTCAAGGTATCCACAATGAATATGCATGAGAGAGATTTGCATACAGTGGAGGCAGCACATTATATCTCATTCATATTCTTTGTGGATATCCTGAAAACCAGACATGTTTGTGGCTTTCCCTGGAGTTGCCTAATTCCTTACTTGCCAACTTTCAAAAAGAGAAACTACCAAATTTGATTTTGATTTTTCTAGCAGAGACAGGCCAAAAATCCCACACACGCAGTATACTTATTTCCTATCAACCATCTTCACTAGATGCATTTTAAATGTATACATTTTGGAACAGGGAGGACCTCGAGGGTCAAAAAGCAGTTTGCTGGAGATCCCAGATTATAGAAGTCCTATCCTGATATGCAAAGCTATAGCAAATGGCTTCTACAAATGTAGTTCATATCTCCTTTCTACTACCAGACCCATCTGGAAGTGTGTTCTGTACCTTCCTTTAGAATTCTTCTTTATCCTTCTTCCAAATCGCAATGTAAAGTTGTAGTCTGGTTATTGTTCATAGATTTTATGTCTTAGGTAAAAGCAGAGAGAAATCAGTGAGCTAACTTAGTAAGGGTTGGCGCCATGCTGTCTCCTGTTGATACTGGAAGAGCACTAAGTTCCACTGTACAGTGGTTATGGTTTTTCCTTGTCATATTGTGCACAACTTTGTTTTGTCTAATGCAATATGAAAGCAGTTAATACCATAATGAAGCCCTTTTGCCCCCCGAAGGGAGCGTTTCATCACGAAAAACCAATTAAAGAACAAAAGCAGCAAATACTATGTTATTAAAATGGAATTTGGTGCACTATGAATATTCATTATAGAAAGGAGCCTGTGTGGTCTCAAAGGTTCCTGTACTACAACATTGCTTTTTGTGGTCCTTTAATAGGTACCCTGGCCTATAAAGATTCCAGTATTTTTGCAGGACCAGTATGGCTCCTAGAGCTCTACAGTGCAATGAGTGTTCAATTTCCAGGGCTTTGCTAAGTGGCAACTTGGCTGGCTAGGCTTAGGGTAATATTTTTAGTTGCTAGATTATAGCCATATCTGGGAACACTCTGGATTTCGCTCAGAGACTCCATAAGAACATAAGAATTGCCATACTGGGTCAGACCAAGGGTCCATCAAACCCAGTTTCCTCTTTCTAACAGTGGCCAATCCAAGTCACATGTACCTGGTAAGTACCCAAACATTAAATACATCTCAAGCTACTATTGTTTATTAATTAATAGCAGTTTATGGATTTCTCCTCTACGAACTTATCCTAACTTTTTTTTAAACCCAGTTACACTAACTGCTGTAATCTTCTGGCAATGAATTCCAGAGCTTAACTATGCACTAAGTGAAAAAGAATAGGGAAGAGAATCGGGCTTCGGACGATTGAAAATATCGTCGATATTTTCAAAATCATCAGAAATCGTGGGTTCCCCCAAAACGATAGGAAAACCCCATGATATTGATCGTGGGGTTTTCCTATCGTTTTTAAAGATGATGCCGGCCATCCAGTGCTCCCTCCATGTGACAGAGGCTGGCCAATGGCACGGGTACCCTGGCACATGGTAAGGGCAAAGGCCATCGGCGCCATTTTGATTAGTGGCAGCCGACGGCCCGAGAGTGGGAGATCGCTCCCAGGAACTGGAATCGGTTCGGATTCCGGTTCCGATTCACATCTCTAAAAAAGAATTCTCTTCGATTTGTTTTAAATGAGCCACTTGATAACTTCATGGAGTGCCCCCTAATCCTTCTATTATCTGAGATAGTAAATAACTGATTTATACAACTTTTCTATACCGTTATACAGAAGATTTACATTAACTTATTCAAGTGCTTTCATGATTTTATAGACCTCTATCATATCGTCAGTCATCTCTTCTCCAAACTGAACAGCCCTAATGTTTTTAGCCTTTCCTCATAGGGGAGCCATTCCATTCACCTTATCATTTTGGTCGCCCCTTCTCTGCACTTTTTCCATCGCAACTATATCTTTTTTAAGATGCGGTGACCAAAATTGCACACAGTATTCAAGGTGCAGTCTCACCATGGAGCGATACAGAGGCATTATGACATTTATTTATCTATCGAGTTTTATATACCGTCGTTCGGTTTTGCCATCACAACGGTTTACAAAGTTTTGATGTTTTAACAGTGTGTTCAAAAATTCATGTGCTTTTTAACAAAGTTATCTTAGTTGTTATAAACATAGTTTTGTTGTTAAATTGTACGGTTTAAATTACGTGCTTTGGATTGGTTCAGCATGTTTATATGGGCCAGTAGGGAGGGAAGTTGTAGCAAAGAGTCATTGGGTGTTTTGGTAGGCTTTGGTGAACATCCAAGTTTTTAGTTCTTTTTTGAAGGTTTTTAAATTTTGTTGTGTTCTCAGTTCGGTTGGGAGGGTTGGGAGGAATGGCAAATGAAAGGACATCCATCCTTTCATTTGCCATTCTCTTCCTAATAATTCCTAACATTCAGGCCGATTCAGTAAAGTCCGCGGGAGAGACATCCTCGTTGCAAAAGGACAATGCACCACCTGGGGAGCAGGTCCTTGCTACAGGATCATTTCCTGCTGCACCAGGTTGATACTGTCTGATCATGAGATCTTCCTCCTCCAAGGCAGCACCAGTCTTGAGTTGGGACTTGGCTACTATATCCCTGAAGGTCTCATCTATACCACCTCTCTGTCTGCCTTGGCTCCTCCATATCTGCCACTCTAGCCTTCAGAGATCAGACTCATTCTCTGAGAGACAGGAGCTCTTTGCATCAGATGCACATGGACAATTTCTCACTGGCAGATAAAAAAATCATACATGTGACACTCGATGCAAAAGACTGGGAGGCCCTCCTCTTGCTGCCTTCATCTTAAATTTGTTCATTTCCTAGTTAAGTTTTAGGTTGCTATGGGAGTAGGAATGCATATAGTTAGGGAATGATCAAACTCTTGATAAGGTATGGGGAATTTCTGAATTTAAGTTAAAAGGCCGCTTTATTTATATATTTATTTATTAATGTGAAAGTGGTACCTGCCGATAAATTAAAGGATGAGCTGGGGTGGGTGGGTGGGAGAGGGGTGAGAGGGTTGGGATAAACAAAACACACAAACTTATGTTTATTGCCTGCCTTTCTGATTACTGGAATTCTAAAGGAATTCCTGGGCCTCTGGGCCCACATCAGAAAACTCCAGGCCCTGCTGCAAAAACAGACCCTGGAAAAAAAAGGTCACCAGGCGTAGTGGTAGAGGGAGATCTATGGCAGGCTGCACAACCGAAAGGAGGAGGAGGCGTGTGGGCCCCACGCCGGAAGGAAGAGACCCGAAAAGCCATGTGCGCGAGGAGGAGGAGCAAGGGCTCCACACCGGAATGAAGACGGGCGGCTGCGAGTGCGCACATGCAGAAGAAAAAGGAGCATCTCCCCTCCCCCCATCCCTAAAAAAAGAAGAGATCCATTACCCTTCCGACTGCCAAGGAGGCGGCGGGTAGGAAAGAGGAGGAGCTATACTGGACCCATGCAAGGGAAGTTGCTTGAAGGAGATCTGTCCACCCTGTCATTGGTGGGTTTGGGGTGAGGGCTGTGTGGAAGAAGACGAGAAAGTGAGTGCATGCGTGTGGGAGTGCATGTGTGTGTGGAAGAAGGAGAGAATTGAATGTGCACGTGTGTACGAGAGTCCTTGTATGCATATGACAGAGGGAGAGAAGTGTGTATGTGTTTGTGTGTGAAAAATGAGAGGAGTGAGTGCATGTATGTGTGTGGAAGAAGGAGAGAAGTCAGTGTGCAAATGTGTGTGGAAAAGGAAGAGGAGCGTGCGTGCATATGTGCGAGCGAGGGAGAGAAGTGTGTGTGTATGCGAGAAGGTGCATGTATGTATGTGAGTGAATATGTGAGTGTGCTATTGTGAGAAAATGTGTGCGTATGCTGCTACCGCCCCTCCCCCAACAATCTCATGGCGACAGGAAATCAAAAGTTCCCAGGTATGCTTACAGCTAACAATTCTCCTAAGTCTGGTTGCATTGTTGGCTACTCAGGGATAGCAGGCTAAGACCTTTGACCTGACTTAACCCCACCTCTGGAGCCACCTAGTGAAACAAGATTTAAGTCCTCTGTGAGGTGAAATTGTCACCCCATGGGATCTGGCTGGCTGACCCCTTAAGCAGCCAGTTAAATCAGCCATTAGGAGTGTTAGATGGTGGCCACACTTATCCCACATCAGAAATACAGGCTATTGACATGTTGATTTGGCAAAAAAAATGCAGCATTTAAATGATTTTTTGCAGGGTTGTATCTTTGAACGAGCTCATTCTGATTTAAAGCTTCACATGTCTGTGGGCCCTTATGCTAGGGTGGAATAATCCCAGATGTAAAAAAATGAAAGATTTCTGAAAAGAAAATCAGATCAAGATTCATTATAGCTGTGCTTAGCAACTGAAATGTTTTCTATGTATGGTAATGATATCTATTAATAGCCCTCCAGAGTAAACTATGCAGGTATTTGGGATCCAAAGATAGAGTCCTCGTACTGTTTTGAATATTTAAAATATTATTCTTTATTCTTTGGAAAGTGCCATTGCCCAGATTGATAGTAAACCAGAAATACCTAGTTTTTTTCAGGTGCAATTTAGCCCCATATTTTCACCCTCAAAATAAATTATTTTATTTTATTTTGGCCTTTATTTGACACTTTCATCTTTCCAAGCATTGTATCGACATGACAGACTACAGTGATAGATCAATAGATGTTTATAGGTTTGCTAAAAGCAAAGAGATCATAATGAAATAAGAAATGCCATGTTGGATCAGACCAAGGTCCATTGGGCCCGGCGTCCTATCTGTGACAGTGGCCACAGTAACTTGGCAGATCCCAAAAAGGAGGTCCATTTCTTGTTACTCATCCCTAGGGATAGCAGCAGCTTTCTTTACTTTACCTGGCTAATAGTATTTTATGAACTTCCTCAAACCTCTCTTAAACTCCGCCTTGACCACATCGTCTGGCAGCTGAATGCTAGCTTGACTGGATGTTAAGTGGAAAAAAAAAAAAAAGTGCTTTATACAATTTGTTTTGCCTGCTAGTTAGTTTCATGGCACGTCCCCTTGTTTTAGTATTATTTGAAAGGGTAAATAATCTGGTTTTACCCAAGTAGATATAGCAGATTGCAAACATGGCCCCTCTAACTGGCTAAATATGTGCAGTTAGGATGGCAAACTGCACTAATCTGGCTGGGTATAGAAGACCGCTCCTAAGGAAGGCTTTTGAATTTAACCAGTGTGCCCACAATTCGCTGCTGACTGGCTTAGCTAAATGTAGCTGGGTAGCTCTGGCCGCACAGCTAGCAGACACCCTTTACATTACAAAATCTTAATATCACGCTTAGCAGAGATAGGCATCTCTAACACAGCCCTATCATGGTTCTCCTCCTACCTTGACCACAGAAAGTACTTAGTCAAACTTGATAAATCCGAATCCACACACATTCCTCTTTCACAAGGCGTACCCCAGGGCTCCTCCCTTTCCTCCACCCTCTTTAACATCTACCTTCTCCCTCTTTGCCACTTATTATCCAAACTGGGACTAAAATTCTTCTTGTACGCTGACGACGTACAAATACTTATCCCCATCCAAAACTCCCTCAACGAAACCCTGCACTTCTGGGAGACATGCCTTACATCTATCAACGCCCTCCTTTCCAACCTACACCTTGCACTCAATACTTCAAAAACTGAAATCCTAATTATTACTAATCAACCCAGCTTATCCATTCACCAACTGCAACAGAACACTTCACAAAATCTCACACCTCCGTCCACTGTCAGAGATCTAGGAGTTCTCTTAGATACACAACTTAGCTTCAAATCCCACATCAAATCGCTCCTAAAAGGGGGCTTCTATAAACTCCAAACCCTCAAAAAACTTAAGCCTCTCCTCCACGCACATGACTTCCGCACTGTTATGCAAACCACTATACTATCAAAACTTGACTATTGCAACTCACTGCTAATAGGCCTTCCAGCTTCCACAATCAAACCCCTCCAAATCTTACAAAATGCCATGACTCGCATCCTTACAAACTCAAGAAAGACTGATCATATTACTCCCATATTACAAAACCTCCACTGGCTACCAATCACCTATCGCTCTCAATACAAAACACTCACTATCATACATAACACGCTATATAAAAATAACTCCCCCTGGATCGAAGATATGCCACACTTCCACCAGGCCAACCGTCCTACCAGAAACTCCCTTGCGGGCACCCTCCACACCCCTTCACTCAAAATTGCTCACCTCACAAACACCAGAGCGAGAGCCTTCTCCATCGCCGGCCCCACCCTTTGGAACTCCCTCCCCACTGAGCTCCGACTAGAACCTTCACTTAATCAATTCAAAAAAGGAATCAAGACCTGGTTATTTAAACAGGCCTATCCCAACGCCTCTCAACCCTAGCATTTGACTTCTCCTCAACACTCATTATTTCCCTCTCCCTAGTACAGTGTCCCCCGCCCCCTACACACCCTCCCTCCCTCACCACCCCATCCATATTATGGCTTCCTGATATTCAGTCACCACCTCTCCTTCCCATCGCCACCCCCTGCCCCCTTGTACAGTTCCTACCCCACCCCGCCTCCCCTATGCGCTTCATCCCCCACCCCCCGCGCTACCCCCCACTTTGTCGTCTCTTGTATATAATTAATTTATGTCCAACCTGGTTAACCACATGTAATCTCATTTAATAACTGTGGCGCCCGTTGGCTCTACAGTAAAGTTGTCACCTTTTAACTTCCTATCCTTCCTCCATCTATCATTGTAATTTCCTTTCTCAGTTGTCTGTAAACCGACATGATGTTTTTTTTTACGAATGCCGGTATATAAAAGTTATAAATAAATAAAATAAAATAAAGATCTTCAAAGGAAAGCTACTCACATGCACTCAGAACTGACATGCTCATTAGTATTTGAGATTTCCTCCTCCCCTTTCCAAAGTGCCAGATCAACAGGTGAAGATACCTCAATTTCCTCCCACCCCCCCCCCCTTAGGTTCAATGGGTTTTGGAGACCCAATTACCCCACCCACCCTCTGCACAAGAACAAGTGGCCTCAGCAGGCTCCGAATATGCCTCGCCCCTGAAGACAAGTCAAGGGTGAGGCTATCAGGAACCTTGATGTTGTCTGTAGGGGGTGTGGGGATGATCAAGGCCACTGAGCCCCCTGGTTTATTGTGTGCTGGGGAAGGAAGGCGGGAATGGGGGCACGGAAGCCCCTTATAGTGCTTACTTGCGGGAATCAAGGGTTCAGTCTGGGTCCGCAAGGGTTTAGCTCATTTGTTGGGGATGGGGGAGGGGTCTTGATCTCATGTGCAGGGGGGGGGAGTAGATGAAATTTCCCCAAACTTTTTACTTTGAGCAGGCTTAGCGTGCGTACTATTTTTGAACGCCCTCAAAGGGCTGCCTTTTTAGTGGATACACAAAATAATTTTGTGCACACCACCACATTAACTGGGATGTTAGCATGCATGTTAAACATAAAACAATGTGCATGCTCCAGATTTTTTTAGGGGGGTGTTTTAGTACAAAAGCCCCTAAGTCTTAGGGGCTTTTGTACTAAACTTAGAGACTGGTTAAAAAACAGTGATAAGAAAACCTGAGTTTACGGAAAAACTAGAATCAAAATTTCATCCAGAAAATCTATTCCTGATGCGCTTCAACAGAAATATGCTTTGGTATGCATTAAGATTTTACAGGGTAAGGCACAGATGATGCTAAATCCACTTGTCAGCCCAAACCATATATACCGATGGGATCAGAAGCATCAGTAAAAGATGAACAAAAGCATTACAAATCCCTTGTACACGTTTTAGTGCTCTCCTGCTTCACCAGTTTGGAATGTAAATGTGTTGAGTGGGCTCTAATAAACAAGGTTGTTGAGCCTAAAATATGGGTTAATTCAAGAAGGAGCTGTAGTGCATGGTATCCTAGGGGACTGACGTATCAAGAGGAAACATATGCTTTGATGGGACCGCATGGCCTTTGACTGCTGCCAGAAATGTTCTCATCTGCTTGGAAGTGTTCTTTCTCACGACGAATACGTTGCCAAGCGCGTTCCTCCACCAGCAGCCCCTGGTGGCTGAAAACGACACCAGGGGGGGGGGGGGGGTCTCTTCTTCTTCCAGCCGAGGTGGATGCTGCTGGAGGACAAATTCTGCATTAGGGACATGAAGGAGCAAAGAATTCCAAAAAAAGTTGTTTTGTTTTGTTTTTCCTGTGGGTGTGAAAGTATGGAAACTGGGGGGGGTAAATAACTCAAGCCTTCAAGTGCTGGATGCTGACCAGAACTGAAGGTTCTCCAAGGCGTAGGCAGATTAACCACCACATGTAACCCAAAGGATAGAAATGTGCCTCCAGCATGTTCATTTTGTGTATTATGGAGGGTTTCCAGCTTTCAAGGATTACAGTTGATAATATGTAAATGAAATACATAAATACTTAATGATATAAAATTAAATATAAATAGCTAAGTATCTTTCTATATAAAAAAAAATATATATAGACATCTGTAATGGATTGACATGCAATATTGATAGATTAAGAAAGAGAATCATTGGACGTGACACAGAATGGTATCCTTTTACTGCTTAACACACACAGGTCTACAAGTCAAAGCTTGCATTTACCTATAGATTTGTGAGTGATGAGTGGGTTCCAAACCCATCTCTGATTACTGGGTTCTTATAGAATGTGATCGAGCGATGTAATGGATCAGGCTTGAGGTATTAACTTCACCAAATAAGACTAGTTGAGCCCCTCTGTGGTGGAACAACTGATTAATAGGCACAAATATAGTCTACAGTGGAGGGAAACCAATAGCGAGTGCTGCTGAACCGCTTGATCTAGTCCCAAAAACAAGTCAGATGGAGAGCAGTGCTAATTGTTCCAACAGAATCTGTTTATTGGCAAGAGACATCGGACATTACATAATCTACATTCATGGATAGATCCACAGTGACGTTATCACATTATTCCAGTACTAAAAAATAGCAATGTCTCCAACTCCTCAATCATGAAGACATCACTAATAAGAAATCAAAATCTAAGTATGAACAGAGAGTTTCCCCATCCCACAGGCTAAAGTCCCTACCACCTTCAGCCAAGGCAGTATTTTGCTTTTCCTCAATTCGTTCTTCCTCACCAAACACATCACGAATAATAAGTGTTATACGCACACAGTCCTCCATGTAGTGTATTTATTGAACCTACCCAAAGGATCAAAAATCGTAAGGCATTCTAGAAAATCTTCTTAGTAGTTTTTGAAGTAAGCCAGGAGCTGGAAAGTAGGTAATAGCCCTTCCTACTAGAAAAACCAGGAGCACAGTAGAAAGAGTGTTAACTCCTAGGTTTCCTCCTGGAGGCTACCATAGAACCAATATCTAACCTGCCCCCTAGAAATTCCAACACTCATGTACATGTCAGAGGTCTCCAGACTCAAACTGCAAGGGCTTAAAGGCATATTTCCTTAGCATTTGGGTAGGTCAATCCCAACGAGTGGGTTATGCACCTTTGCCAGCAGATGGAGACAGAGTACAAGCTGATGTCATGGCTATATAGTCCCATACCAACATCAGCCTGTATTCTCCATTGCCAGCAGATGGTGGACATACATTTCCCTATGGGGGATTGCCTGTGAGTAAAAAAAAAAAGAAGAAAAAGAAGTTGGAAAGGAGATGTCAGTGTAGCACCGCTTGCCTCCTGAGGTGATACCATGTGGTCCCTCCCTCAGTAGAGTGCCTCAGTTAGTGTAACTGGGTTTACAAAAGGCTTGGATAAGTTCCTAGAGGAAAAATCCATAAACTGCTATTAATTAATAAGGAATAGTAGCTTGAGATTTATTTAATATTTGGGCATTTGTCAGTACTTGTGACTTGGATTGGCCATGGTTGATGGACCCTTGGTCTGACCCAGTATGGCAATTTTTATGATCTTAGAGTATGATTCCTGCCCTTTGTTGATAATTGGTAAGTGGTTTCTCTAGCTCTTAGTTTGCTAGATATGTTCCTTCTTTTGGCTGAGCTCAGTGTTCCTGTTGGTTGAGAAACACGAATGGTTGCCTGTTGCTAATAATGTTTGAATTTAATCAGGTTTGTCCACAGTTTCGCTTTTCCAGAGAATACTGGTAGGCTGATGTCAGGGTGGGAGCTTTTGCTCTATCTCCCTCTGCTGGCAGAGATGTATAACCCACTCATTAGGCTTGACCTACCCTTCACTAAATAAAAGGAAATTATCAGGTAAATAGTAATTTCTCTATCATTTTTACAAACAAAAGCATGTAATAGCCATAAAGCACCAATGCTAACTATTATATTGTTATCAGAACTGGAATCTGCTGTGACCTCTCTATTGTGTTTTTTAATTTTGCAGTAAGAGTTTTATGGTGGGGATTTTTTTTTTTTGTTTTTTTTAAATCTCACGCTCATAAGTTAAATACCCTGAAATTCAGTCCCAAAAACATTTGCAATAAAATCAGGGGGGAAAGGTTGATTAAAACAAATAATTTCCAACTTGGTTGAGAAGGCACAGGGAGGTATAGTTTCTTGTTATAGATTGTGCAGAGGGTGGATCTTGAACTTATATATCCAGCATTTCTCCTAAGTCAATGCTTTAATTCTAGAGCAGTGGTTCTCAAACCTGTCCTGAGAAACCCCCTCCCGGTCGAGTATTCAGGATATCCACAATCCATGTGCATGACTTAGATTTTCATACATTGCCTCCACTGTATGCAAATTTAATGCTTCTGTATAGGTCTGTGGTGCCAACAGCACCTTGAGTATTGTGGGCAGTTCTGGTCGCCCCGTCTGAATAAAGATAAAGCAGAAGTAGAAAAGCTACAGAGAAGGGCAACAAAAATGGTGAAGGGGTTGGAATAGCTCCCTTGCGAAGAAAGGTTAAACTGGCTAGGGCTCTTCAGCTTGGAGGAGATATGATAAAGGTTTATAACATCAAGCGTGAAGTGGGAAAGATAAATAGGGAAGAGTTATTTACTCTTTCAGTTAATTAATGCCAGCTATAATGTTGCATGATTGAGTCCAATTCATTTCCCAGAGACTACAGAACGTCTTTCCACATGGATAAGATTTGTGGTGACGGGGACCTGCAGTGCACAGTGCATACGGCCCTAATATTAAATGCCCTGTTTAATCCATTGTTCCTGTACTAGGCACACAGGGTAACAAAATTGGGTCATAGGTGAAGCAGAAGGCGAGGATGATGAAGGAACAGGAGGTAGGTATTTCAGAATGAACTCTATCCTATTAGAAGAAAAAAGGGAACTGGGAAAAAAAAAATCTTTAGGATCCCTATTTAACTGCAAAACTGTGCGACCGGACATTGCTCAGCCTTTCTGCCAAGCTCCAAGACTCTGAGGTGTAGAGTTTATGGAAATCCAGACGCTATTCTAAGCCGACGGCAGGGTAGAGTATCCCACAATAACCCCGTAAGCTGCACTCATCCCCCCTTCATCAGTACAGGACATTTGCATGTTCTTCCAGCCGGAAATTTTGTGACTTCACTTTGTTTCCATTAATCATTTTACTGGGTATTACTTCAACCAGCCTGGGCTTGAGGAGCTCTTGACTGGCTACCTTAAGAGCCTTCTCCCCAGGCCGTTGTTGTGACGAGTCTTTGATTTTACGTGGTGACTCCTCATTATTCAAGAGTCTGACGCTGAAACAATGCGTTTGATTGCAAGACAGGGCACATAGGAATTTTACAGTAAAAGTTGTTCTATGTTACAGTGATGGCCACTGTATGCCCGGGGAGAGAAATTCTGTAACCGGTTACAGACTTTACCCTGAATTATCAAAGCGAACTTGTACACATAAGTTCACTCGGAAAATTCACGGGGTATGGGGCCTGAAAACACTCACAGATGAACCCCGCACAAAGTTACGCCTCCTCTTTGGCGGGCGTAAAATACACACGTGACTGCTTTTACATGCACAGAGCCCCGGGCTACTTTCCAATAGCCGTTGACCTGCATTTCACACAGTTGAGTTCCGCATGCATTAATTGCTTTGTAAATTCAGTGTGGTTTGGGGGTGGGATGCATTTTTCAAACTGCTCACATTCATGCAAAGCTCATGGGTTATTTTCATCCAGTTCTTGACAGGGAATTAGGAGCACACTTTCCCTATGATAAGTACCCTGGGGGGGAGGGGTGGGGGCTGGTAAGAGGGGGGGGGGGAAGTACCTGCTTCATTCTGTCAGTTTTTCCATAGAAAATGACATGCGTAGATTTGGAAATGGAGCTCCTCCTGGAAATGCAGCTAAAAGCAGGCACACGTTGTAGATCAATGCACGAGATGTATTTAACATAGGAGGTACAATGCTAGGTCAGATCAAGGTCAACTGAGCCCAGCACTTTGTCTCTTATGACAGTGGCCCAAAAAGTAGGTCCGATTTCTTGTTTCTCACGCCCGGCAACAAGTACTGGGTTTCCTGCGGTCGCCTAGTTAATAGCTGTTCATGGATTTTTTCCTCCAGGAATTTGTCTGAGCCTTTTTCAAACCCTATTGTAGTTGTTGCTGTGACCACATTCTTCAGCAGCAAATTCCGCATGTTGCGTGAAAATGTCTTTCTCCAATGGCTGGGCTAGAAGGATGGGGATAGATAGTTTAAAAACAGGGAAAGCTGCAAATGAAGGCTCATGGCCCATTACCCTAATAGAAGCCAGTTCCAATTGACTGGAACCCCAAAGGATCAAGAGGAAACTGCAGTGTCAAAAAAAAAAAAATGAATTCCACACTTCTAGAATATGTTTAATTACCTTATTTTCTTTTTGTTAACTATGGACATTTAGAGTCATTTATCATAATTTTACTTTGCAATTTATCATGAACCAAGAAGTCAACTTCTGCTTATGGGTAATACATTCAGAGCAATTAGTCCTTGGATTGATGTTACATGAAGATAACATGAAACCGTTTTACCACCTAACAGCTGTACGACATTAATTGATTTGTGCAGGCAAAACAGAATGTGTTAGGTGATGGAGATGAAATTGGAGGCGTGGAGAATCGCTGCATTAACCCAAAACATGCAAAGAAGGTGAGAAGTGGAACGTTAATAAAACATGAGCAATCAGGTTGCCGTGAGATGAAAGGCCAAGGGACAGGCCGAAATATCTGCTTGGAATGACATCCTGTCATTTTATCACTGAATTTGGCTTTATATTGCAGGCAATACGGTTTAAGAAAGGAAGACATTTGCTTGGGCTTAGGTCTTATACTATTAGAATTTCTAAAGACGTAAGGGGGAATCAGGTGTGTTTGAACTTTGATTGTGTCTGCAGCAGCGCCAATTGAAATGCAAAAAGGGAAATGTGCTGCTTTGGAAATTGAGAAAGATGGGAATAAACACCTGTGAGCTACTGCTGGAGGTGCCAGTAAATTTCAGCTGAAATATGGATGAGCGGCACACACAGGATTCTTGCATTTATATGTGGGAAAAGCAGGTTGAAAGAGAGACACAAATCGTTTTACAAAATGGCCTGCAGGAATTCATATAGAAAGTCAATAAGTTCCTTTATAATGTTAATAGAACATTTATGCAAGGGTTTCCAGTTCTCTTAGAGATAGAAAAAGCTTTAAAGGTTGGATTTAAAAATTAAGGGTGTCAGAGACTCACAGTGACAGAAAGGCATTCGGTATCTTCACGTTTTTTTTTTTCAACAATGCCATATAGTTAGCACAGCCAGTTATGGGCTACCAGTGTCTTATCGCCAAGCCTGCTGTACTTGCTGAGATATTTTTAACCAGGAGATGCCATCTCTAGCACGTTCTTGACCATGGTACAACTGTGGTAATAATACCGTACTGTGCTGCGTCAACCATGTGGTATCAGTCTAGAGCTACCATAACATTAGGCAGGTTATACTTGTCACGCCGTCAAACTGTACTGTTCAAACCAAAGTTAACTAACATGTGCAGAGACAGGGGGGGGTGATATTAAGGGGGATGGTATAGCAGACACGTTCTGATTCACATCTCAAAGCTATTAAAACAATTCTCGTCTTCCTGCTCATAATAGTATGGCAAGAAAAGTGATCACACCCTTTGGTTGATTGCCCGGTGGGTTCCCCCCACACAACTGGAAATCCAGATCTCTCTTTCTCTGTCGTCTCTTTATCAACTGACCGTTCACAGCTTGCTTTGTAGCCCTCTGGGGATAGACAGTCTGTAAATATGAAAGCAAATGCATTAGAAGTCATCTTGGAGTTTTCCTTCCATTTTTGGCACCGGTCTCTCCTCCCACCCCTCAGCTTGGCATTACAATATATAGGCCTCTCTTTAAATCCGGCTCTTGGAAGTTTGGCTCCTTTATATGGCTGATTCCAGGGGAGGGGGCTTCTCTTGTATTTTATAGGACTTTCCTGAAGTACTGTCTGTTTATGAGGGCTGTAAAAGGCCACACATCAGGGATTGCCAGAGAAGCAGGGAGGGAACTCCGCTTCCCCTTGTCAACTGAAGCTGAGCGTTGTAATTTACATGAAAACCTTACGTCTCTAGGTGTTTACCTCCCCTGGAACCAGCTCCAGTCATCCATTACCAGAATGAGATAATTAAAATGCTTTCCCTATTCCTTGAGATATTAAATTAGGTTGGATTGAGTTCTGTTGAAAATGCCACTGTGAAATCAGTCAGATAATGCAGGATTCAATTTCAGAGCATCAGTACTTATATGAAGAGCATTTATTTTCACTCCCATTTTACTCTGCATGTTTGTGCACTGTAGATTTTGTATTGTAATTTGCTTTCTAGCCCGATGCTGACGGATTCCATTTGCCACCAGGGCTGGACCCTAGCGGTAAACAGAAAAAAAAAAAAAATTCAATGAAGAAACTTTAGGGGGCCTTCCCCTGTGGCTTAGGCTGCAGCACTGTGGGCTGCCAGGCTGAAGACCCGGGATACAGTCTCCTGCCGAATGCTGCAGAGGCAACCTGCTTGATTTGATTCTTCTCTGTGTTGTACCCATTCCATTGTGTATATGTTTGCCTAGGAGTGAGAGGATTTTTCATGCATTTGTAATTCGCAGTGTTCGCCCTAAGCATTCATTGTTTCAGGTGCTGGTGTGTGTGTGTGTGTGTGTGTGTGTGTAGTGCTGCACTGGAAAGAACGGCGTTATCAGGACGGGAGTGAGGACAGGAGTACAAAGTCAGCCTGATGAGGCCTGAGCCTGCAGATGTTATAGAGCTAGGGCCATCCCTAGAGATGGAGGGAGAGGGGAAATGGCAAAAACAATTCAAACATGGGTGGGAGTGAGATAAGAGCGCCTCGCTCCTCCCGCCACCCGCGAATATCACATTTTACGACGTGCGCGTGTTATGAAATGGTCGCGCACATGGACGCACGCACAGATCTTTTTAAGTCAGCCCTTTAGTGAATAGGGCCTGTAGGGCTTTTACATCTAAACTCAGATGCCGAAGATACATTGATTCCCTTTAATGAATCAACCTGTCACCCCTCCATGCAAACCCATGCATAGCTGAACGTAAAACATAATTGAAATTCAGCAAACTTTTATCCTGTACAAACCAAATGTAATCTCTGAAATCACTAAGACCTTGCAGTTACAAATCCTGGCATGCCTCCTCCCTGACAGCCGCCAGTGTCAGGAGACTGTTTCCAAGAGGGGTTTGAGCGGTGAAAAAAAAAAAAAGGATAATCTTCACCAGCATGTCAGACAGAAGGAACAGGTGCTTTCCAGAATGAGAAGACGTTGGGAGGGAAAAGGGGAGTCCCCATTAGTGTTGTCTTGGTTTTTGATTTACAGCACAGAATGCAACTTGTCAACTTGGCAGCCTGCGCAAGCCTTGTCATGTTCAGTTGTGGCAGTGATCCTTGACATGTTCAGCCGAGAGATGCTCCTTGCAAAGCTAAACGATAACTGTGAAATGCATTCTGCGCTAAAAAAAAAAAACCACACACACTACAGCCTCTCCAACTCCAAACGGTGGCAAAGTTGAAATGATCCATGAGGATGTGCTGCACTGAAATACAGTGCTGGGTACCCTGTTCTACGTGTATTTAGGGCCACACATACCCGAGGAGCATTTCCAGCTCACCGGTATTTTCAAATAGCAAGATTGATTGACTTTTTTATATATTTATTTGCGTTTGATTATAATCCCTCCCTGTGTGGCTTTGCGTTTGGTACAAAACACTTTTGCCCAACATCTGTTGAAATGTTTCCTTTAATTTCTTGGATTCATATTGTTCTTTAGCAGATCTTAAAAACAATGGACAGAATTATATTGCAATTTCTTTATTTGTATGCTTGCTGTACATTGACAACACTTCCAGACGTGCCTGCCAGTAGACATCTGAGGTCAAAATTTCAGAGGTGGAGATGAACGCCTAAATCTGGTGCATTGCATGTACCATTAGCCTGTAATTTTGAGAGAATTTTCAAAGACCATTATGTTATACAGAGGTCAATGTTCAAAGCACATTCAACACTAGCCACATAAGTAAAGCTTCTGCAGTTATGTAGCAGCTGCTGAATATGTACCTTCGTTCAGCGGCTGCCACTTGGCCGCACAAGTCACTTATATGGCTAAAAAGTTAGCCGCATAACTTGTTGGAGTGTAGTGGGCAGATAGGGGTAGAGCAAGTTAGCAGGGCAAGTTATGTGGCTAACTATTGATATTTGGTCTTAGCTGAATAAGTCAAGCAACTAAGTTAGACAAGCCAGAGAGTAGGTCTAAACTTAGCCAGTTTTAACTTATATGGCCAAGTATGGATATACATGCATATATTCAGCGGCTTACCCATGCTGCTTGAATATACCTTGTAACTTAACTGAATAAGTCATATCCAGAGTTACTTAAATGACCAGCTTTGAATATTGACCCCGTAAAATCTTGGTTGCATAATATACCAGTTTAGGTGCACAAATGTAAATTAACTTTCATACTTTTAGATGCTGATGAGTTAGACATCCAATGGAATGAACTCATGCCCTATAAATAACATTTTGTGCATCTATACAGAGAGTAATTTCAAAGGTATATACTGTGTAAAATAACCCAACTGAAAAATGTGCTCCTGAAATTCAACTTGAAGCATATGAGGATTCCACAGCATGCAAGCTTTTAGCATTGGGGGGGGGGGGGGGAAGCGGTGTACCTGTGCGTGTGTTCATGTCGGGAAAGAAAACAGCAGGTGTGCATTTTGATTTTGAAATGTTCTTATTGCTAGTTTAACGCACATCTACCAACTCAACAAATAACAGGTGCAAAGCATGTGAGCGCTTTTAGAGAATATTAAGGAGTGTTTGCTAATTATGAAAGAGAAACAACACAGGCTATTTTGAAAATTTCCCCTCAGTAGATGCGTCAAAAGGACCCACGTAGTTTGCAATGGGGAAATCGGCTGCAATTTAGCTGCTCTTTTTTTTTTTTCTAATATCTATGCACCCACAATGAAATCACACTTGACACGCCTACTTAGCCAGGCACATGAATTATGAATTTAATAAACTTAGGTGCGCAAAGCCTAGCTTTTGAAAATTTCTTAGGCACCTGAATTTCAGGTTTGGAAACACTCAAGTAAGTTCTGGAAAATTTAGCCACTGATGTCTTAGAAAATGCAAACTCATTTGTGAAGGAACCCATGTGTTGCTTCCAGCAAGATTGGAGAAAAAGGACAGGACTCAACTTGATATTGAAAACAGCTTTCACTGCCAAGAGCGACAGAGTATATGCCACCAGGGCCGACTTTAGGGCAGGTGCCCGAGGTGCAACCACACCATGCACCTGTAACTGGGAGAGGGGACCCATGGTGGTTGCACCGCGTAGGCCTAAAGTCAGTATCATAGCATTAACCAAAAGTAAGAGGAGAGAGCAGGGCCAAATGCATAGGCCATTTTTTCAGAATTGCCTTGGCCATTAGTGGGTCTAGCCACTATGAAGAAATAGAGTATACGAAGATTGGCAGTGAGCACAGTGCAGCAGACCCTAGGAAGAGCCCCACATTTTATTATCCCACCAGGCTCTGCTCCAGCCTAAAGGCTGCCCTGCCTGCCATTCGTTGTTGCTGTGTTTTAGATCGTTACTGTAATTGTACAAAAAATAACTAAGATTAGAACGAGGAGAGGGTAAACAAGAGGTAACTGTTATTATAGATTTTATAAGGTGCTAGCATATGTACCATGCAAGATGTACTGTTCAAGATAAGCAGAGATGCCACAAAACGGAAGAGGAATGCAGTTGAGGGGCTACCATGCTCAGGCTGGAAGTTGCCTGTTTGTCCAGCCAGAGGAAAGTAGCAGGTGCTTTCCTGGCTCTTCCCAAATCTTACCTGAAGATATTTACCGCTCAGTGCTGTGCTAACAGTGATGTTCTGGATTCCCGCCCCTTCGTGGCACCGCTGAATGATCTGCAGGCAGGAAGGTGTCCTCCTCCAGGTCAGCTAGCACATGTAACGCTTCAGTCTGAAGCTTGCCGTTCATCCTGGGAAGATGCATTTCCATCTGGTTGGGCGCACTGAAAGAGCGAGAAAGAAAAAGTACATCCCCTTTTATGCACTAGATCACATGTTGTGCATTTGTCCTCCCCGTGAACCAAGAACCTGTAGAAACCTTTCGGAGCCCTCTTAGACACTGAGGGATCTGTTTTCAAAGAGTTACTCAGCTAAATTCAGAAGCTATCCAGCTAAGTCTACACTGCCAAATATTCTCCTCTCTCAGCCACCTAAAAAAATGGGAGGCCCTGGGGGTGTGGCTTGCAGAGGGGGAGAGAGATTAGCTGGCCATCTTCACTCCCAACTTAATGAGTTTTACGCACACATTTCACCAAAATCTTCTCAAGCACTTTCTATTCCTTCAGCCGCGACATTTTCAAATGAAGGAATAGACAGTGCTTGAGAAGATTTTGGTGAAATGTGTGCGTAAAACTCATTAAGTTGGGAGTGAAGACGACTTTATTGAATATTGCCTGCGGTAACCGGAGTATATTGTGAAGTTGTTGGAGAACAGGGTTGGTGAACCCTTGTGGTAATCGGAAAACCATGTGAAGTTGGTCAAGTACAGCGTTGGTGAACCTAGAATGAAATAAGCTGATTGATTTATGGCTTTAAGGTGGTGAAGATTGGTGTATCCATTGAGAGGTGAAGTTGGAGATTCCCTATATGTGAGAAGAAAGAATATTACAACAGTTTGAACCCCTGATGAAACCTTCGGGTGAAACAAGAGCTTCTTGTCGGGAGTATAGAAAGGAGTACAAGAGTACGTTGAATTAATAGCATTGGAAGTGAGAGAGTATAGGAGTACGTTGAATAAATAGTGTTCTAAATTAGTCGTTTTTGGAATGAATACAAGGGGAAGTTCTATCAACAACTAATAACAGCTAGTACTAGATAAAGTTTTTCCGTAAAGAGTAACATATAAAGTGATTTCTTCAATATATCATCAGTTTAAGTGCAATATTGATAAATATAATAAAGAAATTTTTTTGTATTTTAATTGATGTACAATATTTGTTGTTATATGTATTAACATTGTCGGTGTGAATGTGGAGTATGAATGTTTGAGATTTGTAATATGGTGTAATGTATGTATAAGTTATATTAATGTTTTTAAAGTTTGTTACAAATAAAATTTTGAGAAACTAGGCAAGACATATCTTTTGTAACAAAGATGGTCACAAGCTCGGTGTTAGTACGGGGAGGGGAGTGTTAAAATTTAGGCAGTATTTTGTGTGAGGAAGAGGTGAGAGGGGCCCTGGGAATGGATGCACCTGCTTGTGTTTTGGGGGTTTTCGTAAACAAAAATAATGAATGAAATTTCATTTGTTTTTCTTTTGGTTTCATTTTCAAACCAAAACAGGAAATCTCAATGAGATTTCCTGTTTTGGTTTCAAATGAAAGCACATCCCTTGCTTTTTAAATAGTTTATTATATACTTTTATATTTTGATTTCTTAAACTAATATACTTTTAAATGTCCTTTAACTATCATCGCATTCATCTCCTTGCAGTTATTTCTCAAATAACATTTGAGACTGTGCTCCTCTATGCAATTGCAACAAAATATCTTTGAGAAAAATGCTCTGGCTGGTAAAGGAGAGAGAAGTAAATTACAAATTGATGCATCAAGACATGGTAGGTGCATACAAGGATCACTGAGTTCTATGCTGGATCTTCCCATCAAACGTTAATTCAGAGACAACAATATACACGAACCTCTAAGGCCACAGAGCCCCCTTGGACAACTGAAGGGGGGGACCAACGTGATACCGAATGCTTGTGTGTGGCGCCTAAGGATAATTCTTGTGCTGGGTCCAACAACAGGTATCACAGCCTACAAAGAATCTAGTTTTCTCCAGCACCAATATGTACTGCTAGTTTGGTATTACAAAGAGGTAGCCAACAGCTACTGATAAAATATAGCAAGTTCTGCTCATGTACAGATTTCATACGACGTTGTCCTCGTTGCTCATGAAATATATCACAAGATCACACAATACACTTGTAAAGGCCCCCACGCTTCAGTGCAGTGTCTGGAAAGCCGTATTGTGCTAAAGGTTAACCGGTAAGGCCCAGGGAATCTTGACAAGAATAAAAACAGTCCACATACTGTATTCCCAAAACAAAAAAAGTAGTTTTATTGAAGACAAATCAAATTTGAGCAGTTCACAGCAAGAAAAGCAGGATGTAAATAGTCCAGGAAAAAAAACACAAGAAAATGTAACTCTTGATCAAAGATACCAGAATCCACACCAAATGTTATCTTCTCAAATCACTTAAGTATTTGAGTGGGGACTTCTCCTAGTTCTCCAAAAGGTACGTTTTCTCTCAGCACCCCCTGAAGTCGGAAAAATCCAATTCTCCCACTCACATATGGTAGCACACGATCTGGTTGGTGAACCAGTCTCTCAGGCAAACTCCTTTAGTTCTTAGTGCTTGGAATAAGAAAACCTCCTGAGTCTGGATGCAACTGGTACCCCTGCAGAACCTACTCCAACCTCCAGATGGACAAGAGAGACAACCCCCCCCCCCCCCCCCGAGGAGACAGTCTCCTTTAAGGGATGAACCCTTGCTATCACTCAGACTGACCTCTATGTCCCTTGAACCTCCCATGGAACTCCCATTGCTAGAATGTTCCAACTCCTTCTCGAAGGAGCTAGTTCTACAAACTGTGTTCAAGAACATTTACTTCTTTTATTAGGCCCCTTCTGTAAGTGCTTTTCAACTTATGTGAAAAAGCACTTAGGGCCTGGTTCAATATATCTTTCTATACAGATGCATGATGACTATCATGAAAACTGACCAATCAGGTTCAATCTTGGAGGGAAAGTGGAGAATGGACCTTGCATTTACTATATTGAAAATGACCTTGATCTGATATGGCTGAGATCATTTTCAGTGGGGGTCAAATCTGAAAAGCACTAGAAGATCCATACATAAGCAAAGGTCTTCACTTCCTTTCTTATGTTCCCAATGCAGTCCCTTTATAAAGCTGCATATCAGGGTTTTATGTGCAGAAAGAAACTGAAATAACAAAAAAACACAGACAGTCGGTGCTTCCCAGAATATGTGCATAATCCAGATCTTGGCCACTATATATATCCTAATAAGTAGATGAATCTGTTCTAAGGGATTTTGTCATTACAGAAGATGTGCAAAACCCTTTGCTGCTTAGTGCCCCGTTATGAGTACTGCACAAGAAAACTAGATGCACCTTGCCCTACACTGTGTATCCTTCGGGTAAGGTTTATAAAATGAAGTAGGCGTTTTAGATTACAAGAGTTCTGCAGTTAAACAGAGCAATGCTGAAAGGCCTTGTAACCTGGAAAAGGTTCTACGGCTTTAGCCAGTTAAGAGCGTGTGTTTGCTTTGCCACAGCAGCTCTTTAAAGACATATGCACATGTGTCATGTACAGCCAGGAAAGGAAGAAAGTACTCTACTGCGATAACTGAGCTGCCAGCTTGTCAAGAACTTGCTTATGATAAATATTCTTGGTGCACCAAGTGGGACCTCCAGATAACGTCCAGGAGTCGGGAAAGAGCCCTTCCCAGCTCACTCCTTGAGTCCCCCTTTCCTTCCTCCCTTCTTTCGCTCTGTCTTGATCCATGGCCCTCATTTTCCTCCCTTCCTCTCTCCAACTTGATCTCTCTCCTTCTTTGCCTATTGAAATTGTCCCACAGTAAACAAAGAGCCCACAGACTTTGTTACCTGCATTTTGTTTGGGTGAAATCTCAGTGCCAGTTAATGTGCATAGATTTGAAAATGCTATCTGCGCGGTATTTTTGTTCTCTCCCGGTCTAAGCAAGCCTCCAGGAACGATTACTTTCAATCCAGATAAAGACGGCATGTTCTTTTAGGTGGAATGAGGCAGGACCATTTTCATTTGGGCCAGTTTACATGGTTAAGTTGCTTCTTACCCAGGCAAATAGCTTTGAAAATTGCCCTCACAATAAGGAAATGGGGGCAGTGAGCCATGATTCCCCCCCCCCCCTACTGCCTGCTTAGGATGCTGGGCCTACAACACCTGTCCCTGGACATTAAAATCAATTTACACATGACAGCAAAAAGCACCTAGATATTGATCACTAATTATCTGTGCCAGATTTAAACTGCTCACTTATAACTGCAAGGCTACCTTGCCCCAGTGCCAACCCAATGGCAAACTTAATCCCCCACCATCTTCCTGTAGTTATTTAAAATGATTTCTGATATATTCATGAGCTATGCATGTGTTCCCTTTAAGGAGATTTAAAGGAGAAATGACAAATGATGAATGATTTTTTTTTTTTAAACGTGGCACAGATAAGTTCATGCTGACTTTATATTAACTTCTTATCACTCGTTCTTCTCTGTCACATCTCTGTGTCTCGGGCACAGCAGTTCGGAGGCAGGATTTAGAGAGCTTTGCAGTGTTTTTATTCTGAGCTCATAAATAGATCTTTTAAGAGGGTCCACGGCAGAGCAGTGCTTTGCATAAGGCACACAGATAGCTTCCATCACAGTCTCCCTAGCAATAAAAGGCCAGGTTTTTACAAAACCTGAGGGCTTTCATGTTCACATTTCAAGTGTCATCGTGGGCAGAAAGGTTCAGGGGCTCAGGAGTGCAGAAAAGGGCATCCATCTGCCAGACGGCGTCTGAAGGAAGCCAGGAGGGAAGAGAGTAGTGGGGAGTGTCCCGAATTGCAGCATGAAGTTTGTATAATAGCTGCAAGCAGTTGCACCCACCCAAAACGTTCCCAGTTTATCAGTGAGTAGCAGGAGCTGCTGAAAGACTCAGACAGATAAATAGTCATTTATTTAATAAAATAAAAAAAACAGGAATAACAGAGAGAAAAACTGGATAT
Organism: Rhinatrema bivittatum; assembly: GCF_901001135.1. Classification (NCBI taxonomy): domain Eukaryota; kingdom Metazoa; phylum Chordata; class Amphibia; order Gymnophiona; family Rhinatrematidae; genus Rhinatrema; species Rhinatrema bivittatum. The sequence continues at coordinate 66,672,662 of NC_042629.1, read as the reverse complement.
TCTAATCAAAATCATGCCCTGCGGTGTCTTTGTAAGCCCCAGTCAGTGTTTTAAGACATGAAATGTAGAGTAGTACAATTACTTTGGTGATTATACTTTATCTTGTCCTTCCAAGGCATTAAAAAAGGAACTGGGGAGCACATTAAAGAAACATACATGCCTATTTAATCATGATTTGCTCTGAGACAATTGTTGGAGCTCTCACTATTACAAAATGCTGCGGCATAAAATCACTGTGACTTTGCCTAGGCATTGTGTGGCTCCACCTCATGTCAAGAGTCTCTCGGCTTTGACAGTAGATGCATTCATGATGTCAAACTATAGCATGGACTTCTCTGCACCTTGTGGGCCCATGCAACAGCACAGTCTCATCGAGTGCTGTCACTGAAACAAAGCTACCCAAAGAAATGGCAGTTCCTCCATCCCTGGTCCTGATTAATGCTCAAGCCATTCGCAAAACGATTCCTATTTTGATTGACCTGCTTAGAGGTGAGGCCCCAGATGTTGTTTCCATAACTAAATCATGGCTGCAGGCATCTGACTCTGTTCCTCGGAACCAACTGTGTATCCTTAACTATGTTACCTTTTCTAAACCCCGCACTGGAGAAAGCAGGCAGATTGTTAATCGTTGCCACATCTCATCTACAACTATCTTATTGCCCTTGGATGACATTGAACCAATTGAATGTCTCTTGGTATCCCCCTCAAATTGGCATATTGGACTGGTCTATGCACCCTCAGGATGTTTTCCAGAGAAGTTGTCGTCATTCATTGACTCTCTACTTACCTTTAAAGTAGATACTAGAAACGCAGTCATTATTTATTTTATTTCATTTCATTTCTATAATATCTTATCGAACAGTCAAGGCGGTTTACATTCACGATTAAAAATACACAAAACACACAGTATCAGTTGCTGTTTTAGAGTGCTGTTCCATCAATTCTGACATTTAAATTTCAGAGACTTCCAAAAACATGTTTCAGTTTTCCTATTAAATGCAAGTTACCCATCCTCAATATGTGCAACTGTTACCCTTAACCTGATATTATGGGGGCTTTGGATCATCTAAACACATGCTTAAACAATCAGGTTTCCAGTCATTTTTTGAATGCCTTCACATTTTGCACATTTGATACTTGTAAGAATTTTATTATAATTATGACAAGGCCTGAAATGGAAGTGGCATATTTGGATTTTGGAATTACTCACCTTTCCAAACCTGTATTCAAGGCGAATATCAATTCAAGTACAGTGAGTAGGGTCCCTGCCAGAGAGGAATTACAATGTAATTTAATACTGAGACAATGCAGGGTCAGCTGACTTGTTCAAGGTCATGGGGAGTATCAATGGGAGAAGCAGGGATTGAACCCAGACTTCCCTGGCTCTCAGTCTGCAGTTCTATTACTAATCAACTTCTCTGGGCATGCTTAGCACCAATATGGAGGGCAGTGGTAAGACAGGGGTTGAAAGTTTAGGAGCTGGTGTTAGGTTAAGCATAGGAATCCACATGTGCTAGAATCACAACTGGGAAGACTGGATGGGCCAATCTGGCCTTTTTTTTTCTGCCATCATTTACTCGGACCAAAAATGGCTCATTTAGTTTGCCAGTTGTGATTCTTCCACTTCAAGCAGATGAGCATAGAAATTCCCATACTCAACCCAATATCACTGTGCCCTCCCAAAGAATCTTTGCCAGAACCATGAGCACTTCCAGTTGTGGGGTCCTCTGCACAGTCTTCAGAAATCCATAGCCCAGGGCTTCCCAAACCTGTCCTGGGGACCCCACAGCCAGTCGGGTTTTCAGGATATGCACAATGAATATGCATGAGATACATTTGCATACCGAGTCTCCCAAGAATAAGCAGTAGATTTCTGGAACTCTATCTTAATAATTGTTAATTAGCTTTCACCACATCCTCTGGCAATGAATTCCAAACCTTAATTATACATTGAGTAAAAAAAAATATTTTCTCTTATTAGTTTTAAATGTATTACCCAGTAACTTCATTGTGAGTCCCCTGGTCTTTATACTTTTTGAAAGAGTAAACAACTGATTAACGTTTACTCATTCCATTCCACCTATTAGTTTATAGAATTCTATCATATCTCCCCTCAGTCATCTTTTTTCAAGCTGAAGAGTCCTAAGCTCCTTAGCCTTTCTTCATAGGGGAATTGTTCCATCCCTTTTATCATCTTCATCACCCTTCTCTGTACCTTTTCTAATTCTGCTATATCTTTCTTCAGATATGGTGACCAGAACCAAACACAATACTCAAGATGAGGTCATACCCTAGAGCAATACAGAGACATTATGATATTCTCTGTTTTATTCTCCATTCCTTTCCTAACAATCCCCAGCATTCTATTTTCTTTCTTGGCTGCTGCTGCTGCCCACTGAGCAGAAGATTTCAATGTATTTTCAACTATGACACCTACATCCTTTTCATGAGTGGTGACTCCTAATGTGCAACCTTTCATTTTGTAGCTATAATTTGGTTTACTCTTCCCTAAGTGCATCACTTTGCACTTATCTGCATTAAATTTAATTTGCCATTTGCATGACCAGTCTCCCAGTTTTGAAAGGTCTTTTTGCAATTTCTCACAATCCTCTTGTGATTTGACAACTTTGAATAATTTTGTGTCATCAGCAAATTTGATCACCTTACTTGTTGTTCCCATTTCCAGGTCATTTATAAATATATTAAAAACATCCACTATTCACCTTTTTACCATTGAGCCCTATCCTCTGTTTTCTATCTTTTAACCAGTTGGCATTCCACAATAGGTAACTGCTACCTTTCACATGACTCTCTAATTTCCTAAGAAGTATCTAATAAGGGACTTTGTCAAATGCTTTCTGGAAATCCAGATACACTATATCAACTGGCTCACCTTTATCCACATGTTCATTTATGCCTTTAAAATATGTAGCAAATTTGTGAGGCAAGACTTCCCTTGGCTATATCCATGTTGGCTTTGTCCCATTATTCTATGCTTATCTATATATTCAGAAATTTTGTTCTTTATGATAGTTTCTACCATTTTGCCTGGCACAAACATCAGACTCACTGAGCTATAATTTCCTGGATCTTCCCTTGATCTCTTTTTAAAAATTGGCATTTTGTTGGCATCTCTCCAGTCTTCAGATACCATAGATGATGTTATTGATAGTTTACAAATTTCCAATAGCAGGTCTGCAATTTCATTTCTCGGTTCCTTCAGCACTCTGAGATACATACCATCTGGTCTAGGTGATTTCCTACTCTTTAGTTTAGTTTTTAATTTTACCCTAGTACATCTTCCAGCTTCACTGAAATTTGTTTCATTTCCTCTAAATCATCATTCATCAGCTCAGTTAATTACAGGCACTCCCTCTTGTGCACATATCTCCCCAGTTTTGGCTAGTCTTCACTGGCTACCTGTTGACTAGCAGATACGCTTTAAGGTTCTGTCATTAATTTTCAAAGCCTTTCATGGCAAATCTGCTCCTTGCTTGACAGAGTCAGCGCAGAGCTATCAACCTTCCCATGCTCTCCTATCAACCCAACAGCATCTCCTTGTCATCCCTTCCCTTATAATGGCCGATTTATCTGAGACGAGAGCACAATTGTTTCAAATTGCTGGTCCTGAACTCTGGAACTCCCTCTCCTTAGAGATTAGGATGGAAAGAGACTTTGCCTACCTTCAGAAAGTCCCTAAAAACTCATTCAATGTGCATTTGCTGATTAAATTTTTTTGTTGATGTTAAGTGTTTGTATTGTCATGTTTTATCTTATTTACTATGTAAAGCAGTTTTATTGTTGTTTAGCTATGTATGTGAAACTGTAATCTGCCGAGATTCCCAGGTAGGCAGAATAGAAATTGGTTAAATAAATAAATAACAATGATTGCACGCATTTGGGCATGGACTTTGCAATGTCTTACCCAAGTATAATCGAGATAAATAAAATATACCATAACTGTAATTTCCTGCTGAAAAACAATTTAGAAGAACTTCTTCAATAACCAGGTCCAGAGTTATTTTGTTATAAATTTGAAATTGTATATTCAGACTATACTTGCTCAAAACTCTGTTACATCCTTCTTGCAGTTTGTGGCAAGCTTATGAAATGATAATGCCATTTTTTTATCTTCTTTCTCTGATTGATTTTTAATGTCCTTGTATTTTAATTGCCCTTAATGTGATGTTGATGATGACTGTGTATTTTGCTGTTTCCTCTATTGATTAATTGTATTAGAAATAAGGGGATACAAGAATAATTAAATGCAATTTAAATATCTTGCAATATTGTAAGGAAATGCCTTTCTTTAGCAGCCGATTGCTATACCACAAACAAAACAAAGGATACATTTGCTATATTCTCACGAGGAAGAGGAAAATCTTATCTTTAACAGTCAATAGTGTTGACAAGAGCAAGTCTGAAATCAGGAAGCGTGATCTTGATAAAGTTATGGTACATTTCGTAAGTCCCAGGTAACTATAGACCAGTGAGCCTGACTTCAGTGCCGGGAAAAATAGTGGAAACTATTCTCAAGATCAAAATCGTAGAACATATAGAAAGACATGATTTCATGGAACACAGTCAACATGGATTTATGCAATGGAAGTCTTGCCTAACAAATCTGCTTCATTTTTTTGAAGGGGTTAATAAACATGTGGATAAAGGTGAACCGGTAGATGTAGTGTATTTGGATTTTCAGAAGGCATTTGACAAAGTCCCTCATGAGAGGCTTCTACGAAAACTGAAAAGTCATGGGATAGGAGGCAATGTCCTTTCGTGGATTTCAAACTGGTTAAAAGACAGGAAACAGAGAGTAGGATTAAATGGTCAATTTTCTCAGTGGAAAAGGGTAAACAGTGGAGTGCCTCAGGGATCTGTACTTGGACCGGTGCTTTTCAATATATATTTAAATGATCTGGAAAGGAATATGACGAGTGAGGTTATCAAATTTGCGGATGATACAAAATTATTCAGAGTAGTTAAATCACAAGCAGACTGTGATACATTACAGGAGGACCTTGCAAGACTGGAAGATTGGGCATCCAAATGGCAGATGAAATTTAATGTCGGCTCAGTGTGCTGCAGCAGTCAAAAAAGCAAACAGAATGTTAGGAATTATTAGGAAGGGAATGGTTACTAGAATGGAAAATGTCATAATGCCTCTATATCGCTCCATGGTGAGACTACACCTTGAATACTGAGTACAATTCTGGTCGCCGCATCTCAAAAAAGATATAGTTGCGATGGAGAAGGTACAGAGAAGGGCTACCAAAATGATAAAGGGAATGGAACAGCTCCCCTATGAGGAAAGGCTGAAGAGGTTAGGGCTGTTCAGCTTGGAGAAGAGATGGCTGAGGGGGGATATGATAGAGGTGTTTAAGATCATGAGAGGTCTTGAATGAGTAGATATGAATCGGTTATTTACACTTTCAAATAATAGAAGGACATGGGGGCATTCCATGAAGTTAGCAAGTAGCACATTTAAGACTAATCGGAGAAAATTCTTTTTCACTCAACGCACAGTAAAGCTCTGGAATTTGTTGCCAGAGGATGTGGTTAGTGCAGTTAGTGTAGCTGGGTTCAAAGAAGGTTTGGATAAGTTCTTGGAGGAGAAGTCCATTAACAGCTATTAATCAAGTTTACTTAGGGAATAGCCACTGCTATAAATTGCATCAGTAACATGGGATCCTCTTAGTGTTTGGGTAATTGCCAGGTTCTTGTGGCCTGGTTTGGCCCCTGTTGGATAGGATGCTGGGCTTGATGGACCCTTGGTCTGACCCAGCATGACAATTTCTTATGTTTCCTTGGTTGTATATAAGGAAAATGAATAAATAAATAGGTGATAGATTGTAAACGGCTGCCAAGAAATGTAAGGATGGAAACTCAAGTTATCCTTTTGGAAAAAGATTTACAGCAATAAGTGTATAACGTTGATGTATCCTTTTTACCTTAAGGCCTGTTCTGGAAGAGGGCAGTTTTTAAATGCCTGTCCAGATTCGTTTTCTCCAGGACCAATACAGTTACTGGAATTCTACACATCAAAATTAAGCATGCGAATGATATTTTTGCACGTGACAGCAGCTGCTAAACACTAGGCATGTGCTGTCATTTATAAACAACAGGGAAATCACAGTGACATCTGTTTAATTGTGTCATTTCCCATCCACAAGGCGATGAAAAAAATCCAATAAAATGTAATTTTGTTTTTGCATCTTAGTGTGCACTAAATTATTTTTGTGCACGCTAAAACACAGAACCAAAACGAAACTGTAGTTTATATTCAGGCTGCTTAAAATTGTTTCATTGGCACAGCAGTGCAAATGGGGAATAGAAGAAATTATTCAAAATAAAATAATTGCAAAAGTTTTATGATCTACTAATTGATCTGTGCGTTTAAGAAATCAACTTGTCTCATTTCTTGGAACAATTTGTCTCCAGCAGTGCTTCCGAAGTCGGTATGAAACATGACATGACACACAAAGCCAGGGAAAGGGAGCTGAACACGAGATGGGCTACAAGATGCCCTCTTAAAAAAAAAAAAAAAAAAGTGGCAAACCAATCCTCTTGGCAGGAATGCTGCATCCCAGGAGTGCCTGGGCTAAGAAAAGAGAAACAGAGGCAACAAGACTTGCCAGCTGTAGAAAAAATAGGCACAAATCCTGTGAGGACTCCTGCATTTGGTAAACGGTTAAAAATGAGGCATTTGTCATCTATGTACATGAAAGGGACTCGCTCCTGCCGTTCTTGACATCAGTAAGCACTCTTTTAGGATACCATTTGGTCTAATTAAATGGGGCACTTGATCATTCCCACCCTGTATTTGTTCTTTACCATTGATGATGCTGATGGATGAGGGCCCTAGTGGGTTAGAGCAGCGCATTCAGATCCCACTGCCTCTCCTTGTGACCTTGGGCAAGTCACTTTAGCCCTCAGGGCCTGAGGTCCAAGCTAAGGCTTTTCTCCCATTCTGTGTCCATGGGAAAATACCTTGATGAATCAGGCCCTTAGATTGTGAGCCTTTGGGAATAGGGAAACTCCTACAGTACCTGAATAGAATCCACTCTGAAAGTAATTGAAAAGTGGAAATTAAATAAATGTTTGCTTCTGTTTTGGATTAGTTACAGAATATTGCTAAAAGTCCCCTGGTGCTAAAACATTTCGACAAGAAATTCGACATTCCTTCTGATAATGGCAGGGCACGTTGGAAACAACGATATCTCTTCTTACCTCAATATAGGGATGCCCCCTGTATTCCAGTCACATTTTCTTAGTGTGAGAGCTCCCAATCTAACAATGGAGAACTCAAGAGTCATTTTTAGGGAGAAAGGTCACATCTGCTAAAGAGATGAGCTAGGACTGGGTCACTGTCAATCACGGCCAGACCTATCTTCTGCTGGACCATCATCTCCTCTTCCTGCTTCCTCCAGTGCTGAGAGAATGGACCTCAGGTTCTCGGCCTGGAATAGAAACTGATTTAGTGGTAGACAACGGAAGGCAGTGGTAAATAGAATTCACTCTGCCGCACAGCTTATAAAATACAGGGCTAACTTTGCATGCACCTCTACGTGCTGACACGCACACTGTTTAAATATTATCCTTCCAATGTAAGAGGGAGGGAAGGGATTGGCCCTTCTGGAGGAGGAGGAGATGGCTCTTGATTATTTTAGGATCGGGTTCCAGAGGCAGGGAGGCATATGACTGTTTTGTGGGAACAAGGTGGGGTGGGTGAAGACTTAGCTAGTTAGTGCCTGATTTTCAGCACTAATAACTAACCGGCTAAGATCAGCTGAAAATTAACCTAAAGATGACCACCTAAAATTAGCCTCTTACCTTGCCAGTTCAGCAGGTCTTTGAAAATGGGACTGCTAAGTAACTGTACTGTGGAAATGAGGAGAAGGCACCCAGGGCTCTCCCTTGACTTTCAAGCAGCAGCTGGTGCACTTCTGCTTTTTTTTTTTTTTTTTTTTAATGATCATTGTTTGCATTTATTTTCAAATGTGTTTGGGAGACCCCCATTTCTTAAAACTGATTGAAATCCAGAGCACGATGCTGCACTGAAGTGAGCTGCTGTTTGCTGGGGAAATTTACAGACGGTGCTTATTGGGGCAAAGGCTGCCTGTGCTTTTTAACCTGCGGACTTAGCGCCGATTTCTGGGGCAGATGCATCCACGCAGTTTTGCTTTGCAGCTCACCATGGATGCAAAAGACCAGTGGGCATCTGCTCCTGCTTCTTCTGCTGGTACTTTTTTTATTTTTAAATAGCAAATCAGAGGCGTAGAGTTGGAAATGAAATGTGCATGCGTTATTATCTTCCTCCAGCTAAACAAGTCCCCAAGAAGCACCTCTGTGAAATGCAGCTAAAAGAAACATGGCAACTGTTATCCACATTGAGGGAAGGCAATTTATGCACATAAATCATTATTTATCCCGCATAAATAGCTTTGTCCTTCCAAAGCTTTTCAGTGCTTTTGTGTGGGGACAATGTTCTGTGACCTTTCTCCAGCTAATGGGGTGAAATATTGAAGAGAAAAGGACCTTTAGTTGAATAAGGGCAACCTTTATCTATTTTTGGGTTGCATCCAGGGTCCCATGGGCTTGCATGTAGCGTGCCTAAGTGCTTGCGTTTACCGTTTCCCTGATGCATTAAGCTGGCTTAGCTCATTCCATGTATTAATCTGCACTGCCCTGAAAATTACACAGATAAGTACCTTAGGATCTGTCATTGTCACAGGGGTACCAGGAAATAAAGTAGTTTATTATTATTATTATTATTATTATTATTATTAAGTGTGACTAGTAAGCACAATTAAATGTTCGCTGCCTTACTTTTTTTTTTTCCTTAAATAATCTTAACTTTGCAATTCTAACCCTTGACCAAAGCTTTCTATGAACTGAGCATCTAATGGGCCTCTTTCAAAACCACATGACAGCTGTGGGTCTTTTTAAGCCTTCCAGCCACTGGCTCACATCCCAGCATTTCTTGTCAGCTTCCAGAAATGAGAGGCATGGATTCGGGGAGTTTTCTGCAGGGGGGTCACGACTTTCCCCTGAAAGAATTGCAGAATGGCTTGCCTGAGTGGAACCTGAAAGATTCCAAAACCCCAATGAGTCGGGGATGGTGAGAAACTTAATAATCCAGTCCAAAAAAATAATATTGCCCTGAAAATATTTGATACTGTGGCTGTTGCAAATTCGGCAGCTGAGTCACCCACAGCAGAGAATGTCTTTATATGATACCTGAAAATCAACTTTTTGTATTTTTCCCCCCCTTGAAAAACAATCTGCTTTGAAGAAGAAAAGAAAGAGAACAGATGACTTACTAGCAGGATGGTGGCAAAGAACAGCCCTGCAGCACCTACTCCAATCAGGCCTAGCTCATTTTGGAAATCTTGCCGGAATGTTTTTAAATGGGAAAGCATGCATGATTAAACCGAGTGAGAAAAGCCTCATCCTATCTTTATTCTTCTGTAATCAGTGCTTCCATTTCCCTTCCATTGACTTGTATGTGGGGTTGAGCTGAAGAAACAGCAAGGGCTTGTTTGCATATTCTTGTCTCTGTTTAATAAAGAAATCCAGATTGGACATTTGGCTGCTTATTCTGTACTGTTGCCCCCATGGCTTTGTATGTTGTGTTGGCATCACGTGTCATGAGTAGTGAGCGAGGGCAAGGAGATTACCTCCTCTGAGGCAACTTAGGAGACAAGCATAGAGTTTCAAACATGTCTCCTGTCTCTCACTGTTGCCCTGGGATTATGCACCTCGGCAAACTTTTGGGGTGAGAGATCTGTGAGTCTGTCTGGCTAATCAAGAATGCAGCTAAATCCTTGCTGAAGGAGACTTATATCACTAGATATGAGGAACCATGCTAGGAACTTGAAGAACCAGCAGAAAAATTCTAAGAGAGTCCTTCAGGTGACCCAATAAGCTTAACCAATAAGCTTTGATGCTTTTAATGCAAATGCAACACCGCTCCCTAATTCGACGGCAGGGGGAAGAAAGGGGAATTGGATTCAGACAACAATCAAGAGGGCCCCGAATTTTACAGTCTGTGGTACTGATACGCAGGCATAAGGGAAAAAGCACAGCACTGCTTCTACAGCAAAGTCCATAAGCAAAGCAGGTCAAGCAGCACTGTCTGGATTTTCAGGGAGGCTCATCACCCAGTAAAAAAAGGTTGCTAGTAGAAATTTTATGGGTTATCATAAAGCTTGGGATAAGCTGCATGGAACAGCAGTTTCCTCCCTTAAGAGAATCATGGGGGTAGCCTGCATGGAGCGGCAGTTACCTTCCTTATGAGAATCATGGGGGTAGCCTGCAAGGAGTGGCAGTTACCTTCCTTAAGAGAATCATGGGGGTAGCCTGCATGGAGCAGCAGTTACCTCCCTTAAGAGAATCATGGGGGTAGCCTGCATGGAGCGGCAGTTACCTCCCTTAAGAGAAACATGGGGGTAGCCTGCATGGAGCGGCAGTTACCTCCCTTAAGAGAAACATGGGGGTAGCCTGCATGGAGCGGCAGTTACCTCCCTTATGAGAATCATGGGGGTAGCCTGCATGGAGCGGCAGTTACCTCCCTTAAGAGAATCATGGGGGTAGCCTGCATGGAGCGGCAGTTACCTCCCTTAAGAGAAGCATGGGGGTAGCCTGCATGGAGCGGCAGTTACCTCCCTTAAGAGAATCATGGGGGTAGCCTGCAAGGAGCAGCAGTTGCTACCTAGGAAAGCTTGCTGGGCGGACTGGATGGACCATTCGGTCTTTTTCTGCTGTCATTACTGTGTTACTATTGATTTCTTTTGAAAGCAATAGCCTTCCTGAGTTTCTCTTTCGAATTGGGGACCAGCCAGCACGTAGGGAAGTTCAAAATGCAATCCCCCTAGGCACTGCTTACCCACCTTGCCCGTTTGTGGCATGAATGCTTGTACTCGCAGAGCAGGAGGGAAATTTTGAGTTTAATAATTGTCATCTTAACCTGTGATAACCTCAGACAAACTAAATTTAAAATTTGTTAGAAATGTAATTTCTTTGAACATATGGAGTTAAATTTCCATTAGAAGCTCCACACCACATCATATCTGTTTCTGCTGCGGAATTAGCTTCAGGTCACTGCTGTCCTTTGAGAACAGTAATTCAGCTCGGTCTTTTCTGCTTTATTAGCAGCATTTCAAAAAAAATACAAATAAAAAACCTTACACTGAAACTGGAGTCCAAGGAACACAGGGCAAACCCGAAGGATGTGCCATTATTAGAAATCGTGTGAGAGCTAAACCAGCCCCACTGCCCGCCAGAAACCCCGCCCAAACAAAAAAGAAAATTAGGAATTTATTAAAGCTTGTTTAAAAGCAAGCAAATGCACAATCCTAGTGAGAAAGGAAAGAAAACGTTTCCAACAAAATCAAGCCACCAAGGGCAGATCGTGATTGCAGACAGGCTTTGGAATACTCCTTATGACTACTTTCCCTGCTATTGCAAACATTTCAGGTCAGATGCTCTAGCAAGTCCCCTTCCATCCTGGTGGGCAATTGTGAATAGCCCACCTAGCCGCAACGTCCACAGGGTATTTCAACCCCCAGAACCTAGGCAGTTTCCCTTTGAAAATTGCCTACACTGTCCGTAAGAAAAAAAAAAAGTACCCGTGGACTCTGCACCTGCTTTTTGTGTAGGCAGGCTTGTCATGCAAAACGCTGCATGCAGGTTTGAAAACCCAATCTGCCTAACAGCCCACTCCCCTCTCCCTCCCGACTAACAGTACATGAACTGTGCAAGCCCATGTGCACTTCCAGACGGGCAGAGAGGGGCAACCTTCAGGCAAAATCAATTCACACAGGTAAATGACATAGAAAATTGGCCTTCCTGCGTGTGCTGTATGTGAAAAATGGACTTAGCACATCTGCCCGGTATTTGTGCCTTCTCTACTTTTAATGCTGAGGAGCCTTCCCTGTAGCCTCCTCACCCCATCCCAGATCCGGAGCTTGTCTGTCAGTGATTTGACACAGCCAGAAAAATATTCCAGTCAGACACAATTCCAGCCAGGTGTTGCTGACCCTCTTGCCACTGGGGAGGACCGACCTCTGCCGGCACAACAGAGATCAATAACGGCCCTGCTCATGAATATGGAAGAGTTCAAGATCTCCTAACTTGATCAGGAATGCCAAGGCTCCCAGCAGGGTTCCTCAAAACCCGAAGAACAACCAGCCGAGGACATTAGTATGTCCTGCCACCTTCTCAACAAACATGGGCACCATTTATAAAGCTTGCATCATCAACAGGGGCCAACTGCCCTCTAGGTCCCTGTGCTGAATTATACGTTGCTGAGGCGAACGTCCTGCCCAAGTGCATTTCATAAAACCAACTACCGTGCTTTGTCAGACTAAGAACTTCTTCATAAAAACAAGTTTCTGACAATGGAAGAGAAGACTACATAACGTGTCAATAGATAAATTCACTCTAGAGCAGTACAAATTATAAGTATTTATTTGTAAGATTTTATTTATAGAAACATAGAAACATAGAAATGACGGCAGAAGAAGACCAAATGGCCCATCCAGTCTGCCCAGCAAGCTTCACACATATTTTCTCTCATACTTATCTGTTTCTCTTAGCTCTTGGTTCTATTTCCCTTCCACCCCCACCTTTAATGTAGAGAGCAGTGATGGAGCTGCATCCAAGTGAAATATCTAGCTTGATTCGTTAGGGGTAGTAGCCGCCGCAATAAGCAAGCTGCACCCATGCTTATTTGTTTTACCCAGACTATGTTATTAGCCCTTATTGGTTGTTTTTCTTCTCCCCTGCCGTTGAAGCAGGGAGCTATGCTGGATATGTGTGACGTATAAGTCTTCTCCCATGCCATTGAAGCAGAGAGCCATGCTGGATGTGCATCGAAAGTGAAGTATCAGGCACATTTGGTTTGGGGTAGTAACCGCCGTAACAAGCCAGCTACTCCCCGCTTTGTGAGTGCGAACCCTCTTTTCTTCTCCCCTGCCGTTGAAGCAGAGAGCTCTGCTGGATGTGTGAAGTATCAGTTTTTCTTCTCCCCTGCCGTTGAATCAGAGAACTTTGCTGTATATGCATCGAAAGTGAAGTATCAGGCTTATTTGATTTGGGGTAGTAACCGCCGTAACAAGCCAGCTACTCCCCTCTTTGTGAGTGTGAATCCTTTTTTCCACATTTCCTCTTGCTGTTGAAGCTTAGAGCGATGTTGGAGTCACCGTAAGCCTGTGTATGTTTATTTAATAAGGGTATTGACTCCAGGCAGTAGCCATCATTCTGGCGAGTCACCCACTCTTCATTGGCAGCCTCTTGACTTTATGGATCCACAGTGTTTATCCCACGCCCCTTTGAAGTCCTTCACAGTTCTGGTCTTCACCACATCCTCCGGAAGGGCATTCCAGGCATCCACCACCCTCTCCGTGAAGAAATACTTCCTGACATTGGTTCTGAATCTTCCTCCCTGGAGCTTCAAATCGTGACCCCTGGTTCTGCTGATTTTTTTCCTTCGGAAAAGGTTTGTCGTTGTCTTTTGATCATTAACACCTTTCAAGTATCTGAAAGTCTGTATCATATCACCTCTGCTCCTCCTTTCCTCCAGGGTGTACATATTTAGATTCTTCAATCTCTCCTCGTACGTCATCCGATGAAGATCCTCCACCTTCCTGGTCGCCCTTCTCTGTACCGCCTCCATCTTGTCTTTGTCTTTTTGAAGGTACGGTCTCCAGAACTGAACACAGTACTCCAGGTGAGGCCTCACCAAGGACCTGTACAAGGGAATAATCACTTCCCTTTTCTTACTCGATATTCCTCTCTCTATGCAGCCCAGCATTCTTCTGGCTTTAGCTATCGCCTTGTCGCATTGTTTCGCCGACTTCAGATCATTAGACACCATCACCCCAAGGTCCCTCTCCTGCTCCGTGCACATCAGCCTTTCCCCCCCCATCGAATACAGTTCATTCGGATTTCCACTCCCCATATGCATGACTTTGCACTTCTTGGCATTGAATCTCAGCTGCCATATCTTCGACCACTCTTCCAGTTTCCTTAGATCCCGTCTCATTCTCTCCACTCCTTCCGGCGTGTCCACTCTGTTGCAGATCTTAGTGTCATCTGCAAAAAGACAAACCTTACCTTCTATCCCGTCCGCAATGTCGCTCACAAAGATATTGAACAGGACCGGTCCCAACACCGATCCTTGCGGTACACCACTTAAAACCGCTCTCTCTTCAGAGAAGGTTCCATTTACCATCACACGTTGTCTTCTGTCCGTCAACCAATTTGCAATCCAGGTCACCACCTCGGCACTCACTCCCAAGCTTCTCGTTTTATTCACCAGTCTCCTGTGCGGAACCGTATCAAAAGCTTTGCTGAAATCCAAGTATATGATATCGAGTGCTCTTCCTCTATCCAATTCCTTGGTTACCCAGTCAAAAAAGTCAATCAGATTTGTCTGACAGGATCTTCCTCTGGTGAATCCATGCTGCCTCTGGTCCATCAATTCTCCGGACTGTAGATAGTTCACTATTCTCTCTTTCAACAGTGACTCCATTACTTTTCCCACCACTGAAGTGAGGCTAACTGGTCTGTAGTTACCAGCCTCCTCTCTGTTCCCACTCTTGTGAAGAGGGACCACCACCGCTCTTCTCCAATCACTCGGCACCACTCCCATTTCTAGGGATCTATTGAACAGGTCGCACAGCGGTCCCGCCAGCACATCTCTGAGCTCCCTCAGTATCCTTGGATGAATCCCATCAGGCCCCATGGCTTTGTCCACTTTCAGATTCTTTAGCTCTTCCCATACATTATCTACTGTAAATGGATTTTCCTCTGTTCCGCTTCCCTCCAGTTTCTTGTTGTGTAGAGATGGTCCTTCTCCAGGGTCTTCTTTAGTGAACACAGAGCTGAAGTATTCGTTTAATATTTCTGCCATTTCTTCGTCTCCCTCCACACATTGATCATTTCCACCTTTCAATTTCACTATACCACTTTGGACTTTTCTCTTTTCGCTGATGTATCTGAAAAATGTTTTGTCACCATATTTTATCTCCTTGGCAATCCTCTCTTCTGCTTGACTTTTTGCCAACTTGATTAATTTCTTAGTCTCCCTCAGTTGAATCAGATATTCTTCTTTGTGCTCCTCCCTTTGGGATCTTTTGTATTTCTTGTATGCAGTTCTTTTAGCTTTAATTTTGTCAGCCACCTCCTTTGAGAACCAGATAGGTTTCATTTTTCTTTTGCTTTTCTTTACATTTCTAACATATAGAGCAGTTGCCTTGGCGATTGCTCCTTTTAGATTGGTCCACTGTTGATCCACATCTCTCTCATTTTCCCATCCATTTAGTTCTTCCTCTAGGTACTTCCCCATTTCCTCAAAGTCTGTGTTTTTGAACTGTAAAACTCGGGTCTTTGTGGTTCTTTTCCCTATTCTTTTAGTGATATTAAACCATACCGTTTGATGATCACTGGTGCTGAGGTGGGCGCCCACCTTGACATCAGAGACGATTTCTCCATTATTGAGCACTAAGTCGAGAATAGTTCCTTCTCTCGTGGGTTTCAATACCATTTGTTTGAACAAAGATACTTGCATGGCATCCAGTATCGCTCTACTGTTTTTAGATTCTGCAGATGGGATTTTCCAGTCTACATCTGGCATATTAAAGTCACCAATGATCACCACTTCCCCTTTCTTACCTATCTTATGGATGTCTTCAACCAGATCTCTGTCCAGCTCTTCCTTTTGGTTTGGAGGCCTGTAAACCACTCCAATATAAATGGATGCTCCATCATCTGTTTTTAGGTCGACCCATAGTGCTTCTTCCTTGCCCCAACTACCTTGCAGCTCAGATGCTTGGATATTATTTCTGACATAAAGAGCCACACCTCCCCCTTTTCTATCCACTCTGTCCACTATTTGTAAGATTTGTAGATAGGGATAATAAATGAATGATATTATAGTCTTTTTTTTGGGGGGGGGGGGCCTGGAAATTTCCTTCTGTTCCTTTCTGCCTCCAGCTTCATCAGAACCGGCCTCCTTTGGGTGATAGTGCCACAAGTCCTTCATTCCCAACTAACTGGGGTTTGTTCCCCCTCTAGCCCACTTAGCGCAGTGATCGCAACAACAGCCCTCAGCCGGGGGGCCACACAGCAGGTCTCCCTCTGCCACCCTACAAGCGCGGTTCCTAAATCTGGCCACCAGGTGTCACCAGTGCGCGATGCCTGGCACTCCCTCCCTAACAGAGGACGTGAACGGACCATACTGAGTTGGAGTCCCAAAAGGAGCAGAAGAAAATTGCGGGGGGCAAAATAAACAAATACGAGAAGTACAAAGTAATTGTATTAGATAAGCCGGAGAAAGAGATGGATTTCCCCAAAGCATATGTTTTATTTTAGTTTTCTTTGTTAGCTTGAAAAATATTGGTTTGTTCCTAGCATATGAAACATTTTTATTTCCAGTTGTTGAGATGATGGGAGCCATCTTTCAAGCTATTTTTCACTAGAGTGCAACTTCCTGTCCAGTTTCACTGCTGTAGGAACCATAGAAACAATACAGAGCGGCCCCTTGTGAGCAGACAAGAGGGGCAAAACAGGATAAACAATGGTTAGCCTGGAGACCTGAGAGAGAGAAAGAAAGAATACTCAACTGACAAACTACAAACATATGGTGTATGCTTAGCACAGAGCTCATAAATTCAGCGTGACATTTTTATATTCATTTATATTGTATTTCCAAGTCATAGTAAAACATCAAATTCATAGGCAGAAGTGACATCACAAGCAAGTAACATTGCACCAAAAGCCCTATGAGATGAGACTTAAAGACCTAAATAGGCAAACCGTAGGGGCAGTACGATAGAGACATTCAAATACCTTAACGATATGAATAAGGCACAAGAAATAAACCCTTTTCTCTGGAAAGGGAGCTCCAAAATAGGAGGTCCTGATCTGAGACTTGAAGGGAAAGAACGAGGAGTAACCCTGGGAAATGTTTATTCACGAAAAGGGTGGTGCATGAATGGGACGGCTTCCCGGGGGGGGGGGGGGGGGGAAGTGGCGGGAGCAAAAAACAGCAATGGCGTTCAAGACATATTCATGTAGGGTGGACAGGAATATCTGGGCAGACTGCCATCGGGTACTATATATTTATTTATTTAACAGCTTTTTTTTATACCAACATTGGAGGGTACATCATATCGGTGTTGCCGTACTGCCGGCGCCATTTTGCGCAAAATGGCGCGGCCGTACGGCAACACGATTCGACTGCAGGAGGTCGTTCCGGACCCCCGCTGGACTTTTGGCAAGTCTTGTGGGGGTCAGGAGGCCCCCCCAAGCTGGCCAAAAGTCCCTGGGGGTCCAGCGGGGGTCCGGGAGCGATCTCCTACGCTCCTGCCGTCGGAGGACTAAAAAACAAAATGGCGCCAGTGCTACCTTTGCCCTGTCATATGACAGGTCAAAGGTAGCGCCGGCGCCATTTCTACAACGCACCGGAGGTCCGAGAGTAAAAGATCACACCAGGACCCTTCCTCTGGACCCCAGGTAATTTAAGGCATTTTGGGGGGGTTCGGGAGGGTGGGGGATTTATTTTAAAGGGTCGGGGTGGGTTTTAGGGATGTTTTAGTGTGCCGGTTTTCGATTTACACGATATTTAAAAAACCCAAACTGCGACGATCCGATTCCCTCCCCCTCCCAGCCGAAATCGATCGTTAAGACGATCGATCACACGATTCACATCTCTAATATATATTAAGTGGAGGAATGAAGGAGTCAGCATGGCTGATAACTCCGCACAGCAGAAAGAATACAAGATGGGACAAGGTCATGCTGGGCCTTGAAAATCAGAGTAAGTGTTTTGAATTTCACCCGCCATGCAACAGGTAGCCAGTGTAAAGCAGCCAGAGCAGGGGAGATATTGTTAGCGGCGTCGGCCGCGGCAGGCCGGGACCAGGTGTCATGGCCGCCGGCCGCAGCAGGCTGCGACTGAAGCAAGGCCGACGGCCGCAGTAAACTAAAACTCACCCGGATCGCCGGTATGGTTGAGGGTGCCTGCAGGCGCAGGCAGCCCTTCTTCTTCTCTCCCTCTTGGCCGCTGCCATTGCTGTGTTGGCAGCGTGGCTCCGCGGCGATCTGGCTCCTCCTCCTCTGCCCCTTAGGGCTGCGCGCACGGCTGAAGGAAATTCTTAAAGGAGCCATGACAGGAAGTGTCATGCCTCCCCCTGAAGCTCCTCCCCCAGTTTCCTGTACTTAAGGCAAGGGCTGAGCATTCAGTCCTTGCCTTGGTATTGAGGTTCCTGCCTGAGTGTGTTCCTGGCTCCTGGTTCTTGGTTCTTCGTCCCGCTCTTCTCCCCTGCTCCGTGGATTGATTCTTGGCTTCTGACCTCTGGACTGGTGGACGTGTCTTCTCCTGGCTTGACCCCGGTACGGATTTGGACTCTTCTCCTGGCTTGACCCCGGTACGGATTTGGACCCTTCTCCTGGCTTGACCCCGGTACGGCATTGGACCCTTCTCCCGGCTTGACCCCGGTACGGCTCTGGACCTTTCTCCTGCCTTGATCCTGGCCTGGACTCGGACCCCGCTGGTATATTGATTCTCAGACCAGTTTTGGACTTTTCTTCGACTCCGTCCTCAGACTGTCTCAACCTGCTGGAGGCGCCAGCCGTCTGGAACCCACGACCTGCAGGAGGCGCCTGCATCCAGACCTTCTACAGTCTTCAGAGGAGTCGCCTAAGTCCCAGCGGCCGGACCCCTACAGGCTCCTCCTGGGGGGGTCGCGTGCTTCCAGGGTGAAGACTTCTAGCAAGTCTCTACAGTCCAAGAGGCCTCGCCCTTCGACGGTAGTCATCTACCTTGAGACAAGGGTCCACTTTCATAACAGATATATGCACGTAAAGAAGAACCAGAAATTAAACGAGCAGCAGATTTTTATAACCAATTATAAGGCCCTTAAGTGAGAAATAGGGAGACCCAAGAACAGAGCATTGCAATTCAGGATCCATGCAAACCTGTTTTCTTAACATTCACCGCCAGCTTATCGTCATGCAGCCAATCTCCAAGCCAAGCTAGACACAGAGACAACTTGCTCAGAGCGAGGGAAGAAAAGCTGAATGTCTCCTGCCTATAGTGTAGAAAGAAGCAGGGGTTTAGGTAAAAGGCTACCTGCCAGCACCAATCAACTGAATGCCTGACGGTTTTTGATTTACAGCATTCTGCGCACACAGTTCTTGTTCTGATCACATTGCTGGGGTCGCTAGGTCCCTTACTTGCCTCTTAGTATACAGGATCCTGAAGAATAGGGGAATTGCCCTAAAAAGCAATACGCCTACTGTGCTCCTTGGTACATGGATAGGTACTTAGTGTGCATGTGTGTGATAATTTCTCTCTTTAACGAAGCGCAGATGACCCATTCCAAACCATAATGCCCCTCGGTTAGACGTGATCAAAATGCCATTTGTAGTAAAAAAGGGAGGGGAGTCTATTAGATCCCTGCCAGATTTTCAGAACAGAAGATTTGAATTGTAGTCAAGTAGCTATCATTTATTCAGTCTACAATAATAAGCCCCACTCTAATTTTTTGTTTTGGAGGTATTGCATTATTTGTCTACCTTCTTTTACCCCTTGGTGTTTTCCAAAATATTGAGGGCAAGAAGCAGCTTGCATGTTAATGCTTAGGGGATCCACCTAGAAATCACATGCAATTGGCAATTGATGAAATGCGCTGCTGAAACAAACAGTAGCTGATTTACTAGGTTAATTTCAATTCTGCCTAAACCCCCAGCTTTGAAAAGCTGCTTCTCTCTTCACAGTCGTGGTGGGAGGTCTGCAGTGGTATTGCACACTGTTATTACTTTCTGGATAATGTATACATTTTCACTATCACACAGCCCTTTCTCTTTCATTTTTCATGAGGACTGGCATTAGATTAATGGCTGAGCCCCGGTAGAAATGTAGCGCCATGCCAGTCTGATTTATTGACCACTTAGCGTTGATGAAGCTGCAAACAAGAGTCAAACAGATGTTGCAGCTGCATTTTTCTTTATCAGAACTAACAGCTTTTTTGCATTTTTAACCACTTGCTGGGCAGCGCTTTGCTGACACTGCAAAAAAAAGAAAATCCCCTAAACAACCAGGCAAACAAAACAGACAAATACCGCATGGTATCACAATAGATTGCCTGTCCTCTTTGGTTAGTTGGACTCCTTTAAGAAGGATGAGTTCATAGTTTCATACACAAGTACAGGTAGAGTGTTGGAACACTATGGATGCCTGTAGAAATCTGTGTGCAGTATGCAAATGGCACCATGCAAAGTAACAGAATTGCTTATTTCAATCCATGACTTCCTGAGGTTTGGATGGTCTATGTTTTCTGATGACTCCCGGGGTTGTGCTTGGAGTACGTTGGTACAAAATGCACAAAAGCACATTTCGTATTTTGAATCTGTATGCAGAGCTGGCAGCATTTATTTTGGCTTAGCATGATAGGATGAGTGACAAACAAATTAGAGGATTCTCATCTTTCCTGAGCAGAACACTTACTTCTATTTGATGGCTTTGTGTGGAGGACTGTAGGCAGAGCTAACACAGACGGGGCATCACTTGGGAGAAAATGCCTTATAAACCACAATGTTGTTTTTAAGAATCTTTTCTGTTTTGTTTCCACTCAAATTACTTTTAAATTAGGAGAAGCGATATTGAATATTAATCACAACTGAGTTTGCAAAGCTGCATGTTGCTCAGGAAATTAGCATCTCCTGTGCCAGCCAATCAGATTGCCAGAAGTCAAACTGAACATTCCGTGTGGCTTGTGGCTTGCCTTAGTGCTCAGTGGCTGACTTCAGTGGAAGCTCATATGGTATTTTTAGGGACCTGCCTTTTCAGCTTTTATTTTATTTCCCCTGGGAATTTCAATTTCCAACAACAGAAATTCAGTGGAAAAATGACTTTTCTACTGATTTCTTTCCTGTGTGTATTAACAGAGTCCGTTTTCCACTGATTTCTATGTTTGTTATAATCCTGAAATTCCCAGGGAAAATAAAAACAAAGATCACGTGGTGGTTTCTACAGGTTTTTACCTTCCTGAGCTGCATATTCAGAGCAGGATGAATATTTGTTTGGCAAGCTTTGCTGGAATTAATATCCATGGTGACAAAGCTTTTCCATGCAAGCGTCCTGCGCTTTCTCCCTGGTTCTTTGAAGTCTGATAGAGCAGGTTTCCTTACTTCTGGCCTGCATGGTTTTAGTGCAGCTGACAGAGATGATGAGTCCTATTTCTTTTTTTTTTTTTTTTTTTTTTTAAATATATTTAATTTTTATTGCAATTTTGCATTGTAATCGTTCTTGAAGGACAAGAAACATGAAGGGTACGTTAAAAAAGGCCCATTTTCACGCTGCCTGCGTGGCTGCTGAGAGAAAATTGCCATTGGTGCAAAACGCCTCCCAGACCTGGGTACCTGTTTATGTCCTAAGAGGACTTCCCCCTGGAAAATGCAATCCGTTCCTTCCCCTGACCTGAGCGCTCCCCTGGGAACTCCTCCTCCCGATGCCAGGTGCGCACGTAGTGGAACCCCCACTTGATTAAGGGGGGTGGGGGGGGGGGCCGGTTTGTCAGACGGCCTTTCTTACCCGGGTAAATGGTTTGTGAGAATTGCCTTCTAAGATTTAAAAAACAAAAAAACAAAACCGGTATATGTTCAAAGAAGCAATTTAATTCGCTGTACCTTGCTGTCTAACCCACTCCCTCCACAAAAAAAAACAAAAAAAAACTAGGAAGGGATCCAATTAGGTAAATAAAGGAACAGATGTTATTAAAAAGAAAAGAGGGAAATAAAACATTCAGGCATAAAAGGCAAACCTTAACTAAACAATATTTATTTAGCATGCCTGCCACTGTCAGCACTTCAAGACGGTGTCCCCTAGGGCATACATCTAGAATTTATGAGGACGACAAAGGCTCTGTTGTTACACTGATAGAAGTTCTATTGTTTAAGAAACTCCTTAATTGCTTTGGGTCATAGGAAAAAAAAACAACCCCGCTACTAGAATATTTTATCAAACCTGTACACAGATTTCTCAAGAAAATATCCGGAGCACGAGCAAGGAACTGTTACTTCTGTGTAATTTTGCTCACATCTGGAAAACCCCCATCCCTGCCAGATATTTGTGCCCTGGATTGGCCACTGCTGGAAAGAGGATGCTGGGCTGATTGACCTTTGGTCTGACCCAGTATGGCAAGTCTCATGCTCTTATGAACAATTTATCCTTGTTTTGAAAAAAAATAGTTTTAGGATTTAATTCTGATCTGGCTCCAAAACATAAGATACCAGCAAGGTGATCCTTGTGTCATCCTCTGGATGCCGGTTCCGAAACATATGTGTGTAATTTTGGTCCTGGATACACAGCATTTTATAAACTGTACAGCTCCTACAGCACAGTCTATAAAATGCAGATGTGATCTTTAATCACTGAGGGGGGATATGATAGAGGTGTTTAAAATCATGAGAGGTCTAGAACGGGTAGATGTGAATCGGTTATTTACTCTTTCGGATAGTAGAAAGACTAGGGGGCACTCCATGAAGTTAGCATGGGGCACATTTAAAACTAATCGGAGAAAGTTCTTTTTTACTCAACGCACAATTAAACTCTGGAATTTGTTGCCAGAGAATG
Organism: Rhinatrema bivittatum; assembly: GCF_901001135.1. Taxonomy (NCBI): domain Eukaryota; kingdom Metazoa; phylum Chordata; class Amphibia; order Gymnophiona; family Rhinatrematidae; genus Rhinatrema; species Rhinatrema bivittatum. The sequence goes on along the minus strand of NC_042629.1, from coordinate 66,650,020 downwards.
TGGTTCGTGCAGTTAGTATAGCTGGGTTTAAAAAAGGATTGGATAAGTTCTTGGAGGAGAAGTCCATTACCTGCTATTAAGTTCACTTAGAGAATAGCCACTGCCATTAGCAATGGTTACATGGAATAGACTCAGATTTTGGGTACTTGCCAGGTTGCTATGGCCTGGATTGGCCACTGTTGGAAACAGGATGCTGGGCTTGATGGACCCTTGGTCTGACCCAGTATGGCAGATTCTTATGTTCTTATGCGTGTATGTGCTGAGTTATGCATCTATTGAAAAGTACTCTCTGAATGTTTATCTAGCTGATACCTTTCCTATTAGAGCTGTGTGTTGCAAATGCAAGGAAACACAGAGAGGTCCATTCAACACCGCTTAGCAGCGACGAGCATCGCGGATTCTAAAAAGTCGCGAAGTATGCGCATACGTAGCCGTGCGCTGGTGAGGAATAAGGGGGGGCGGAAAAAAGGGCAGAGCCAAGATGTACGCGCGTAACTCCGAATTTTAAAAACGGAGTCCGTAGTGCGCGTACACTAGATATCCTGATGAGGAGCAGGTCTGCAGATCTCGAGTTTTAGGGCTCACAGGGCAGCCTGCAGGATGAAGAACCAACGCGGCCTGAAAAACCTCGCTGTTAACTGCACAAACTGGCGGGCTCACTGGGAAAACTGGGAAGGTGCCTCGCGCGAGCAGGCTGCAGAATTTGCCGACATACGCAGGCAAAAGCCAACGCGGTCCTATTGAAGACAAAGGTGCGCTAGCCGTGCTCGAGTAACCACTTACAATTAGGAGCATATTTACAGGCAGCTGGTGCCTTTTAGAACATACGTGCGCAGGTGTGCACGCCATTACAAATTCTAGCATATCCTTGCTCGCCTGCCAATATGCGCCTGTATGGACGCACGTGCGCACGCTTTAACATCGACCTCTTATAGTTCAGTTTAGTGGCGCTGCTTCAATATTCAGCCGTGTTCAGCAGCTACCCCTTAGCCGGATAACTATTTAACTGGCCTAAATAGTTAGCCAGCTCCGGAGGTGGGGGGAGGGGGACAGGTGTGTTCTGGAGAGGAGCTGCTTATCTGGCTAACTTAATGCCGACAATCAGCCGTATGTGGCTAAGTTAGTTCTGCTATTGAGTAGCTGAAAAGTTAACCGGATAAACTTAGCTGGTTAACTATTAGATAACCGGGTATATTCAGCAGCGCAGCTGTGCCCCTGAACATCCCAGCCAAGTTAGCCGGTTTCATTTAGGCGGCTAACTCGCTCAGCCGGATGGCGGCTTTAATATGGAGCTCACTGACCTACCGGTCCCCCAGGTTTGGAGAGTTCCAGTTTCTGCCTGTCTTGTTGCAGACCTGAAAAGGTTAATTTTCAGCCCGGGTAGAATCTGCAGACTTTGCGCTAACTTTCACACTGTCGCTTTCCAAATTGGTCCCGCGGTTACACCAGCTGTTTGGTGCATGTTGTTTTGCCAAGAGAATTTATATGTCTGCTTTTTAAAATCATAAAGCATGCCCGGACTCTACCTCCGAAATGCCTCTCCCCAAACGAATGAAAATTAGCGCATACAGCGTGTGTGTTTTTAAATTGCATGCTTATTGCTCATTCCATTTGCCCAATGGCCAATTCTGCGGGTAAAGCACTACGCTACCTTCAGAAGCTCCTTTGAACCCTTAGCTAATCCTTTCCATTTGTATTTTGGCATGGTAGGTTGTTCTGCCTTTAGCAAAGAATCAGATTCCAGGGCCCACTTCTTTGTTACTGATGTTTATTATCCAGAATGCAGCGTCATCTTTATTGTTGTTTTCTGTCTAAAGATTAATAGCGCAATTCCATTAGTACCAAAGGACTGATTTAAATGGCATATGCTCACAAAATGAGCTGAAAGCCTTTAAAGATTTGGATGAGCTGTGGCCTTGGTTAATCCTGGAACTGCATAACTGCTGGTATTCCAACAATTTTGTGATCTCTGCCCTCTGTCTTCTGTCAGCAGTAATACTTTCCCTTTCTGATTAATATGAACTGGAGCTCTTCCCTCATGGGATCTGTCATTATAAGTAGAATTTCATCACATTTGCTTTTTCTAAGACAACGGCACAGTTTTTGGAAGTTGGCATAAAAGTTGCTTCATTGCGCGGAGGTGATTAAAAATGTAATTATTAGGGGACTGTATGATCTTGGAGCATCAGTCATTCCTTGCAGTTACGTGCATCAGCAGATCTCGCTATCTGTGCAGCTGTCTCTCCAGACAGAGACTAATGGTTCCGGTGCTCTTGAGTCTCCCTATGGTGTGCCAAGTGGCATTCAAATTATAGGAGAGCTGCCAGGCTGTGTGGTATCACGATAAGGCCCTCTTTCCAAGAAAAGACTCATTAAAATGTTAAATCTGAAACTATTTCTATAGGATGGAACACATTAGGCCTTGAGAAAGATGCTCTTATCAAGAATGGACTCCATAACGGAAGGTCTCACCATGCACCTTGTGAGCTTGAGGTGACCTCTTGCACATAAAGTAGATATGGAATTTTGCATTCTCCGACTGCACCAATTCTATGGAACAACATCTGTCACTTCCATTAATAACACTTTGGTTGCTACTTTTATCGTCATCAGAGGCGTCCCAGATGCTTTGTTAGAGGGAGCGAACCATGAGATTGAGAAGCTGAGCAGGAATGTCACCCTAGAATGGAAGTGAGACTGTTTTTGTAATAATTAGTAAATCCCAAGACGCCATGAAAATACTACAAATCTCAGCATTTTTGTAAACAAAGAGTTTAATCCTCCTGCTTTGGCAATGGTCATAATGTAATTGTGTTCTCAGTGGGATTGGGTAGCATGACATTAACCTTTCTCTCCTCCAGGTTCCCAGGAAGGGCCCCATCTTCAGCTCATAGCTCAGACCTCCCTCCTCATTCCTCCCCCCCCCCCCAACTTGGCTTTTAGCCAAAAGACTAAGCAGAGTGGCCAACTCTTGTCCTCAAGAACAACAAACAGGCCTGGTTCTCAGGATGTCCATAATGAATATGCACGAGATAGATTTGCATGCACTGCCTCCATTGTATGCACATCTATCTTATGCATATTTGTCGTGGATATCCTGAAAATCTGTTTGTGGCTCTTGAGGACTGGAGTTGGCCACCCTGGAATAGAGCCATCCAGTTGACTTGTGGATCAATTCAAATTTATAAAGATCATAGGAGGTTCTCTCCATGCACTACAGAATAAACATATTGGGAGCAATCTTCAAAGGGATTTGCTTGGGTAAATATGTGTCTACTTGTGGAGATAAAAAAAAACTTTTGAAACTTCCGATCTTCAAAGGGAAACTCCGTAGACCTTTTCCCTTTTGGAAATGATCTTGCAGGACCTCAGGCCTGCAAGCACCATACAGAGTCCAAAACTGCCCTCCCTGTTAGTTGAAAGGGGGGAGGAGAAAGTATTACTTTTGATTTCATCCATGTAAAGGAATATTTAAGGCATCTATTCAGATTTGGTGATTGTAAAGTTAGCAACAGTAGCACATTATATGTTAAAATGTGGAATCTTAGGTGGGTGGGGTGGTGTCAATTTAAAAAAAATTGTAGGTGTCTGAATTTGGAAGCTTTTTCACATACTTAATAGCCAAAGTAATTATAAGATCCAAGTTCTTTAAGTAATTACCACTCTTTGGTACTTGATTACTCCCACTCTCTCCTATTTAAAAGCTTTTGGAAATAAAACAGTAATCAAAAATTGAACTTCACTAGAGCCGTGGCCCTAGATGACTTGAGCTGCCTATTAATTGAATTCTTCGAGGCACGTTAAGCACCCTTATGCCTTACGTAGTACCTACGAATTAAGGGAGAAGAGAGATCTGATTTGCTGTTGATTTCTTTCTGTTTTACGGTGCTTGGAGGAGAAATCCAAGTTGGGGCCTTTTCATCGGAGCTATGTGGTTGCCCTGTTAATCCACGCAGAGGCAAAGAAATAAAAATCAGACAAATTGCAGGTGGTTGTTTGCTAATTGGTGCCAGCTTTGAGCAGCTCATTTTGCACGGACCTGATGAAGGGAGAAAACCTCTTGAAAGCATACGAGTGTCCTGCAATAAAAACGTCTCTTCTATGATTTCTTGACCTTTATGTCTCGTGTCCCCAAGAATTTATAACTCTTCCCCCTTCTCCTCAAATCTCCATCTCGCTTCGCCCTCAGCTCCCTCCTGCCCTCTTTTATGTCCTTAGATATATATATTCTTTTTCTTTCTTTCTAATATTTTGCTTTTGGGCAGTAATTAGTGCTTTTATTTTGTCCTATGTTCTGCTTCTCTCTGAGCAGGAATGTGCCTGGGGGAGTGGGGTGGGGAAAAGGGGGTTCATCTTAATCCATTTGTCAAAACAAGGCAGAGAGAAATCCCTCTGACTTACGATCAAGAAACGGACTACACTGTGCTCGTTAAAGGGATTTCAAACAGTTTTACTAATTCCACTGGTAAGCTGGAGCTCAGTTAGCCCTGGGCATATATTACTGTACAGGTATATATATATATATATTATTTTTTTTTTATTTTAAATACAAAATGATTTGGGCTAAGCAGCTCGCAGGAGGCTCATTCTGCAGTACCTGCCACTAGCCCTCAGTGGTTCCATCACCCCAGCTGTCCGTGTTTTCACACAGAGCAACATCCGCTGTGGCACTTAACTGTGGCCGCAGCACTGTGGTGCTGAACGAGATTTCATTTCCTTGGATTCCCAAGTCCCTTGTAATTATGAAAATTAAATTCTGCTGAAGCATTAAATTCTGGTGCTTTTTTGGATGTTAAACACCGAGTCCGTCGTGCAGCCTCTGACATCTCAAACTGCTTCGCTAGCCAATTAAATGGATCTCAGCAAAAAGGCAGGAAATGAAACAGGTTTCAAGCCAAAACAATCACCAGCCTTCTATTGAAGAGGGTGGGAGGGGGAGAATGTCCAGTGCTGTTGCATCAACTATGTCAGCCTTGGCCGCTTGACCCTTTTCTGATTTTTCTCAACTTTATTCCAGTGCATTAAAGGACTTGCAGCTCTGGGTAATTTGATCTCCCCATAATAAAAAAAGAAAAGAAAAGAAATAGGTCAAACTGGCAATGGATGTCAAGTGCGATCTAGTGCAGCGATTCCAAGCCCTGGAACAAGAGCCTCAACAACTGGGTCTGGTTTTCACAGGATATCCACATAAGGACATAAGTCATGTCATACTGGGTCAGACCAAGGGTTCATCAAGCCCAATATCCTGTGTCCAACAGTGGCCAGTCCAGGCAATACCTGGCAAGTACCCAAAAGTTAGATAGATCCCAAGCTACTATTCCTTATTGATTAATAACAGTGTATGGACTTTTCTAGGAATGTATCCAAAACTTTTTTAAACCCAGTTACACTAACTGCCATAACCACATTCTCTGGCAATGAATTCCAGAGCTTAATTATGCGCTGAGTGAAAAAATGAGCTACTTGCTAACTTCACGGAGTACCCCTAGTCCTTTCATTGTCTGAAAGAGTAAATAACCGATTTACATTTACCTGTTCAAGTCCTTTCATGATTTTGTAGACCTCTATCATATCCCCCCTCAGTCATCTCTTCTCCAAACTGAACAGCCCTAATCTCTTTAGCCTTTCCTCATAGGGGAGCCTTTCCATACTTTTTATCATTTTTGGTCGCCCTTCTCTGTACTTTCTCCAGTGCAATTATATCTTTTTTGAGATGCGGCGACCAGAACTGCACACAGTATTCGAGGAGCGGTCACAGCATGGAGCCATACAGAATCATTATGACATCCACCCTTTTGTTCACCATTTAATCCTATTCTCTATTTCCTGTCTTTTAACCAGTTTGCAGTCCACAAAAAGACATCGCCTCCTATCCCATGACTTTTTAGTTTTCTTAGAAGCCTCTCATGCGGGACTTTGGCGAACGCCTTATGAAAATCCAAATACACCACATCTGCTGATTCAACTTGGTCCACATGTTTATTCACCCCTTCAAAAAAATGTAGGAGATTTGTGAAACAAGACTTCTCTTGGATAAATCCATGTTGGCTGTGTCCCATTAAACCACGTCTATCTAAATGTTCTGTGATTTTATTTTTTATAACAGTTTACATGATTTTTCCTGGCCCTGGAGTCAGGCTCACTGGTCTATAGTTTCCAAGAACACCCCTGGAGCCCTTTTTATATATTGGGGTTACATTGGCCACCCTCCAGTCTTCAGGTGCAAAGAATGATTTTAATGATAGGTTACAAATTAATTGTAATAAGTCTGAAATTTGATTTTTGAGTTTTTTCAGAATCCTGGGGTGTATACCATCCGATCGGGGTGATTTACTACTCTTTATTTTGTCAGTCTGGCCTACGCGTCTTCCTGGTTTATCATGATTTGGTTCAGTTCATCTGAATTGTCATCCTTGAAAACCATCTCTGGAACGGGTATCTCCCCACCATCCTCTTCAGTAAACCCTGAAGCAAAGAATTTGTTTAGTCTTTCCACGATGGTCTTATCTTCCCTAAGTGCTCCTTTAATCCCTCTATCATCTAATGGTCCAACCAGCTTGCTCGCAGGCTTTCTGCTTTGGATATATTTTTTTTTATGGTGAGTTTTTGCCTCTTTTCAAATTCTTTCTTAGCCTGTCTTGTCAATGTCTTACATTTAACTTGCCAATGCTTATGCTTATCTTATTTTCTTCTGATGGATATTTCTTCCACTTTTTGAATTAAGATCTTTTGGATAAAATAGCCTCTTTCACCTCACCTTTTAACCATGCTGGCAATCATTTGGCCTTCCTTCCACCTTTCTTAATGCTTAGAATACATAAAATAGTTGGGGTTTTTTTTAATAATGTCCATGCCTCTTGTATACTCTATCTTTGTAGCTGCACCTTTCAGGTTTGTTTGGGGTTTTTTTAACTGTTTTTCTCATTTTATCAAAGTTTCTCTTTTGAAAGTTTAGTGCTAGAGCTGTGGATTTACTTACTGTCTCCGCAGCACCCACCCTGCTGGATTTCATCCAAGGCATCCCCAACAGACTCTACATTCATGTATGCCACTCTTGCTACAACCCTGGGAGCTTACTCATAATGTTCAGAAACTGATCTGTATATTAGGAAGCCCTATTCATATCCCCCCCCTTTCTCTGCTCTTTACAGACAGGTAAATAACCATGCCAAGTAATCGTGCTGCTCCGTTGACTTCCTTGGCAACTGTTTGTCTTTTTATCTGTTTTTTTTTTCTTTTCTAATTGTTTTTATATGTAAACTGTGATCCACTTTGAATCATGTTCATGAAATAAGATGTAATGTAAGAATTTTAAATAAAATAAATAATCCAATTAAAACTTGGCCAGACAGTTGGGGGGGGGAAAGAAATACTTAAATACCAGGTTTGTCCTGCTAAGTTTGCACTCGTGCTACATTAACTTAAAGGACAGATTTCAACGGAGAGTAACCTTACTTTGAAAAGAAGCTCATTCCTTTTCTCCAACAAGACTTCCTTCCACTTCCTACCAACCCATTCGTTAGCTTCTACTAAAATACCGTCTTCCACGCACCACCGGAAAACTCTGGGCTTTAGCAGTTCCTTCTCAAGCTAAGACTACAATTGGCTCTTCTTGCATTCTCTGTTCCAACTCCATTGAAACTGGCCTTTGTTGGGTTACCGTACCGTGAGCAGTCATTTGCAACCACCTAGGTTGGTTCCCCCCCCCGAAACACACACACACCAACCCTTATTTTCATATCCTCCTTCCAACTCGGTTTGGCCATCAAGGTGACAGTTTTGGCCAAGGTCCACAAACCGCAATTTCTTTTAGAATCCAGCTAGTCTAGCCACAAGGTTTCACCGTTGAGTGATGACGGACACTTTCTTTCCCCTCCCTCTCCCAGGGGCTGAGAGAGCTGTCTCCGTAGAATCCCTAACCCCAGCTGGCCTGAGGAAGCAGTAGCCTGGCCCGGAATTCGAACCTGGGGCTTCTGCATGGCACCATGCTTTACATGCCACTGAGCCTCCGAGCCTGTCTTTATTAGCTCCCTTTTAAACCAGATGCCTTTCTTTTTTGCTGTCAGCTGTGGTAATGTCCAATCTTTATGAGGTAACAAAACAAAAGCCATATAAAAAAAAACAATAATAAAACAAAAGCCGTATTTAAAAAAAAACAAAAAACCTATTAATGCTTTTTCTGTTTGCATTCTGTCCGACAATAAAACAGTGAATTTCCGCCTCCTTTCTGGCTGGTTCTAAATGACAGGCTAGTCGGTATAGTTAAATGGCCACTGAAGCAGTATATCAGAAGAGCATGCTGACATCATTTATGACCCTTGCATGGGATGGATAAAGCAGGTCTTGATAGCTTATAAATGTCCTAGCAAAGTCAGTATAACTCCCAGATAATAACTGAGCATAGGAAGTTGTCAGTGAGTGATTTGTTTTGACTGTTCCTGCTGTACATCGGCAGTTGGAAAGTCTGCAGTTTATTAAAATTCACTGTAGCGGTTTCCTTTATACACACCTGCCAGACCTCTAAAAGTCCTCCCTCGGCGCCTCCGTAACCACTCCATCGACAAAAGGAATCAAAAGATCGGGCACTATCCAGCGAGCTTTTTTGGGAGCGGCACCTGCTTTGCCAAATGCATGCCCAACTTCACCAAGCTTAGCTGGGACATTCATCCGTGCTGCTCAGGATCCCTACTGAAAATCTAACTCTCAAGGATTTGCAAAAAGTAAACCCAAAAAGATGATTACAATTCCCAGCCCCTTTTGTGAGTGTCCTGCAAAATTTGCGCATTCTTGGGATCTGTTGGAGATAGACTGAGAATTACAAACCTGTGTCCAATTGGATTGTCGGTCATGTTCCAGGGGGAGGTGACGGGATGGAAGTATGGGAGTTAGACATATCTGTGGGTGCCTACAGGCAACCACACCTACAGAAAAATGTGTCGCTTCACATAGGACAGCCCACCTTCTTTCATAGCAAGGAGTGAATTTTTGGTGGTCCAAGAGGTACTAAAATAGCTTTAAAAGTACGAGTACACAGGGGCTGTACTTCTTTGAAGGACTTGAGTTGGGATTACCTGTTGACCATAAGTATAGCATTCTAAGCTATAGCAAAACGTGGTCTGCCTTGGGAAAAACCCTAATATTAAATATTTTAACTTCCTAAAGTGTCATTTGCCATAGGAAAAAATTGTGATATTAAATAAACACTGAAAATAATATGCTAATCAGATCTTACAAAAGATACTACAGTAAATACTGTACACTAAATTCTGAGAAATGTTATTTTCCCCATTCCTCTGCCTTCCCAGAATGATTGCTGAGCAATTTAGATCTCCCAAGGTGTTGGAGATGTGAAAGTCTTCTGCAAGGCTGAAACCCTTAGCACCACTCGTTGCCAATAAGGGTTGCCTGCATAATGGTAACTGAATGCCCTTTTTGCCCTGGGCCTAAATGCATCATCACCATGATACACCAATACCTCTTACGACCCAATGGCCAGGAGGCTCCAACATGGAACTTATATGCCCTCACAGCTACTTCCATTACTGTCAGTTACATTATAATGGAATGGTAGTATATATTATATAGTTTTATTCTAGGCTATGTGCACTCCTTTGGCTGACCAGATCGGTATGGTAGGGTGGTAGTGGCTGCGGCGTGTCATCCATAAATGCCCTGGGAATTTAAGTGACCAGATGTTTGGGTAGCAGTCACTCTGTTGTCAATGGCTATTGGGTTGGTGGTGGGATTTTGTGGTTGGGAAAGGCAGAGGAGGAGTGTTAAACAGGGGATCTTGGAAACTCAGTTACTCAGAAGAGTGGAGCACAAAAGTGAAAGATGAGAAAAGCTGTTTTGGATAAGGAGTGATATCCTACAGGTAGCACTAGCCACTCTGGCCAGCAGCTGGATGGGTCAGGTGCAGAGTCAGTGTTTTAAGGGCTGGGGAGTTAATACATTTGTTTGGGGTAGCAGAACGTCACTGATGGTGTAAAGTCATGCTTTGGAGTTCACCTTCTGAGATAGCGACAACATGTTCCAAAATGTTGGCGTTGACAGGGTCGGGACCCCCGCTGTTAATTTGCAATGTATTTTGTGGAGGCAGGTGAGAGAAGGAGGGGCAAAAATCTAGGCAGAGCAGAGAAACTGGTCCATCGGGAAAGTTCTCGCCCCCTTCTTTTTCCTTAGACAGTGGGAAAATACAGAGGATTCTTGCAGAGGTTTGCCCAAAAAAAAAAAGAAAAATTCCTTAAGTAGCAGTAATGAATCAAAATGCCATTACTGATCAAAGAAACGATTGTAGAGAGGCATTCAGAAGGGTTTAAACAAATAACCACTGTTTACAGAGAAGTAGTAATTCAGAATAATAGGTTATGAATATGGTAATTTTTTTATACCATTGTATAGCACAGCAATATATAAATCTAAAGTAAGTAACAGCGATTGTAAGGTAGTTCTTCATTTGCTTAATGTTTTCCCTTCCGTCTCCTGACTGCATGGGCTGGAGATGGCCCATTTTATTTTGTGCTGTAATTTACACGTGCAGAGGGGTGGGGGGGACAGGTTGTTTTGCTTTGTTTTTGCCGTGGTGCGTTTTGTGCTTAAAACCTAACAAGCTGGTGTGCAGGTCGGTGAGTTCATTGGTTTGCCCTTCAACCAAAAAAGATGTTTCCTATTCGTATTTTCTGTTCCATTTTTTTTTTTTTTAGGAATTCTTTACTGAAGGAAAACAGAAGAACGAACACTTTACAGGCAGGTCATGTCTGACCGTCTGTCTGTCGCTCTGTGGTTTGGTATCAGCAGAGAAGCCAGTGGACAGATTTTGATGGAATTTGAGGTGCTAGAGGTAGAGCCCTTATGGGAGTTGGAGGACCAGATGGGGGCCAGTGGGGGGTTCCCAGGTCCCTGTAGCCCAAAAGGAAGCGGAAAAAGGGGAGAAGGGATGGGGAGAGGTTGCGTGGAGAGGAAAGGTTTTGTTCTGTTTTTTTAATAAAAGCCACCTGACTCCATGTGTTGGGAAGTGGCAGGAACACATGACTGTATGTGACCAGAGTAGCCCATCATTTACGACATGGATGGCAATCCCCAGATGAAAGCATAGGGGTAGATTTTAAAAGCCCTACGTGCGTAAATCCTGCCGGATTTACGCACGCAGGGCACTCCTGCGCCGGTGCGCGCATAGGCCGCCGGCGCGCGCAAAGCCTCGGGACGAGCGTAAGTCCCGGTGCTTGCTAAAATGGGCGGCCCGGGGGGGTGGGTCTGCGGTCCGGGGGCATCGCCGAGTGCCCCGACACAGCGGCCTGTGTTGGTGCCTGGCCAGTCGGCGCGCGCAAATTACGCCTGCAGGCGTAACTCCATCGAACAAGGTAGGGGGGGATTTAGGTAGGGCCGGGGGGGGGGTGGGTTAGATAGGGGAAGGGAGGGAAAGGTAGGGGGGGACAAAAAAAAAGTTCCTTCGAGGCCACTCCAATTTCAGAGCGGCCTCAGAGGGAACGCAGGCTGCCGATTTTGCGCAGCCTTGCGCGCGCCGGTTGTGCGAACAAAAGTACGCGCCGCGCTGTTTTTTAAAATGTACCCCATAGTGAGAGTCATTTTCAGATAGCTCACATGCTTAATGTCCATTTTCAAAGAGAAAGTACTCAACTTTTTTCTGTTGAGAGTTAGCAGCTTTCAAGAGCGGCATCATACTGTGCGCCAGTTTATCCTGTTGTTTTTGCAGGCTGGGCTGAGAAAGGGGAAAAATAGTACACACATTTGAAAATCAAATAGCATGCGTGCTGTCTGCCTCCCTTTACTTAAATACAGCCACAGGAGCTCCACTTTTTAACCCAAGAAAGAGCACGCAGCTCTGGAAACCCTTGCGCATAATTTTAGTTGGGCTGAGTGAGGGCAATTTTACCTCAAGGCATATGACCTCGAGAATTGCCCTGTTTCGAAGAGCTACACAATGGGCGGACAAAGGAACAAGAGTTGGGGTTATCAGATAGGAATCTTCGCGTCTGTCCGGTCTGGCCAGTTGTGCCTGCTCACTGTGTTACCTACAGACTCTACTCAATCTCCAGTGCCCTTCCTCTCTTGTCCTCTGCATCTGTCCCTGAACTTGTCCCTGTTTTGGTCACTTCCTGCTCTGCTGGAAAGTGATTCCAAACTTTCAGTAAAGAAATATTTGCTCAGGTTTCCCCTGAGCCTCCTTCTGTCCATCTTTATATCATGACCACCTTGGGCCATGATCTTCTTTATCTATGGAGAATGCAGTCGCCTTGTGCCTGTTCAAGCTTGCCTGCTAGTTGAATATTTCTATCCTATCCCTCTATTTCCATGTTATTCCACACTGCTCTGTCAAGGCAACTTGAGCATGAACAGCAGGCATCAACATGCCCTATGAGCGGTATGGAGCTGTGCCAGACTGGGTGGTGGTTATACACAAGGAATATTTGAAGCTTCCTGTTGTACTGTTCCCAGGGCCGGTGCAAGGGTATTAGGCGCCCTAGTGAACCTTCTGCCGTTCGCCCCCCCGGTCCAGGCCCTGGCTCTGACCTCATTTACTCAGACAGGCCCCCCCCCCACTCTTGCACACACTTAGGGGTAGATTTTAAAAGGTGCGCGTGCGTGTCCATGTGTGCATGGTTCCCGGCACGCGCATGCGTACATGGACTCACGGATTTTATAAAAATCCGTGGGCCGCGCGCACATGCACGCCGTATTTTATAATCCATGCGGGCAGGGGTGGGGGGATTTTAGTAAGTTACATGCGGCAACGCAATCGGGCCTTCCCCCGTTCCCTAACCCCCTACCTAAACTCCCTCCCCCTCTCTTCCCCACCCCCTAAACCCTGTGTTTACACTTACTTTTGTTTATTACTTGCTGCTCCCCGGGAGCAGAAGTAGTTTGCCTGCGCTGGCCAAATGCCATTTCTTTATCTCTGACCACACAGTGCTCCTCCTCATCACCTTTCAGTTTCACTATAGGCACCTTGCGCCTCCCTTGTTTCTCTGATAGATCTGGAAAACGTTTTTTCTCTTTACCTCTTTGGCCGTCCTTTCTTCCATTTGATTTTTTGCTTTCCTGGTTTCTTTCTTCGTCTCCCTCAGTTTTAACAGATATTCTTCCCTGGGTTCCTTTTTTTGGGATCCTTTATGCTTCTTGAGCACTGTTTCTTTCTTCGTCTCCCTCAGTTTTAACAGATAATCTTCCCTGTGTTCCTTTTTTTGGGATCCTTTATACTTCTTGAGCGCTGTTCTTTTTGCCTTCGTTTTTTCTGCCACCTCCTTAGAGAACCAGATGGGTTTCTTTTCCCTCTGCCTCTTCTTTACTTTCCTGACATCTAGATTTGTTGCCTTTGTAATAGCTCCTTTTAATTTGGCCCCCTGTTCTTCCACCTCACCTGTTTTCTCCCAGTCTTCCAGGTCTTCCTCCAGGTACGTCCCCATGTTGACATTCTCAGGTATGGATTTTGGATTTAGCTTGTACCTTTGGAAGCCTTCAGTATTATTGACCCTCATGTACTAGCTCTTTAGATCAAGTAAGCAAAATGTTGCCTCTTTTGAGGAAAAGTAACAGCATTTGTGTAGATTTTATTTCTTTTTAATCTCTGGTTTGGAATGCATATTTAAAAGTCCAGTAAACCAGGATGAGAAATGCCTTGCTCTTCTAAATGGTTCACCTGCCTTACAGTGTTATCCAGGCTTGCCTGGTGGCTCAGTTGCAAGCATTAGACCTGGATTCAATTCCCAGGCCTTGCTGGGGGATGCTGCTGCTTGGTGGGGGGGGGGAGTGAGAGTCTCGGCCATCACTCAGAGACAACCCCTAGTGGCCAGACTTCAGGGGGTCTAGGAGGAGCTGTAGTGTGTGGCCTCTGCCCCTGGCCAAGGACTGAGTTAGGAGGAGGGATGGGCCCTAGGTAGGTGTGAATGAAGGTTGATGGCGCCATAGCCCAGTAGAGGCCCACTCCGACTGAGAAAGCCGAAAGGGCAGAAGAAAGCTACCGAGGAGCCATAGTGGTTAGAGCAGTGGGGCGAGAACTAGGGAAGCCCTCCGTTGCCTCAGGTACAGATTTGGATTGTGAGCCCTCAAGGGGCAGGGAAACACCCACCTGAAATACAACTTGCCTTGCGTTTGGCTTTGGGGATGGAAAGGCAAGTAACTAAAATAAATCCAAGAAGGGGAATCTTTCCAGCCGTCCAAGTCTTGTCATTTTCTCGCCTGCCGCTGTGCTAATTGCAGGAAAACGTGAAGATCTCGTCTCTAAGCCGTGCCAGCTTTTCCTATGCACTTGATCAGACGGGCAGGGGACTGTTTAGACATGGCCCATTAAGTATGTGGCAGAATCAGGTATGGATCCAGTTGCTGTACAGTAGGAGCCTTAACAATTTGGGGGGGGGGGGGGTCTTTCAGTTACGCAAATGAAAGACTGCACCCAGGACTCGAGCAGCAGAAGTGGCTCCTCCACAGCTTCGGAGTTAAACATAATTATATATGTTTGCCCTCTAACCTTGCCCTCTAACCTTTCAAAAAAAACTTAAGACCTGGCTCTTCCTCCAAGCCTTCCCTTAACTTTCAAAACCATCCATTTTCTACCAGACAGGACTCCGCTTACCTGACTAGGCGCCCCGCCTAGCTTAGGCTTGATATTTTGCCTCTGTTTCTTTGTTTCGTTATTTAGTTTATTCAGTTTTGCTGTCCTTTGTCTCCGGCTAACTTAGCCTTCCAATTTACTTACCTCCTTGTTATATGTAACTTTCGCCTCTGGTTAAATGGTTGATTAAGTTCTACCCCTTGTTCCATGTAAACCGATTTGATTTGAATTTATTCATGAAGGTCGGTATAGAAAAGTGTTAAATAAATAAATAAATGTATGTATATATGTAAAACGCTAGTTAACAAGTTCTGTGAACACAGAAGCAAAAAGCAGTTGGGCATGAAATCCCATTTTCAGGTTTGCAATTTTAGCATGGCGATGTGTTGTCCATGGCAACAACCGAGAGACCTCCCGGCAGTGGGGAATCAGGGATATCTCTGTATGCTCTGATGTTTGATTTAGCAAGGGGAAACGTTCTGTTAGTATTTACAGCGATGATGTGTCAGTGGGACATAATTAGTGATGCACCTCCTATTCTGGAAGGAAAAATGAGGGAGGCTGTTAAAAATTAGCGAAGAGTCTGAATTAACTGCCATTATAAACCAAGGAAGCATAAACGGCTGGAAAACTTGGACATGATTAAAAATATACCTAGATTGAGATCATATGCTTTAAAATGCTTACATCTGAATAGTCTGCAAATCTTTATATTAAGCTCTGCTACCACCCGTTCTGTTATATGGCAAAAACTCGGCATTTGCACTGCCATAAATGGGTTAAAATTGATGTTGCTATGTTAATTAATGGACAGCTATTTAAAATTAAATTTGTCATTGACAAAAAACTTGTTATTGCAGCTTTAAGCTCCAAACTATTGCCCGAAATAAGGCAGTCCAGGTGTGGATCATCGAAATATACATTTTATAAATAAATCTCATTAAGGGGCCAATTCACTTAAGCATGGTAACCCGCACTACCATTTGGTTACTGCACATTATTTAGTGAATCAGCCCCATTGGAAAAAAATGAGACCTATGACAAATCACGCACATTAAAGGTAGCACAGGTTAGGCACTTTCGTGAATCGGCCCCTGGATCATCTAAAGGGGTAAATAATCGGACTATCCAAAGTGTTGCAAACCCAATGGGTACATTTTACCTACAGGATTTGAAGCAAAAGCTGAAGAAAAATTACACAGGTAATTTTGCTTTGATTATTGCCCCACCAAAGATTACCAGCAGAGATCTGTGCCTGCTTTCTTTGCAGGTAATTCTTTCTTTGCCTAAAACATGTAGTTTTGAATAATCAAAACTCTACATGTTGTTTGTTTCCCCCCAGTCTCTCCCTGTCTCTGGGAATACCTCTGCATAATGCAAGGAAAAGTATGTGTGTATATTTTTTCCCTTTTCTGTGGGTAAAATACTTTTTTATCCACAGAAATGGCTTTCATTATTGTCCTCTTCAGGGTTTAGCATAGTCTAGTATCTTTTCATGCTGTATTGCTCAGGGCTGAATATGCTGTTTATTATGGTAAATATGTGTCAAATTCCATGATGTGCTGTTGTATCGGGCACTAGTAAACACTAAATACCAACAGCCAGTTAGAGAAACATAAACCTTTAGTTTTATTATAAGATGTCTTATAAGCAGCAGTGTAACTTACCAAGTAATGCAGAGTAAACCCCTACTCAGAGTTCCTGAGCCATTACACTCAGTCAAATATGTCAGCACCCCTAAACTTACACACCAATGGGTTAGTTTGTTTGCATAACATTTTCCAACTGGTTGTCATTAGTATTTTATCTCATATATGTTAATAAGACTACATTCTTGTAAGTTATATGATTTTTTGAAAATTGAGCACAGAAAGCTGAAGCAAAACTAAGTGTTCACCTTTTACATACTGATTCAACTTTTAGCATACTTTTTAGCATTTCAGCAGCCTTGGCTATTTCTACAAGTCTGATCAGTGCAAACTCATTGTGTTGTAATTATCTTTCTATTTCTTCACCACCAACAACTAGCCTGTCTCTACAGAAAATCCCTCAAAGCACCCTTACGCTGTAGTAAAAATAGCAGATTTCATGATATATTCATGGTCAAAAACAGAAACATTTCATGTTGAAGCTATAGCCCTTCCCAACTGGAAGTGTTTCTTCCAAATAAGGTTGTGTAACAAAAAATTTTCTTTTCTTCTGTTCTGATGCTAGTCAGACCTTGGGGTGTGGGAAGTCCTTAGTAGTTTCTATATGATGATGGTTATATTGTATTGTGATGCATTAATCATGGTGATTTAGGACCTTCCTGATGGTCCATTCCTCCTCTTACCCTGCAAAAGAAACTGCTCAGTTGCTATGATCCCAGCAGTAATATCTCCAAGTCATACTTGCCTCATGTGCATTCACAGGTGTGGTGTTAAGGTAATTATGATATGGCAGAGACAGTTGGGTGACCTGACTAGGGTCTTGGCGTTGATCTCCCAGGTCAGAGTTCATCTAGGATGCTGAACCTAATTAAATTTAAGCAATGATTTGGTTCTCCCACAAACATAACTCTGATGTTTACTTGAGTATATCAGAATTTCATCTTCCAACCTAGAAACATCGGTCTCCCACCACACAACAGGGGAAACTACTGTAGAACACCTTTTAACCAAAGATCCATTATCTAAAAACTTCTAATTTCTGAAAGAAATGAGAACCTGACCCAGGGACTGCATTATCCAGAAAGACTTTGATTATCTGCAATTTGTCTGATATTCAGACATTATAACTCGGCACCTCTGTTTTATTCTGCCTTGCTTACAATCCATTTATATGCAAAAACTGTCATGGCAGATTAGCACCAGTCCTCTCCTGTTTCTAGCAATGCTGGCAGTGGTGAGCCTGGCAGAAAAAGGGTCAAAAGACATGAAAGCACCAAACTCCATTATCCGGAATGGTCTCAATACCAACCATTCTTGATAAAATGTGCTCTACTGTATTTGATTCTCTGCATGACCTAGCCCAAAAGACACTGTACCTTTGCTAGTAGTATAGCTTACAGTACACAATAGTTTGTCCTGAACAGATTGTTGCTCATTAAAACTGTTGAATTCACAGAGTAAGAGGGCAGTTTGTGTTTTCAAGCTCCTTGATATACCACCCTTGAATCTTAGTGCTCTGCTCTTAAAAAGGAAAGGGATTTGATATTTTGCAGCAGAAACTGCCCATGCAATATTATGCAAGCTGCCCATGAATAACCTTGGCTATTTAGCTATCCTGTGTTTTTAGCGAATACGCCGGATGACTTGTGATGAGCAGAATGCAAAGTGACATCAATGTATGCAGCCAGCAGACCATCACTGTTTCTGGCAGCATCAAGTTTCATTAGTGAGTGCAAAGCCAGAACTAAAAATGCTCTTGCCACTGTCCATAATGGGGTTACCTTCAATAGTTTAAAAGGAATATACCATTAGAAAATTAAATACTATGACTGTGTTCATACAGTTGCTCTTGTAAAATGAGTTGGCAGTCTTGATGTTATTCCCAGTGTCTACAGCGCTAAAAGCACCTTCACATTTAGCACTGATTGACATCATTGTTGGCAAGCCTCAGCAAAGAAGGCAAAGATTTAATGGAAATAAGGTCTTAGTTAAGACACTTCTGGGAGTTGTTCCTATAGAACAGGTCCCAAGCATACTGGCAGGACTTCAAGGAGATGAATGCACCACCGCTGCCTGTACTGTACCAGTTTTGTGAATAAATTAGGGAAATTCAGTTTCCCGTGTCATCAATTTAGCATCTTTCAATGACGGCAAAACAACCTTTTGGGGCTGTATTATTCCAGATCTGTCCATACTGAAGAACAGTGATATAAATAATCATAAATACAGGCATAGAGGGAAACAGATTATGTACAGTACTTTGCTTTTGCACCCCTCCTGGAAAGAAAATGTGGGAGGGGTCCATTTTTATATGTCTAGAGCTGTGAAACATAACTGGAACAATAACTAAAAATGCATGGGAAAGAGAATTGACTGGAACCAGTCAACACAAAGGCTTTTTTAAGTTTCTGCCAGACTGAAATGGAGACTGAAAGGAAATAAAAAATGATATATGGAAGAATGGTTGTTTTGTATCATTCATGAAGCATCATAAATTTATACACTATCTTGTGAAAGGAAGAGAAATATAAAACAAGAGACCATGCAATTCTCCTACTGTCTAGTATTATAGCTTGCCGACTCTTATCCAAAGCCTTTTGCTCTAGGCAAAAGTCTGGTAAATAAGGTACATGGGGGCAAGGTACAAAATGGAGACAGGTTGGTGGCTGTTGCTAAATTTAGGATATGGGGAGGCTTGGTGAAAAGAGAATTTTCAATTCTCCGGCATTGTAGCGCATTCCACACACACATTTTTACAATAAAAACTTGTTTACTTAGTTTTGTTCAATGTAAAACTTCTTCTAATTCTGTTCTATGTAAACCGCTATATGTAGCGATAGTTACTGTTCTTTGTGAACCGGGGTGATATGTATATTATACAGGAACCTCCGGTATATAAATTATTTAAATAAATAAATAAATAAATAAATAAAATTTGGAAGGGCGTTGAGAGGTAGGATGCAAGGTACTTATAAAAGTAGTGGGAGAGTGGTAAAACAATCGAAAACTGAAGGCGAAGCTCTCCTATCCTCCCTTTTTTTGGCCTTTTCATTTATGTACTTCTGGTCTTCCCAACCCTACCCAACAACTTTATAGACAATGTTATGGTTTATCCTACCCAACAGTTCTAGAACTCAGAAGAACCGGTCTAGAATCATATTTTAGACATTTTATATATTGTTGTTCCAACTGAAGATCACAATGGTTTACAAAAGTAACATTCATACAATAGACATACAACACATCATGGATTAATATAGATCTACAGCTTGTGATTTTCAGATACATATTAACTAAAAGCCTAGGATAGCAGCTTGTGATACGTATATTCTAATTCAATAATTTTACACATATTGGTCATTGGGCTGCCTTAAGTTTGGTAATCTGATATGTTTACATGAGTCTGGATATTTGGGTGTTTTCCTCTCTCACTGACTGTGCTCCATCCTCTTTGCAGGAATGATTGTTCTTTCACATGGCTTCTGGGTGCACAGCTGCAACTCCTTCAAGGTGGCAGTGCTTCCAGTAGACTGGCAAGAGTCAGCGGAGAGCAACACATTGCAGCTTTCATTCCCTGGGGCTTTGTGAGCTTCCTATGAGCTGCTCCCAACCCTAGACCAACTCAAGTTGCAAGCATTGAATAATGGCTGTGAAATCAGTCCTCTTGTTCCTGCCCCATATCAGGGGTAAATTTGTACTTGTCCACATTGGTGCAAGGTCTGCCGATAATTTCTACTCATGAACTTTAATTTATCAAAGAGAAAGTAGGCAAGTGCTTTCCCTTTGAAAATTATCCTAGAAAATCTACCTGCACACATTTGCACCTTCCCGATTAAAAACAAAAGTATATAAACATATAGGTGCATATTTTTGAAAATGCAAAAGAATGTGCATTAAGTGCAACCCCTCCTACAGGAATGCCTCTTCATGGTGCGGTTTACGAACGTCAAGGCCCTGAGCGCATACCTTGACCCACAGATAGGGCAGGTGATGTTCTTAAAGCCCCTAAACAGCTATGAAAATTACTCTCCCTCTATAAAACTGCCACTTGGCCGTCAGATTTGATCAGCCTGGTAGAACAGTACCGTACCGAGACATGGGCACTTTGATGCCTAGGTGCTGCTACCATAGCCAGAAATTTTGCAATGGCAGAATATTCTGTCTCTAGTTTTTTATTGAGTATATCTCTCTTGTTTTTTAATGCTCCCTATTCCTATGGAAACACAAGCATTTGGAATGAGACAAAAATATCTGTAGATGTAGCCCCCTGGATCTTTAAAAAAAAAGAAATACAGTAAACAAAATCTGTTTCAGATCAACTTTGAAAGCTGATTTAGCCGTTGCTCTATTTTAAGTACCATGATGCTTGCATTAACTTTAGAGCAACGTGAGCAGAGTGAGATTGCAATCCACCTTCGGAAAGGAGGTACGCTGAAGGGGCTGCCTTGTAATGATATCCGTTTCCCCAGCTTCCTCTTGGCTTTTAATACTTGCAAACGTACTACAAGCACATCATCGCTTTGAATTCTTGAGGTTCTCACGGTGCAAGCAGTTTGTTGTACTGCAAATCCTAATGGATGAAAATACTTAATGAAGTATAATCCCAATGCCTTTCACAGTGAGGAGAGTCCCTGTGCTTCATGTTGTCGTGAAGGGAGCCAGTTGTGACAATTGATGCCATAACTGGATGAAAGGCAATGGGTGCGAAAGTGAGCAAAGAGAAACCTGGGAAATTCAATAGCAAACTGAGGAGGTGGGGGCTTTGTTGCTCTATGTTTTCTGCCGCCTGTTGTATAACCGATAGTGTAATAAGATCCTGTTCACGATGGAAGGCATTGCTAATAGCTCCTATTAAAAGAGAACTGGCACAATTTTGCTTTTCTCTGATTGTATATATTTATATATATATATATATATTTCTGATTTAGCCTCCCTCATGCTTAGCACATCTGTATGTTTTTTTTCCTTTATAGAATCCGGACATTGTATTGGTGCACTACCTGAATGTACCGGCCATTGAGGACTGCGGAAAGCCATGCGGCCCGATCCTGTGTTCCATCAACACCGACAAGAAGGAATGGGCAAAATGGACGAAAGAGGAGCTCATTGGGCAGCTGAAACCCATGTGTGAGTATCCAGCTGAATTGTATTTCTAATTCTAGTGCCCTCGGCAGCACAGGCTACCAGCGTCTGCCATGGAAGTATAATGCCATGCAAGGGCCATACCATGGATTTGGATTTTAGATTTAACAGCTGGCCTTTCCAATTCTGAGCCCAAGGCGAGATACGTTCAGGTGCATGAGGATTTACAATAAAATGTTTTGTAACTGAGGTGGTGGAGGATGAAGTCCCTTGGCCCCATGTCAGAAGGGACGCCAGTGGGAGAAACGGAATCTGAACCCTGGTGTCCTGGGTTCTCAGTCCACTGCTGTAACCACCAGGCTGCTCCTCCCTCAGTGTCCTCCTCTCTTCCCTGCTAGCATGCCAGGCGTGATGATTTGAGTCAGTTTGGTTGACTTACCATACAGTTGTATCAGTAGATTTGGACTTGAGTATGGTTCCCTGGCATATTCTCAGATTATATAGCAGTGCTTGATTATGCATCCTCCAGGATGATTATGTGTCATAAGGGCAAAAAAAGAGCTAGCTTAGCTGCATTTGTAATAAAAGAATTATGAATTATTGGTTCAATTAAATCATGGAACAGAATAACTAATTATAATTTAGTTAGATAAATAGATTGGAGGTAATTTTCAAAGGAGTTACACATGTAAATGTAACATACTATCACAGCAATTTTCTAAAGCTATTTATCTGCATTAAGTGCACTTATTGCGGGTAAAACCTATTGACAATTCAATGGAATATATGGCAGTAATTTTCAAAAGCCCACTTA
Source organism: Rhinatrema bivittatum (assembly GCF_901001135.1). Taxonomy (NCBI): domain Eukaryota; kingdom Metazoa; phylum Chordata; class Amphibia; order Gymnophiona; family Rhinatrematidae; genus Rhinatrema; species Rhinatrema bivittatum. The sequence goes on along the minus strand of NC_042629.1, from coordinate 66,627,906 downwards.
CACGGGTAAAGCGCATTTACACATGTGAAACCCAGTTTTAAGGAGGCAGTTTTCAAAAGGATTTACATGCTTAAAACTGGGTTTTATATGTGTAAATGCGCTTTACCCGTGTAAGTGAGCTATTGAAAATTATTGACAATTCAATGGCATATATTGTAGCAGATTTTACACGTGTAAATACAATTTAAGCGCACAAATGGGCTTTTGAAAATTGCTACGATAGTATGCTACATTTACGCACATATCTCCTTTGAAAATTACCCCCTATTCTATTATTTGTGTACCTTTTATAAAGTGCTGTGTGCGTTGTTGGGGGGCGATATAAAATATGGTATATTATGATTTGGAATGGCTAGCCTGCACTGTGTTTTGGTACTCAGTATTGTCAATGCTTCAGTTTCTCAGAGCTTCCCAATTTTCTAGATTCATCTATCAGTTTCAAAATTAAACATTAGTGTGAGGCTATTTAAACAAGTCTCAGGCGTGTTATAAGATATGAGATCCAATAAGTGTGTTTGCAACTATATGAAAGTTACTCATATGCCGAGGTAAAAATGTAAGATATTGCAATATAAGAACATAAGAACATGCCATACTGGGTCAGACTAAGGGTCCATCAAGCCCACCATCCTGAATCCAACAATGGCCAATCCAGGCTATAAGTACCTGGCAAGTACCCAAAAATTAAGTATATCCCATGCTACTGATGCCAGTAATAGCAGTGGGTGTAGACATTTCAACCAAAATATATCTAGATGAAATTCATGAATTTGTACCACCTTCTCTCACTTCTATACTCTGGGAGGTACGTATTCAGCTGCTGTGTGGCTTAGCTAGTTGGCTGAATAAATTTATCCAGCTAACTTTGCCTATATATTCAATGGTGCAGCTGTGTTGCTGAATACATTCAGCTATCTTAAAGTCAGCTGGATAAGTTTAGCTGAAAAAAAAATTATCCATTTAGCCTGCTTACTTTATGAGCTATCCGGGTGTCTACCTGACTCAAGTCCAATCCAAAGAGACAGGTCCAATTCTGGGTTTATCCCTTGCTGGAAAATCAGAACTACAAACCCATGTATGCCACAGGATAAGACAAGGACTGGACTAACTCTTTGAGTTGATCTGGGTAAGGTAGCAACTTTGTCTATACTACACTTTTTCAGACATTATTATCTTAATATTTTTTTATTACAAAATTGGACTTACTGATGGAGCTTTGAAAATAGCCCAAAATCACATAGGAAGATATGTCCTCATTAAGGAAAATAATTAATGTGCTTCTAAATTCCTTAATAATCCCTTGTAGTATACTAGTTAATAATAAAATAGAATATTTCTAATTACTATTTTCCCTGAAAATAGTATTTTAAGCTGCCATCTTTCTTGTTGATGATGTCATCTTGCCAGTAGAGCCACTTCTTAGACATCTGCATTGGATAATATAGTGCATTTGGAAACACGTCAGGAGTACTGTGGTGTGTGCATTTCTCTGTTACTTTTCCTGTGAATTTACTGTAATACCAATGTCAGCAAGGAATTGCATGAGTTTTTAGCAGCATGCCAAAAACTTTTATTTTGTTATCTATTCCACCATAGGTATTACTACATTTTAAATTTAAAAAAAAAACGTTGGCAAAAGCCAGACAGCCTAGAGGCAGAGCCAAGCCAAAGTTCTGCCAAAGGGACTGGCTGAGCTCTGAATCACTCACAAGGGAAGGCCAGAGCAGTAAAGCAGAGATTACAGTGCTATCAACAGGATGATCCTGCAGCCACCCATAACTCTGAAAAGCATCCAAGAGCTGGAATAAGTGATAGGGGACCTTGGTTTGGTCCCGTGGCCAGCTGCAGTATCTGTCCCACTTTTTCTGGCTTTTCCTGTTTGTGAGCAGAAAAACAAAATAAAATGCCAGAGTCTTCAGCCAGATGTAAACTTTGCTTGGCTTTTTCAATTCTAATACATAAAAATCATGAAGAGAGAAAGGAAAAGACTTATGAAAAGGCGAAGGATAAATGGGTCAGGTCTGAAGGACTAACCAAGTATGATGAAAGTGAGAATTGTTACGTAAATGAGATGTTAGCGGGCAAATGCAGCTAAGCTGGTGATAGGGTATGAGAGGGTAATAGGAAGTCAAGACTGAAGGTATAGTGGGCCTGTTCCAAGAAGATAATAGGTGCCATGCTGAGTCATAGAATGGCCCATCGAGCCCCGCATCCTTTCTCCGACAGTAGCCATACCGAGCCACATCCGAGGCACATCCTAATAGGAAAGTCCATTGCGTGTTGCTTACTTCCACAGTAAGAGATGGAGACACCCAAGTGTATCTGGCTAATGATTGTTAATGAACCTGAATCATATAAAGCAGTAGACATCACCCAATCAGTCATCAGGTGAGAACATGGATCCCCCCCAAACCTTCAGTGGGCTTACAATAATGCTGCCACCCTCAAATTATATTCCAGCAGGCTTTGAATTAGCATAACATAGGAACGCAGTAAACAGCGGCAGAAAAAGACACAAATGGCCCATCCAGTCTGCCCAGCAAAGG